>NC_052624.1:112887319-113187782 GCF_016161935.1 Mauremys reevesii | reverse complement strand
CTGCTTCTTGCATGTGTTGAGGGGTAGTGAGTGGTTTGCAGATGCACAATGTAGCACTATGTAAGTGCTTAGTATTCTCACTGAGATATGCCAGCATAGTAGTGGTTTGTTTTTTTAAACCATTTTATTTATTTTTCACTCTAAACCAATGAAGCTTCAAGAAACCAAGCCGTTTGGATGAGATGAACAGATGCCACCACTGTTTTTTTTTGACATCTCTTTGATTTTTTTCTGTGGTAGGCAGGCAGAATGACTCTCCCCTGCACCTCTCCCTCTTGTACTGGCAAGCTATAGCATAGATAACATAAGCGGGGGGAGAGAGTGGAATTTGGGGAGTGAGGTGGAAGAAAATCAAACCTGGGGAAATGAGGGTGGATTTGAATTAGTTTTTACTACTTATGCAGGACTTCTAAATTGATACATTTAACAGCTATGATCTCATAAGTGAAACTCAGATGGGATCCTGTGGTTCTTAAAATATGCTGTGAGGAGCTCTCCATCATTGCTTTGGGGAGAGTTCTGACTGAGGAGGAACACAGTTTTATTCTGTTCCCCTGAATGTTGAAGGAGGGGTTATAGCATGCCTGTTGTTCTTGGTGACCATGAGGCGTTAACAGATGCAACAACCTATAATATCGTGTAAACCTGAGTTGGAAGCTTTCCACAGTAGTCTGTCTACGAATCTAGTAACTCCAGATACTTTCCTCAACCATCAGGTTTCTAGAATAAAAGCTTATTCTGAGAGTTAGTAGCCAGAATGACATTTAATTGAGATACAAAGTTGTTTGCAATGGCACCCTGAAAGGATTTGATCCCACCATCTCTTCATCCCAGTCTAGTTTAATTTTGAGATTTACCACCGTGCAGAGAGGAGCAATACGTTTTAAGACGTTAGTGGAGAGGCCAGTGAAATGTTTTCCAAGGGTTACTCTTTTGTTTTAGTTTTCTGATGCTTTTGACTGTTCATGTTTTAACTGATTTTGTGTGTGCATTGCAGGGCTGTGCATTCAGTTCTGCTGAAGACAGAATTAATCAGTATTTCTTGGTATGTGTATTTGATGGTCTTTTTAGGCTTCAGGGGGCCATTTTTGGGGCCCAAGTAATATTTTAGGCATATCCCACTATTTCAATTGCTGGATGATGTAAATAATATGAAGTGGGACTCAGATGTTGGTAGACTTCAGTGGAAGATCAAGGGCTTTTGATGGCTTACCTTGGGTTGAGTTTTGGCTGAGATTTTTTTTTTTTTATGGTGGGGCACATCTATTTTAAAGGACTGCCCATTCTTGCTTAGGGAGATCTCTGCTTCAGCAGTGAGATCAACTAATCCTTACTTTCGAGATTGGAAGGTGCTGGGCACAGGAACTCTTGCTATAAGGGTTTCATTTTTTTTCCTTCAGAATGTTTTTAGAATGACAAAATTATTTGTTGGTTGAAATGACTGGAAAGGCAACAGTTGGCAGCCAGATACTAAGATGAGTGGAAATGTTGATCTGTGTTCTGGAATGTGAGCTGCAAAACATTATCAAATGGTTATGCATTGCAAACAGATGTGTTGGAATATTGATTTTTTTGTACAGGGGTTTTCCCTCATGTTGGCAGAAGCGTGGAAACCTAAATTGCAACTGATGGCTCAGATGTTTGGGAGAGTGAAGATAACTGAGTGAAGGGAAGAGAGGTAATTCTTGGGAGTTCAGAGAATCCCATAAATCAATTCCATTCCAATTTTGGTGGTGACAAGAGGTAAGAGGTGTTTTGGGAAAGTGCCTGTGACAAATCAAGATGACCCAGGCTTTGTCATTGGTCTTTTGTGTGTCTCAGCACTTTATCTACCCATTCTACACCAAGCAGCTCCTGATAGTTCAGAAAATGCCATGGGCAGCTGGATTTGGCAATCCAGAATGGATTCTTTGCAGAAGGGCTAGAAGTTTAACTCGGCTCTGCTGGTAAATGCTGGATTCAATAACTTAATTAATCATTTTTTTTTTTTTAAGAGTGGAGCTCTGTTCAGCTTTGTGCCGTTCCAAGTTGGGGTAATTACATGTGCAAATGGGTATTTACCAGATATAGCCTGGATACATAGGTACGTGCATGCACACGCTTTTTTGTGATTGAAAATATTCATTAGGGGGTGGATCATAAAATGGTGTCTTGACAACAAAAGGTCAGATGTATGTGAACTATTGTCTTGAGAATAATTTAGTTAGAGGCGCCGTATAAATAAAAAAATGAAGTGTGGCTAATTATCACACAATTCAAGCAGATGGAAGGGTTGCTAAATTAAAGAGCAGAACTATTTGCCTACTCTTCAGCTAAAACCTATCATTATGAAGGAGAAGATAGGTGGCTGGCTAAGTGGGTTAAGTAGCACTGTATTTAAAGAACCACAGTTAATTTAAATATAGTGCTACATTTTTGTTTTTTTAGGCACAGGCGGGGACAAGCACATAACTTCGTCCCTCTCTTCAAATGTTATGTTATTTACATCAGAAACAAACACTGGCCCAGAGGCCATAAAGCAAGAAGTAAAACTCCTTTAACTTAGCGGGATGGGGAGATCATTTGGGTGCTCCAGTTAAATAGCAGTCCCTGAAGCTTTGAAGGAAAAGGGGAACTTAGATGCTTTGGTCTAAGGGTTGGCTTCTTTTCCAAGTTCTGTCACTGCTGTGACACCCAAGTATCATCCTTTCCAGGCTGCTGGACAACTTAACCCTTTTTCAGAAGAGGAGTTTCCTGTCCACTTCTAGGAGTGGGGGGCCATTTAGGGATCTGGGGCAAAAATCTGTCAGGGACAGTACTTGGTCCTGCTGTGAAAGCAGGGGACTGGATCAATGGCCTTTCCCTTCCAGTTCTATGAGATAGGTATATCTCCATATAATGATGAATGTATTGGGAAGGTGTGATCTACAGACCTGTAATCCCCTCACCAGTAATTGCAAAGCACTGTCTAAAATTCAAGTTGTCAGGCTGAAGTCCTGTTTGCACTCATACCCCTGGCCTATGTGGGATATAAAACCAGTTTACTCTAGACAAAGAGATACATGGTTCAGATTACATAGTAATATTTTAGACTGTAAGATATTTCCTAGATTGTAAACTCTTTGGGCCAGAGATCATACCTTCTGTATTTCGAAAGAGCCTACTCAGAACAAATAAAGGAGTAGAGTGGATAAAGTTGTAGCCCACATGGCAAAACAAAATCAGAAATAAATAAATTGGCCATCATCTCAAACATGCAGGCCATTTACTAATGTGAATTTAAAAGAACTCGTACAGAAGAGTCCATGCAGGGGCAGCTGTTTCTTTGCTCCATACTGTATAGTGCAGATGTGCTACTGAGAAGAGTTAACTTGCCCCCACCTATAGTTTATCCATGGACCAATTGCCAGTCCAGCCCCCATACTTAGTTTTATCCACGGCTGAAGAGACATTTTGACAGAGCAAATTGCATACACAACAGCACATACAGGGAGTTCTGCTGAAATTTGGAACGTCTCATAAGCCATCTGAAGAACCTGCATAAATATCCTACAGGTTTACTTATAACAAACTAGTGTCCATTGGCTCCCTTTCAGCTGAAGGCAAGAGTTCTTCTTTTCCTTGCTTGCATCAGAATAGCAGGGATGAAGAAGCAATATGGGAACTCAGTTTGGTTTTCTGGAGGCTAAAATAAGTCTGTGTAAACAACCACATGCTTGCTTTGAAAAAAATCTTCTCGTTCAGGCCCCCGGCCTTACAGGTACTTTGGATATTTTTTTTTAGTCCAGGCTTAATATAAGAGTAGTTAAGTCAGAAGTCTAAAGTTATTGAAGACCTGTATTTCTATTGGCCTGCTTAACTCTTTTAAATACCTGGATATAAAGAACAGTTGACCTTAACCAAATCATGCTCTGTGGTATCTCCACTGACCTCTGGCAGAAGAGACCTGGAAAGATGAAAGTCCTTGTCTTTGTAGGAAAACAGACCTGCTTGAAAATGTACATCTTACCATGATAGTTTTGTCCACGTCTTCACAATCCCACATTCCACTGCCATTTGTTTCATGGATGTAGAAAAATATTTTATTCTTATATTAACCAAGAATTCATTAGAAGTAAGTGAGTTTGGCCAAAGGAGCATCTTGCATTTCCTAATTCTGTATAGCAGCGAGTCTGAAATTCTCTGGATTGATCTTTTGATAAGAATGAGAAATTCATTCATTAATCACTACAGAGTGAGAGCAAATTAGATTGTGGAACTAAATCTGCCTATGCTATCTGCCTATGTTTTCAAAGACATGGTCTACACTCAACTTCACTATTTCTTTAGTGTTCTGTTAACGTAAACAAAGCAATTAGAAAACTAGTAAGTGTAGTAGAAGTAGTATCGTCTGAGTATTCGTCTATCTGAGCATGTACAAATTTCACAATCTGTGAACATACCTGGACCAAGAAAACCTGGAAGACAAAGAAATGGAAACTGATGCTATTGTATTATTATCTCTAATGTCTTTTGAACAAATCCAAAAGAAATATGAAATTGCCAAGGTAGAATTCTCTGTCTGTTGGATGTTCACACTTCTGGAAGCGTGGTGGACAATCAGTTTGTCTCTTGTGATAACAGAAGGTCAGACTGGCTTGTCATCATCTGCTTGTAATACAAACAAGGGTGGGATTCTTCTCAATACCTTCAGATACAATTGGAGAAAAGACCTACACATTACTCAGTTAATTTGGAGTGAGAGACTGTCAGTCTCCATGGATGCTACTTTTATGTTTCTTTCTTCTTGATTCCCCTGGTGCTGGAACTGTTCTCAATAGATGGCTCTAGCTTGTGATGGAAATGCACATAATGGGTGGGATCACTATTTTCTTTGTTCTAAGATTGTGAAATTGATACTGTTTTGAAGGCTTGTGGCTTGATTTTTCAGAGGTAATGAGCATCCTCATTTTCCAGTGGCTTCATTGGGAATTGTGGTTGCTTGCTGACTTTGCAACAGGAGAGTTTAAAATCATTAGCAAGTTGATGTGAAGGCCTGTAGCAAAGTCCACAGACCTGAATTTATTGGAAAACTAGATCAGTGGTTTTCTAACTTTTTTCTGGGCACCCAGTTGAAGAAAATTGTTGATGCCCACGACCCAACAGAACTGGGGATGAGGAGTTTGGGGTGTGGGAGGGGCTCAGGGCTGGGGCAGAAGGTTGGGGCTGGGAATGAGGGGTTCATGGTATGGGAGGGGGTTCTGGGCTCTGGCCTGGGGGTGCAGGCTCTGGGGTGGGGCTTGGGGCTCAGGGGTTCCAGGTTTCAGGGGGTTTCAGGGCTGGGGCAGGGGACTGGGGCGTAGGGTTGGGGTGCTGACTTACCTCTGGCGGCTTCCAGTCAGCGGTGCAGCCAGGGGGCAGAGGCAGGCTTCCCGGCTGGCCTGGGACCGTGCTGCGCCCTGGAAGCAGCCAGCAGCAGGTCCAGCTCCTAGGCAGAGGTGTGCGACTCTCGCTCACAGGCACTGCAATTCCCCATCCCCTGGTTCCCAGCCAGTGGAAGTGTGGAGCCAGTGCTCAGGACAGGTGCAGCGTGTGGAGCCCCGTGGCCCCCCTGCCTAGAAGCCAGACCCTCTGCTGGCTGCTTCCGGGGCGCAGTGCGGTGTCGGAACAGGTGGGCACTCTAGCCTGCCTTAGCTGGGCAGCACCACTGAGGGGACTTTTAACATCCCGGTCGGTGGTGCTGACCAGAGCAACCCAGCGCCTGACATGCCGCAATTCAGTACTGGGTCATGACCCGAACTTTGAAAAATGCTGAACTAGACGATTAGAGAAATGAGGAAGAGTTGCTAAATTGTAGGCTGTAGCTGTTTTATTACATCTATTGCTGTCTACCACACTTTAGAGAGAGTATTGCTCTGGCACAGAAAACGGGTTTGATCCTTACCGATGAAGTATGGACCTTTTTGTTGATTTGCATTAGACCTAGCACTGGGGTTCTATGAGGTAACAATAGAAAAATGTGTAGATACCTGGGGAAATAAGTCACAAAATGGAGAAAGTTCCCAGATAAATGACTGGCAACTTCTGAAAACAAATGTAGCACTGTTGTTTGTGCATTGTAACATTGACATTGGAGACATCCTGCACTGATGTACACCTTCTGCAGTCCCAGTGAAACCAATGGGGTTAAATTAATTGTACATCTGCTCAGAAATTGTGCGTGTGTGTGTGTTCCATCCTAACTTCAGCAATCCCGGGGCTTGAATTGGATTATATGGACAAGTCTATTAAACCTTTACTTGTCACTGCTGTTCATGTGGGGGGAGGAAGTTGGAGCATGTCATTTTTTATCCAACTCTTTGAGATGTGCCCTTACAAACCATCAGAACTGAATTCTGTCCTGAAGACTAATCTGCTGAAGTTTAAGGAAGTCACCTAAAATGTAGAGGGCGTCCCGTGACGTGAGAATGTGTAACGTGTAAAACCGAAGTTCAGCAAAGTAAGCAGAGATGATGAGGAGGCCAGTGCCACACAATGTGTGTGTTTTAAAATAGGGACCGTGGTCTTAACTTCACACTGAAAAGATTGTCTCTTGCATGTGGATTATTTCTGTTTACAAAACAAACAGCCTTAATTGTTGGTAGCATCCTGTGGTGTGTGGGTAAAGAACTATTTTAGCAACAATGTTCTATAAACACATATGGGAAAAACCTAAGTTTACCCCTTTGACTACTTACTAATAAGCTTTGCTTTTTGCAAGTTTCCAGCCCCTACAGCTGCTTCCAGTGTCTGGGGAGATTGAAGGATACTTCGGCAAGCATCACAGCTTGATTAACTTTTTTTCTGCTTACTTGGGGGTCATTCGCTCATCCCACAGACCATACAATCTGCTCTGGCTTCTTTATTTTTTTAATGAGCTTGGGTCAGCACTATCCAAATAGGGGAGATGCTTGTAGCAGGAAGCTCCCAGTTCTCACTTACAGAGAGGGAATTAGGCACCTATAAATAAACCTAACCAATAAATGCCCCAAATGCATTTTGTCTTACAACCTGCCCTTTGTTGATATGCTGCTGCAACTGTTGTTCTGAGCAGCCAAGGGGCTGAGATGAGGGATTCTCCCCTCCACTTCCAGCCTGTATAACAGATGGGGACACATGCTGTTGCTCACCAATTGCCTAATTTAGCTGTTCCTTATACTGAAAATCATGTGTCTGTGGGTGGTGGAGGATGGAGAGGAAAGGGCCATGTGTTTTGCACCAAAGCCCTGACTAACCCTTTGCTCACACCTGTTGCAAACTCCATGCTCTGTGTAATTATATTGGTATTTTAAATTATTTTTTTTGGCAATTATCAATGTTTTTTGGCCCACTGAAATCTTCACAGCAAGTGATGCGGGGGCTGGAGGGGAGACTTGACTATACACAGGAGCCAGGGTACTCCACAGTAAACTGGTCCTGAATTCTGCAGCAAGAACCCCCGGCTTCCTGCTGCTGCTGACGGGCATGTCATGTCCCGAGAGTGCTGCATTTGCAGTAGTTGGTAATGTATTGTGGATGTGCTGAAACGGCTCTACAAATAGGACACATGTATGGAAGCATTCTACATGCAGTGCAAGGTGGATATGGACGCCAGCCCACACAACAATCTTGTTCTTACAATCCCATTTCAAAAACACTATGGGTGTTCTGCCTGGAAGAAAGCAGAACTGGGTTATTCGCTACAAGGAAATTAACAAGCTAACTCTGTGGCTGTGGTCTCCCATACCAGTCAGCTGTGAATTAGGACAGCTGCCACAGTGGACAGTTGTGGTCAGCATTAATACAAGTAGCTGTGGAGTATCTAAGCTGCCCACGCTCCAGCATGTGACTGTCTATATACAGAGTGCATGTCAGATACACTAATGCTTTGGGTACATATTAACAACAGTAAGATCCTTGTTGGGCATCAGGCCGAGTCCAACTCTGCTGCCCTGTTGTCTGAGCTTATTCATTTTATTACAGTTTGGTTTTTGTCTAGTTGTGCAGCTAAGGCGAGTCCTGATGGGGGTGTATTTCCTACTATCATGGTGACTGCAGTATACTGGTGATCAGTGATAAATCAGGACAAACAAAATAAAGCCCCATATAAAGTACTGCCGTGCCAAAACAAACCAATAAAATATACATATTTGCAAGAGTGGCACTTTTTCCCAGCCATCATTTTCATTTCTGTATGAATCCAAGGGTAAAGTGGCGCTTTACCCCTGGATTCATATGGGGTAAAGCTCCAAAAAGGGCCCAAATATCTTTCAACAACATTATTTGAGAAATAAATACTCCAGAAGCCTCATTCTTGCAGCTCTTACCAATGTTTTCTGTAATGTTGGCCTATTTCCACGTGACCTTAACCCTTCCACCCCAAAACCAAGCCCCAAAGTTGCATTGTAGAACATCTTATTCTGTGTACTGGCGGCTGAAAGCCTGTCCTGTCTCCCCAGTATAATTAGTAAAGTCATAAGTATAAAAAAAGCTGCAAACATGAATGATGTTCGCCACAACCAGCACACACAATAATCCCATTGTGTGGGTGGGTGTGTTAATTTGTGTGGGAGTTGTATTGTTTTGGGAGAATTGTTGATTTGTGCGATGGCAGTTGGACCAAGTAAACCACCATCTGTGCAGTCTTCCTCATACAATCAATGAAATTGTTCCATGCAAACTAAGTGTAGAGTAAGGGTGGTGATTGGTTGAGCTACCTCTGATCTCACAATGGTCTGACTCTTGGCATGGCATAGCTCCATGCCTTACTGTAGCTGTACACTGCACAGGTATAATTCATAAAGTCAAAATGGCTGAAAACTTAAAAAGTGGACAATAGCAGACAAGGGATCCCAGTGATGATTGAACCTGGTGGTATTCTGAACAGAGAGCTCTGAACCACACTTGCTGCGGTTTCCATCATTTCAAAGTGGCTCAACAGACATTTCAGGTGTGTTGGGTTTGTTTGCAGGGAGGGGAGGGGAGAAGTATATAAATTGGTTTATTCAATATCTAACAAAAAGTTTACATATTTTTTAAGGCCACCTCCACTATGTTGTTGTCATGTTGCATGTCCCCATCAAATGTCATTAGTGTAAACCAAAATATAATTTGGAAACATTCAGCTTAGTTATTTAACTGGTGATTGGGGCGCAGGTTGCTCTCAGTGGTGGACGGTCCTTGACATTGGAGTCCATATCTGCCTTTGATGGTGTCAGGGTTCCTTCCCCACTCTGAACTCTGGGGTACAGATGTGGGGACCTGCATGAAAGACCCCCTAAGCTTATTTTTACCAGCTTAGGTTAAAAACTTCCCAAGGCACAAATTCCTTTCTAAGCTTAGTATCGCTGCCACCACTAAGTGATTTAAACAAACATTTAGGGAGGGCCACTTGGAGCCCTACCTTCCCCAAATATCCCCCCAAACCCCTACACCCCCTTTCCTGGGGAGGCTTGAGAATATATCCTCACCAATTGGTACAGGTGTACACAGACCCAAACCCTTGGATCTTAAGAACAATGAAAAATCAATCAGGTTCTTAAAAGAATTTTAATTAAAGAAAAGGTAAAAGAATCACCTCTGTAAAATCAGGATGGTAGGTACTTTACAGAATAACAAAAGACTCAGGAACGCAGAGGATTTCCCCTCTAGGCAAAACCTTAAAGTTACAAAAACGGGGATAAACCTTCCTCTTAGCACAGGGAAAATTCACAAGCTAAAACAAAAGGTAATCTAACGCATTTCTTTTCTGCTGTTACTATTTCAGCAAGACTAGATGCTTAGTTCAGATATACCTAAGAAGATGTAATATCCCCACCTGGTTTCTTGGCTGGCTCTGAGAGAGAGAGACCAAAACCTTCCCCCAAAGATTTGAAAGTATCTTCTCCCCTTATTGGTCCTTTTGGTCACGTGTCACCCAGGTTATCTGAGCTTCTTAACCCTTTACAGGTAAAAGAGGAATTAACAAAGAATCCTGTGGCACCTTATAGACTAACAGATGTTTTGCAGCATGAGCTTTCGTGGGTGAATACCCACTTCTTCGGATGGAATTAACACTTTATAGGGTAAAGAGGGATTTTATGCTACCCGTAGCTGTATGTTTGACAGGTGTACTAAAACCTGAGTGTGTTGACCTTTAGGACAAAGTGAAAGTAGTGCTTTTCTTCTCTCAGCTCTCTTGACAAAGGGGGTACGTATTTGAGTTGTGTTGTATTTAATGGAAGTTGCTTGTCTGTTTTCATAATGTGTTCTTATAAAGACCTGCTAATGTGACCAGGTAGACTGGTCAAATTTTTTCTAACAAAACTATTTTGTGGATAAATCGTCTTCTTTTTCTTTATTAAACAAACAAAAAAATCAAAAAATTAAAAAAAAAAAAAAAAAAAGGGAAAACTTTGGGGTATTTTGGGGTTGTGGTGGAGGGAGGGGGTTGTGATTTTTTTCTGTTCTGTGTAGGTTTTTATACTGCACTTATTGCTGTAGTATCTGAGTGCCTTCCAGTAGTGCATTAATCAGTGTGATTACACATCGGTCGTGTTTGTTCTCTCATCTGCTCCCCAGAGGGAGAAGCGTGTGTGATGGAGTGTCTTGTTTTGGTGTGGTGGTGGTAAATGTACCTGTTGCAGTGTGTTTATATTAGAGAAGGTGAGTGGTGAGGTTGTGATGATACTTAGTTCCTGGGAGAGTTCATCCCATGATCTGAGATCACCCCTAGAGAAGGTTCTGTTTCCTGCACAGAAAAGCTTTACTCTTGTTGTGAGTTTCATTGTACCAGAGGAGAGTAATTGTCAGTTACGGCCGGCAGCCTTTTAGATATTCCGAGCCCATACCAGGGCACTTTGAAGATAAGGACTGAGACTTTGAACTTGATCAGAAATTCTCTGGGAAGTCAGTGTAGAGAGCAGAGGACAGGTCTGGTGTGCTCTCAGTCACCTATGTAACTGAGGACGTGCACTGCAGCGTTTTGTGCTAGTTGAAGTTTCCTAAGGGCTGAGGATATATTGCATTGCTGAAGTCTAGACAAGAGGTGGGTTTTTTTTTAATGATTTTTTTATCAGTTTTATTCCCAGTGTTATCAAAATTATTATCAACATTGGTTTGCTGAAAACTGGGTTTAGATTTAAAAAAAAATTGTTTTTAAGTCTTTCAAAAACTGCAAACAGAAACAACTTTGAAATTATGAAATCTTTCGTGAATTATTTTTTATAATTTTTTTTACCAAGAATGTGTTTCATGTCAAGAATCCTTTGTACTGTGAGTATTTTTGTAAATCAAGAAAGAAATATAAAAGACAGCAAACAATTGCATGTTAACTATTCTTTTGTCCTGAAGGTTGCTTTATCTCAAAGAAAGTATTTTCTTTCCCCTAACATGCACTGGGCCACACAAAAATAGTATTGGCACTTTGTCTTTAAAATATAGTATAAACAATTACTAATACTGCAGCACCCACATGAGATAGATTAGCAAGCATTATTGGACATTGATCATCTTAGTGCCAGGGGCATCAACTGACAGCACCGAAGATGTCACACCTTCTCTGTCTTCTGTCACAATGCAAAAAACACAGAGGTGTAAACTGTGTGTGTGTATTTTTTCCTCTTTTCCTCTGACTTAACTATAAATCTACAAAACTAAATTGTCAAAGATGGCCACTATCTCACCTCTGCTTCTGGTCAAAAATGAAGTTCTCATGATCCCATATGGCTTTGTGAAATACCTTTTTCTCTCCTTTCATCCCAGCTGTTGAGTAAAAGCCAGGTCACCTATTTCTTGCCAAAAAATGTGGTTTTAGTGGTACCCCCGCCCCCTTTTGCCCAGTAGCCAGAGCACTCACCTAGGATGTGGGAGACTGAGGTTCTCTCAGTCTCATATGGAGCAGGGATTTGAACCCAGGTCACCTATCTCCCAGGAAACTACCCTAACCATTGGGCTATGGGATATTTTGGGCAGGGCTCTCTCAATCTGTTCCGCTGAAGCTTTTCTACTTTTTAAAAAATAATTATGTATTAGGCCAGAAAGTGTGTGACTCCATAGCCTGATGGTTAGGGCACTTACCTGGATATTCACTGGAGTAGGGACATGAATTCAGATGTTTCACCCTCCCCACCCGAAATCTGGAGCCACTTTTGAAAATGCTGGCCTTCATGCCCAAAGCCATTCTGTACTCCAATTTGTAACTAATGAAGTCATTACATCCAGTGCCACAAAACTAACATTTCTCATTTATTTTTGGTCTCCTAAAATACATTACTACTCTGCAATTCTGATATCAACAGTAGTTAATGATTTATAATGTTAAAAGTAGTTTTCTTTTCAATGAAAAGTATTTTCTTGTGTTGTCTTTCTCCCAATAGAAAACCATTTCATCTCCAACTGTATCACGACTTACAGACACGTCAAAATTCACTGGTTCCCACAAAGAGAGGTTTGATCCAAGTGGGAAAGGAAGAGGCAAAGCAGGACGAGAAGACCTGGTTGATGCGTCGGGCTATGTGCCTGGGTACAAGCACGCAGGCACATATGATCATAAAGTACAAGGAAGCAAGTAAGCCTGGGGAGTTTAAAAAGAGAGAGAGAGAGAATATACCTGTAAGAATGATGTAGATGAATCCCACATGTTTCAGTTATCGTGAATGCGAAGACTATGTTGGCGAGAAGTGTTTTCAGGAACTGGAACTGATTTCAACATCTGCTGAGATACTTGCAGCACAGCAACACTTCATTACATTCCTCATGCTTACATTGGCAACAAATATAAAATACAAAGTTGTTGAGCTTTAGACAAGAAACCAAATGCAAGGGCTGTTCTACCACACTTTGTCAATACTGGTAAAAGATCTCAAACATTCCTAAACATCCAGTTCTTTCTTGAGTATAGAAGAAAAACGCTCTCCAGATAGTTGAAAAGAGGGTCACTGTAAATCTTCCTGTGCTAGCAGCCTTTCCGAAGAGCACCCCAATATTTATGTAGTGTGATTTGAATACTTATTTATTTGAAAGATGTCTTAAAGAGGATCCAGCTGTGCCCTCAAAGACAAAAATTCAGTATTGTATTAGTGGGAAGTAAATGGCTGTAATATAACAGGTTGCTATCCTGAAAAGAAAGAGATTTTCCTACACCATTTGTGAACTTATTCCTCCTTGCTGAGCCTATTTAGGTTCCAATTTATTTGTCAGCAGAAAGATGTGGAAGACACTAGCCCTCGTTTCCTTACCCCCCAAAGCCCAGGACTTCTCAAAACCAATACTGTACTTCCTGCAAGTTACCGCGTGTATTGGTAGCATGATTCTAACTGAAACTACGGGACATAAAAGGCACTAATGTACTAACATGATATATAGAGGAACTAGATATATTGCTAAGGAAGTCTTGATGGAAATATCAATCTTGGTTGCAATCTGGTTTTTGGTTTGCACAGTGTAAGTGAAGGGGGCATTAAGATGATGGATTATACTTTTTAAACTTTAAGTGTGAACTAAACACCACTGATCAGATTTTCATCGAGCTAGGCACATATTCTCATGCACATGTACACACATACACAGGCACCTGCTCCTTTTAAGTTCTGACTGAGTTAAGGAAGGTCTGTGACAACTCTGAAATACATAAGTTCATGTAAGGACAACTAAATTATCACCACAAAATAGTAATTTGTTAGTCCTTTATTCATAACTAGGTGCATCTCACGCCCTCTAAAGATACATTACTAAAGTTAGCTAACTGATTTGGTAAGTGTTCTATGTTTGAAGCTAGGGGCTCTATTCTCCTCTTATTTGGACTGTCCAGTGAAAGTCAGGAATAATTCTTTGAAGGCAATAAATTTCCACAGGGTTTAGAGCTGCTGTAAGAGGAGAATCAGGACCAGTCTTAATGGTTTAACAAACTGGCCACTAAGTATCCCATATGGCCCACATAACAAGTGGTATTAATTGATAAATCATTGAAAAACCTTACTCATTTGATATTGCTTAAAAAGTAAGGAGAAATATCCATACAGAGAGAGTGCAGGGGCTCATTAGCTGGTCTCTATATTCTACATGTGGTTATGGATATTCCACAAAGCAGAATAAGCACTACAATGTATAATATAAGATGATAAAGGAGGACTTTTAGTTAGGTATTTGATAACGGTTTAAAATTCTGCTTTGCTTTCTATTAAATGGAGTTCAAGCATTAACTTTATAACTCCAGATAGTACAGGTTAATCACCTCTGTTGCCTCTCTGCCACCATCTGTGTCAGGGTTCTAATGTATACAGAACAGCTGGCTTTAGTGAGCTACTTACATACAGTAAGCAGCAACATATGCTAGTTTTTCATGCAGGCCAATGCCCTGTATTTGGCACATGTCCAGACACTGAACACAGGTTCTCAGCCTTTGAACAGATTGTCTTTTGTTTTCTGCTGACTTTCTATAGAAGCCTTTTCTGTAACTTTGCCACCACTGACCTTTCAAACCAAAACATGAACGTGAAACCAAAATAACAATAATAAACAAAAGGAAGAACTCCTTCATGGGCTTGGAATTTTTTTGTTTGTTTTGATTTTTGGTTTTCAGGAGAGAGGGAAGTCTGCCCAACCCAGTGCATGCTTTTAAAAGGTCTTGTTTGTGTTTTCCCCCCTTTAAGCCCTCCTTGGTGGCTCTGGTTACCTGACACAATTTTAGAGATACACCAGGACTGTCAGAGTGTGGAAGTATTTGTTTGTGAAGCCTTTCCAAGTGTTTCAAAGTTATCCACTTTTCCTGAACACTCCAGTTCCTGGAAAAGGAAAGGTTTGTTATCCATTTACACATCATACTGGCTACCTGCCTTCCCCTTCAAGGAGAGGTAACAGCACAAACCCACTTTTAGATATTTGTTATGGCCACATTATTCCAGAAAAGCAGTGGAACACAGAGTAACTGGTAAAGTGCAGAAATGTATTATTCCTTCCTGAAATGTCCCATAAAGCTACAAATCTGGATAGTGCTCAAGGACAGTCATTTTACTACAACAAACAGATGTGTAACAAACCTTGAATTATTTGTAAAACACTATCAAAGCTGAATATTGCAAAGTTCACATTAGGGCTGTCGATTAATTGCAGTTAACTCGAATGATTAACTCAAAAAAATTCATCGTGATTAATCACACTGTTTAATAAATTTCAGATGGTATTCTATCTGTTAATATTTTTGGATGTTTTTCTACATTTTCAAATACATTCATTTCTATTACAACACAGAATACGAAGTGTACACTGCTCACTTTATATTTTTTATTGCAAATATTTGCACTGTAAAAATGATAAAAGAAATAGTATTTTTAATTCACTTCATACAAGCATTGTAGTGCAATCTCTTTAATCGTGAAAGTGTAACTTATAAATGTATATTTTTGTTTTGTTTTGTTACATAACTGCACTCAAAACCAAAACAATGTAAAACTTTAGAGCCTACAAGTCCATTCAGTCCTACTTCTTGTCCAGCCAATTGCTAAGACAAACAAGTTTGTTTACATTTACGGAACATAATGCTGCCCTCTTCTTATTTACACTGTCACCTGAAAGTGAGAGCAGGCATTTGCATGGCACTTTTGTAGCTGGCATTGCAAGGTATTTACGTGCCAGATATGCTAAACATTTAGATGCTCCTTCATGCTTTGGCCACCATTCCAGAGGATATGTTTCCATGCTGATGATGGTGGTTTAATGCTTTTTTTTTTTTTTAATTAAATTTGTGACTGAACTCGTTGGGGGAGAATTGTATGCTTCCTGTTTTGTTTTACCCGCATTCTGCCATGTATTTCATGTTATAGTTGTCTTGGACAATGACCCAGCACATGTTCATTTTAAGAACACTTTCAAAGCAGATTTGACAACATTCAAAGAAGGTACTAATGTGAGATGTCTAAAAATAGCTACAGCACTAGACTCAAGGTTTAAGAATCTGAAATGCCTTCCAAAATCTGAGAGGGATGAGGTGTGGAGCATGCTTTTAGCAGTCTTAAAAGAGCAACACTCAGATGCGGAAACTACAGAACCTGAACCACCAAAAAAGAAAATCAACCTTCTGCTGATGGCATCTGACTCAGATGATGAAAATGAACATGCGTCGGTCCGCTCTGGTCTGGATTATTATCGAGCAGAACCCATCATCGGCATCGATGCATGTCCTCTGGAATGGTGGTTGAAGAATGAAGGGACATATGAATCTTTAGTACATCTGGCATATAAATATCTTGTGATGTCGGGTACAACGGTGCCATGCAAACGCCTGTTCTCATTTTCAGGCGACACTGAAAACAAGAAGCGGGCAGCATTATCCTCCAGCAAATGTAAACAAATTTGTTTGAGCGATTGGCTGAAGTAGAACTGAGTGGATGTGTAGGATCTAAAGTTCTACATTGTTTTATTTTTGAATGCAGTTATTTTTTGTACATAATTCTACATCTGTAAGTTCAACGTTCATGATAAAGAGATTGCACTACAGTACTTATAAGGTGAATTGAAAAATACTATTTCTTTTTTTTACAGTGCAAATATTTATAATAAATATAATGTGAGCACTGTACACTTTGTATTGTGTACAGGAGTTCCATGTTTGGAGTGTGTGCAGGTCCGGACCCTAAGGCTAGTGGGTGCAGGTCGTAGTTACCTGCTGACAAGGAACAGAAATATTGAATTACTCTTTGTTGCATCGACAAGCTTGATAGCACCAACAACACTATTACTATAGTTACTGCACACTACTTCCGGTGTAGAAATAGGCTTGGCAGAATTTGATTTTTATTTTTTTTTCTAATTTTATCAGATATCAGTATTTATTTTAAAGCATTTTTTTCCCCAATTTTTATTGATTTTTAAATTTTCCCAGTTGGGGGTGGTCAGACAATTATTTAATGGCAGTTGATGTTGCAAGTCAAAAAAGGTAGCTTTGCAACTGTTAAAACACAAATTGTAAACATTGGATGTCGTAATATGATGTAATACACAAAGTAAATATCCTTATATCAAATTCTAGTAAGTTCTCAAGCAGCATTTTTCTTACGCTGCCTATTGATAAATTTTGATGATTATCTATGGAAATATTTTCTGTTGGTCCATGTGTGCGATGACATGGATGTTTACCAACATATAAAGATAAAAATTGAATCCTTCCAAGCCCACCAAAGTTCCTACCAAAAGAAACATGCTCTATAAGGGCCTTATCCAAAGACCATTGAAGTCAATGGAAAGTCTCCTATTGACTTCAACAGGCTTTGGATCAGGCCTTAAGAAAATAACACCAACAGCAACATTATAGGTTGACAGAAGCATTTATATATTTCCTTTTAAAATGTTAAATGCATATTTATTTTAATATTTTTTCAATTGTCAATTTTTAAAAGCCAAATAGAACAGGTGAAGAAGTTACTTTAAAATGAGAGTGAAGAGGGGAGATAGTAGGAAAGAAAATATTTTGTGATGGGTCTTTTCTCTGCTGCTAAGTGGAGGTGAGAACACAAAACAGTGACACTTACTTTCTGAGATTCAGTGTCTGCCTAGCCCTTACAAAGGTGCTCCGTGTGGGAAGGATGCAAAGAACCTGCCCCTTGTGTAGCCTGCACGAGGGCCAGGCACAGTTACAGCCCCTGCACTTGGAGAGCAGGGTGTGTGGAGGATAACAGTAATATGTGTAGGAGGCAGCAGGCTGCACCCCATTAAGCAGTGTAGTCGTAGGTGTGCTTCTATTGTACATCGTTACTCTAGGCTGGGTAAATGGCATGGTCCCTAGTCAGGATTTGTGTACGTTGCAGGTTTTCTGCTTGTGATCTTTTTCCATGCATCTAAGTCCGTTCCATTTCACTGGGCATTCATGTCAGTCTGATTTGAAGCACCCAGTGCTTCTCAATTCTCTCTCTCTCTCTCTCTCTCTCTCTCACTCACACACACACACACACACACACACACACACACACACGTCACTGTACAAATCTTGCAGTCCTCATCTTTTTTTGTTTTCATTTGTAATTTGATTTTGCATCCTTTGAAGCTCATAGTATTGAAACATGACAAGATACTTCAAATGTGATATGGCAAAGATCAAAATCTATATTTTAAACAAATCAAACACAATTAATTTAAAAATCAATTGCATTCATGGGCATAGTTCGAGGGGACCAAGGGGCATTCTCTCTTCCCCCGACCCCCGTGCAAACTGCAAGCCTGGGACAGGCACTGTGGGCCTGACTGGAGCTGCCCTCTTTTCCCCCCAAAATACAGAAGTCATAACTATGCCTATGATTCCATTAACACTAAGGCAGGGCCCAGTCCTGCAAAGCCTTACACATGTGCTTAACTTTCCGCCCTGTGTGCAAAGTTAAGCACGTGCATTATTAGTCTTTGCAGGATCAGGACCCAAGAAATTAAAGTGCTGACTGGGGGAAACAAATGGACTTTTAAAAAGTGAAGTTACACAAAAATCAGATTTGATTCTTGCTATAGTGCTATTTAATAAATGATTTTGAGTACATGATGTGCTTTAATATTTAGTCAGTGTAGTTCTCCCACGCTTTAGGATTTCTTCCCTATAATCACATTTATATAAAGCAGTCGGTAATTAAGTTTTTGTCCTTTTATTTATGGCTATGGAAGCTGTAACAGCCTTACGATATCACATGCATTTAAAAGGGCAATTTTGCTTTAACAACTCTTCTGCATGAACAATTACATGATGAATTGTAATCAAATATTTTTATGAGTCCAGATTAAGTAAATATTTTACACAGGGGAGACTGTCCAGGATAAAGCCACCAGATTTATATTTGCAGTTCACCAAAATTTCCTAGTAACTGTGTGGTTTCAGTAAGAGATTTATTGTTGGTTTTCTGTTTGGTATCTTTAAACTCAAAAGTCTCTTCAAAGTTCATAGTTTTCAGCAGTTTAGGGATTCCCATCCGAAGATATTTTTGGCTAAAGCATGGCACCAGTGCATTTCATTGGCTCTATGTGAACAAGAAAACATGCTGGGGTTATAGAAGGCCTGAGCCCTGAATAAATATTTTGAACAATGCTTGGGTTTTTTTTTCCTCCAGTAGCTCTATTAATTTTTTGTAATTTACAGCATCTGACATTTCATTTCATGCTTCAGATCTAGAAGTAATTTTCACTGACTTGGTTTGCAGTGCTAGTTGTACCTCCATATGTTTTTTCTAGAGACGCATTATCCTTCCCAAAACATCTTAAAACTAATCTGAAAATCAATTTTTATTTCTTTTAGGCTATTAACTGTTACAAAATAAAGCTTGATTCTTTGTGCCTCGGTGTGCAATGCCGTATTGCTAGCATAACCCTGCCTTATGGTGATGTATGTATGTACTTTCTGGGGGCATCTATCTGTGTCCTGTTTGTAATCCTGAATAAGTGTTCTCTGCCCTCCATTGGCCAAGAACCATTTTGACCTCATAATAAGGAGAAAATGTAACGTGTTGCATGCATTAGCACATGCCCTCCAAGCTATTAGTCTTCAGTGTGTGCCAAAGTAACCGCATCTTTTTGTACATTCTATTTGTAGTGCAAGCTATAAGTACTTTACTTACCATGCCAATTACTCAGTAGTGAGTAATACTATACACAAGATTTGTACATGTTTTGTAAGCAGGTGTGTATGTGTGTGTGTACCTACACTGTACATGTAACTAGTATTTGTGCCATACGGGTGCTGATCCAAAACGTAAAGCTCTTGGGGCCAAATCCTGGCCCTCCCACCAAACCGGCCCAGAGCTATGTGGCTTGGCCTGGCTCTGACACTGCAAAGCCCTCTCCATACAACGGAGGACAGAAATCCCTGTCAGGGCAGCTCTATAGCTCCTGCACAGATGTCTGGCCTTGAGCTGTTGGCCCATAATTATTATTACACAAGCCCAAAAAGGAATATTCCAAATATGAGACATCAGTGCAGAGAGATCAAACTCACACTAAACTCATAATAAATGCTACAAGCCACATAATCAAACTGGTGTCTCAGCTGGACACCTAAATAAATCCCACATTGGCACTTGGCGCCCACATCCCATTGGAGCACCCAAATATGTGAAAACAGTGCCTAGACTGTTATCAGATATTTATCCATAAAGCCAGCAAGAGACACTCTACTACCATCACAATCCCCACAGTCTACCACTTGCTAGATCCCCAAAGCAATGGCAATCTAAGAAAGAAGCTCTTGAGACTTTGACTTTCAAACTAGTGACGGGGCAGCGTCTGAAGGTTTGGATGTGCTGCAGACAGAACCTCCATTGCCCAAGAACTGATCATGACATCAGGAGCTGTAGGAATACTGCCAGGACAGCTATTTTTCATAGTTTTCCAGTATTTCCTCATCTATATTGATCTCTGAAGCCAGAGAGGTGGATTTGAAAACAAGGTAAAAAGTCTAATTTTAGTTGTTGTTAACCTTGGAAAAAAGGATTGGAATTAGTTTGGGTTTTGGATTAGCTCTTATTTCATTCAAATGACCTTCCTCTTTCCTGCTTATGTGGGTACGTGGATTTTTGCTATAACACAAAGCAATTTGATTAAAAATAAGGAAAATAGCCCTGAGTACATTTGCTGGTTATTGACACGTATGGTATTACTGAAGTGTTCTAATGCCATTCTGAAATGGCTGTTATACTCTACCATCTTTTCTCATGTACACAGATCTATTTGGGCAAGTGTAAACAGTATATAAACAAATGCCAAGATTATCCAAAGTTGGTGTCTAAAGTTAAGCTCCTAAATTCCTATTTAAGTATCCAAATAACTGGCCTGATCTTGAAAAGTCCTGATCATCCAGCACTCTCCACTGAAGTTGGTCACTCATCGGGTGGTGAGTTAATTTTTGAAATATATGTATAAGCATCTGTTAACTTCCTGAATAACTGAAAAGTACATGGCACTTGATAGAAGCTGTTTCCATTGTACTGTTAATTTTTTCTAAATTATATGTTTTAAAGAGACCTGTCACTTAGTGGTTATTTCAGCCAGTGTGCTTAATAATGCATGCTCAAGATTCAATTACTTTTGATTTTTAGTGCCACATGAATAAAGTTATACTCAATTTAACTAAAAATACAGCCTTGAAAAAATATACTCACGTGCCTCACATAACTCTCCATTTTAATCAGGAGTTATTCTATTGATGGTTTAAAAAAATGAAAGGTGAAAGGTGATCTACTTCCAGATGATGGTGCATTATTTCAGGTTCCAGTTTACAGTAGATGAATTTGTGTTGGTACTTACTCAAGTGCTATTTTAAACAAAGTAATTTTAAAAATGTGGAATAGTTCTGCATGGGCTCTGTTAAAGACAGTTGGTGTTAATGGAGCCATCAAATATAGCTTTTTATTTTTCTGTGGTAAATTATTCTTACTAACTATATACACACATTTTATAAAGGCCTTGTGTAAAAGCCTGGACACACACACAAGAACCTAAACCTGTTGACAAAGTACATTCACTAAGCAATGAATTACATGAAGTCACAATGTCAAAGACAACAACAAATTATAGTGTGTAACATGAGTGTTTTTTCTCTGTGCTGGATTCAGAATATATTAGCCTCAGCAGACAACTCCACTGGGAGGTTCTCCCCCATAATGCCAATAGTATAAGATGGTTTGTTTGTCTCGAAATGCTGCAGATTAAAGAAATGGCCAATAATGGGTATATAGGTTGAGATTTATCCTTACCAAGATTGAATCATGTCATAAATTTAAACAGCACCGGAAAATATATATATTTATACAGAAGACTATTTTTTGAATTCAGTTTCTGGGTGTTTTTTATAATTCATTTTCAGCCATGGCCATTTATTTATGCATATTATCCTTTGCTCTTTAATTACATCTTTTATCTGTCTCATCCTGTTCCAATATACACATCTGATTTGGCTTATATTGTCTTGGATCTACATATGTCTGGATGTGCTTACTGTCAGGACCTACCCACTGGTGTGGAAGGAGAATTGCTTTGGCTAGAGTAGTAGCCACAATCTGTGTCAGATAGTTGTTTGTTTGCAACATGGAGATAGGTCTTGTTCTTGTTTTCCTTGGAGCCGTGTACAGCCTGATAAATAGCTAAAACTAATCTGATCATTTCTTGTTCCTGTTTTGTTATGTCTTTCATCTTGGCCCAGAAAACCAAGAAGCTGCTGTGTACTTATGATTACCTTATACTCAATGTTTAGTATTGCAAACATTAACATTCATCTGTACTAGCATACTGTGGCCACTGTGAAATTTTCAACATTGTAAAAACCTAAGATCATTTAACCTTTTTTCTGACTAATTTATCACTGATTTTTTTTCCATGATTGCAAATGAACAATTTGAGTGTAGCATTTCTTAATTTTTTCTGTAGTGGATAAACATACATTTAACCTCTTGGTGAAGGGAGCCAGGCATTTTTCATTGCAGAACACACCGGGTGGAATGCTGGCCCCATTGAAGTCCATGGCAAAAGTCCCATTGACTTCAATGGGGACAGGATTTCATCCACTGGCTTTAATAGCAGGAAAGATGGACCCACCAGTGTGCCAAAGGGTTAACAGTTATGACAGAGGTTATGGGGGAGCACATCAGTGATTCTCTGTTCCCATATCTTAGTTTCATTTCAACTACTATTCAATCTAACAAAAAAAAAAAGAAAGAAAAAAACTTGAAAGGGAGTCATATACTACTAGTCTGTACTAGGGTTTTTTTCAGGAAAAAGGAAACAAATATATATATATATATGCAATATATTTTTACACTGTTTAATAATGCTATAAAGTATTAAATATATCACTTTATCAGTGTGAATGTTAGTCATGACAATGTTATGGATGTTTAAACCTTTTAAAGTTGTCTTGTTGATTTCTAAAACCACATTAACCATGGACAAGCTACTTTGTCAAATAAACAGCATTATTCCCGATGATTAGAGGAAAAGTTTGAGTATGGCAGTAGTCTGTTTAGCACTGTAAAAGCTTGGTTTGAAAACTTTTAGTAAAATTCATATTGTATACGCCATTGTTTCTTAGGAGTATAGCTTTTCATAATGTATGTTACTGCTACTGATTGTATAAAATTGTACCTTAAGTCGGTAAAGTGATCAATAAATCTGTTAATACATGTTAGCCTCTTGTTTTCATAAAGTAAATGATACTATTAAACTGTCTGTTACAAGTCATTTTGTAATTTAGCTGTTAAGGGAATTGGCAATAAATGTATAAACTCCCATTAAAAACACTTCACTGACTGACACCCCCCACTTCTAGCTTTGAAGGACACATTTCTGTCAAAATGGGGATCATTATTCTTATCTATTTAGCTTACTCGGGGTGATGTGAGGATTAGTGAATGATTGCAAAGTGCTGTGAAGATGAAAAGCGATGCTTAGCGTAAGAGCTAAGCAATATTATGACACTAGGCCTATATGATGAGAGTTCTAGAGTTCTGAAAATATAAAAATGAATACAAGTTCACTTTGAATAAAAGTTTGGATATTCACAGTACTTAAACTGGTCTCTGATCTCAAGCTCCTAGGCTGCTACTCTATTGTTGACAGGAAGTGTTGTGACAATAAATGCTTTACTCTAGGAAGAGCCGTCAATAAATATAATCCCTGCTCAAAAAGCAAACACATTCTTTTCTTGAGGGAACAAAGGGACTTTGGAGAGAGGAACTGTCCTGCCTGTTGGATGATTGGGCAAATGTAACTATCAATGGTGCATTTGCTCGCCCTCGATGACTTTTTAACATAGTAAAACTAAATAATGTTGCAATCTTAAACAAAAAAAGTAGTCTGTGCTCAATGAGGTTTTTAACTTAATCACAGACCCTTTATCCATAAATATTCCTCAATGCCTAAAATAGTATTAATAATTAGTGGATATCACAATAACGTTGTAGAAGTGCTATGTTGGAAGCTGTACATGGTACTTTCCTACTAATTTCAATCTATGATTGAACATGTTCTAGTCCAACATACCATTGAATTGTCCCATACATACTAATGGAATGAATGTTATTTTTGCAATCACTTACTCAATAAACACATCTATGGAAATGTCTTTGGCTAAAACCTGGTAAGTAGAACTGAAAACCTCTGATGACCACCTTTCTCCATAGAGGCCTCAGACTGTACCCAACATGACTGCCTCAAAGAACTCTCTCATTTGTGAAGTTGTGATCCCTAAGCGTGTATGGTAGGTCACCTGAACAGCAGAAATCAAATAAAACGTGACTTTTTGGAGGGGGTTTTTTTTTTGGGGGGGGGGGTGAAAAGGTCAGATTTTTAACTAAAAAACTGCTAAAGAAAGGGTGTTTTACAGTCCACTATTCTAGTTTAGTGGGAACCTAGAAATTAAGGCTAGGATTTCCAAAGGAGCCCAATTGAGCTGAGTGCCCAAATCCCACATAATTTCAAGAGGATGGCTTGCACCTATTTCCTTTGGGCTCCTTTGACTGACACCATGAGCCTGGGATTTTCAGTGGCCCATTTCAAGAGGCTGTGTTTATGTATTTGTGTAATTCCATGTATGTATATAGGTGTATACTGTTAATTAAAATATGTAAACTTATCTAGGCCAGATTCTCTGTGCTCTAGCGGCTGCGGGCTGCGTCAGAGAGGGGGATCTGTCAGAGAGCTGGTTATGGCTCCATGGTTATCCGTCTGACTCCAACCACATGTACATCCTAGAGCAAACCACACCTGCTAGCTCCAGTGCTCTAGGGGCCATATGCCAAAATCAGAGTCCCTCCCCTGCCTGCACCAGGGATGTGGGTAGGCAGACAGAGGTGCTAGCTGTGCTGCAGCTAAGACTGAAGAGGATGCCCTCACCCTTGGTGTACCGCTGCCAAGAGATTTGCATTGGAGTAGGACTGAGACTCTGACTCCTTAATTAGCCTGATACTGCAAAATCAACTCAAGTTCATTATGGCAGCGGGTCTCAAACTTTATTGCACCATAACCCCCTTCTGACAACAAACATTACTACCCGACTTCAAGATGGGGTGACCAAAGCCTGAGCCCTGCCACCCTGAGCTGGGGGTGGGGGTGGGGCCAAAGCTGAAGCCAAGGACTTCTGCCCTGGCAGGGGGGTGTGTAACCTTAGCTCTGGCTGGTGGGGCTCAAGCTTTGGCTTCAGCCCCAGGCAGCTGGGCTTGGGTCCTGGCCCTCAGCAAGTCTAACAACAGCCTTGGCAATGGGATCACCACCACTGTGGGGTCCTGACCTGCAGTTTGAGACCCCTGCATTTGGCATACCCAGCTGGCTGAGGTACAGAGTGAGATGTGTTCATGAGAATGTAAGTATCCAAGACTGAAGGTGCTAAAACTAGACAAACATCTTTTAAGTGGTTATGATAGTAACCACAGCCCCAATTCACCAAAGCACATGTGTGCTTAACTTAGAGCATGTTCTTAAATCCATCCCTATTCAGCAAAGTGCTTAAGCATGTGCTTAAAGGCAACTGAACAGCAGGTTCCAGCTCTCAGGAGGGAGTGCTAGACAGCGGCTCCGTGCTTTGGGAATCTCAAGACTGAGACAATGACGGGCCTCTAGGCGTTTAAAATACCTGGGACTCTAGAGGATGGGTTACTTCACAGCACATTGGGGGTTAGCCAGCAAAGGAAGCCTGCTTGGGTCTATGGCAAAAGCATTAAGCCAGCTGCTGCTCTCTTGTACAGCTTTACAAATACTATGACTTCAGTGGGATTGCACAGGCGGAACTGAGAATTTGGCCAGCACAGACTATTTCCCTCACAACTAACTACATAAATATTTGTTTGACTCTGCTAATTAAATACTGATAAGGCAAAAGTGGTGTGTACTGTTTATGTATCCAAGGCAATGTGGCACTAGAGGATCACACTTAGAAAAATGAGAATGTTTCAATGCTAAATGACCTTCATAAGTGGGGCATTTTTATATAGCACAAAGCAAATAAGCCCAAATGAAGTCCATGCTACCATTCCTAGTCGAAGGGCATTTGGGGCCAAAAATGTGCTTGTTCTATAATAAGCCACTGCTGTGTGTTATCTGAAAGCTGATTTAGCAAAGTAGCTCCTTTGCTAGAGCCCACTCATCTTCTGAGCTCATCTGCTGGTTTATTTATAGTCAGCTTAGACTGCCTAGAACATGTGAGGTTGACACTCTTGGTGGAGTTGTATAGAGTCATTTAAACGTTGGCTGGTGCTTAGAACACCTGCCTCTGTTGCCAGACAATGTTGCCCATTCAGTGAACGCGTATGCCATAAAGGTGCTTTGCACTTCTGAGTTTCTGCATCCAAGAAAACATTAGGCATATAGCACATTTTTGGCTGTTTTTTTCCCACAATGTTTTCTAATTGCAAATACAAAAGTCATTCAACATCAAAGGATGCTGGAAGCACAAACACAAGGTAAAGGTTTGTTACTGTAGCTGGAACACTTTGGGCAAATGTACCTTGCTCACCAGCTCTGCTGCAGCTTCTCGTTTGTCCGTTTGCATAGCCCTCGTCTAGTTCCTTAAATCCATGGACTGAGTTGGGGGAAGTATATAGATGAGATGGACAGGACCAATTCCCTTTCCTAAGCCATGAGATGATGGCAGAAAATAGTGCTTGGCTTGGCTTAGATGCCGATTCTTATTTTTCTATTTGTTTTCATACCATTAAAATGGCTTTACTACACAGGTACCCTAAGTGATCGGCCCGTGGGTCTGAGGCCCTGAGTCCGTGTAGCCCAGGTGTGAGCAGCCACAATGCAAAGCCATACCCCAGTTACTCTGTCATCATCCGAAGAAGTGGGTATTCACCCACGAAAGCTCATGCTGCAAAACGTTTGTTAGTCTATAAGGTGCCACAGGATTCTTTGCTGCTTTTACAGATCCAGATTAACACGGCTACCCCTCTGATACTCTGTCATCAATGGTGTTGCACTTCTCCATTTGTCACTATAGCTTCTAGGGGCATAGTTCACAGTTCTTTGTGCTGCTGTAAGTTCTATGAGTCTTTCCTAGTGAATTATGGGTGAACTTGTTTGTCCTTCTGGGCAGATGGCGGGGAATTGTGGGAAGGAGGTGGAGGACTATCAGCGCTGAAGTGAGTCAGTTTACATGCTCACAGCACAGGTGGCTGGTTACCACCCAGAATGAAAGCAGCTGGGCCTGAATGCAAGCACCACTAAACTTGGGGGGGGGGGGTTGGGGGGGCATGTGAGTGAGCTACAGGGGCAACACTTGACTAAAAACCTGAGCTACCTGTACTGGGAGGACATACCCTCAGCCGACAGGGGGAATTTCTAGCCATTGAGACTTTTCTTCCCTAGTTTCTCTTTTGCTCCTCTTCACTTTGTTTTTGTGCTTTTCCTTTCCTCCCCACCCCCTTACTTATGGTAATTGAAATGACTTCTGTTTACCTCAATTTCTTATATTCACCATCTTTTCCACCCCGCTAGAAACCCAAGTCCCTTTTCCCTTTTAACGGCAACAATCACTGGGAGCTTAGAAATAGGATTTTTGGCTAATTTCTTGCAAATGTGTTTCCATCACTCTTACTGAGCTCTGTCCATTGTAAAAGTGTGCTCCTTGGCCTTACCGCCGACATTTAAGATGTAAATACTATGCTAATATTAAGGTGGAAATTTGCACCAGGAAAAAGTGATCTGCTGGTTTTACACTATGTGCACAATATCTTAGTATTTACAGTGTATTTCTACAGCACTATGCATTGTGGAGTATCACTAAAGACTATCATTTATATTTATGCTGTGTTGGTGTAGCTATGTCGCTCCCAGTATATTAGAGAGACAAGGTGAGTGAAGCAGTATCTTTTATTGGTCTAACTTCTGTTGGTGAGAGAGACAAATCATTTACAGGAGTCACTCTTCAGCCACCACTGAAATGGATCTATGGGGGTGAAAGACCGCACGAAGCAACCCTACACATTAATTTAAAACAGGAAATGAAGAATGCTGTAACCAACGATGATGCAGGGGAAATTGTCCTGCTAGACAGAATGGACAATGATTCAAATTGGGATTTAGCTAGGATGCTGGGGCTAACATTTCAACTCTTGCATACAGGCCCATGGTATCTATAGTGAGAGTAAGCTGGCAGGATAGTGGAAAGAAAGCTTCATTCACGTTCAAGGCGCTCTTAATGCTATGCTAACACAGAGGTTCAGTACTAGCCAGGGGGAAAGAGCAACTTTCTGACTGACCAATAGCCTTTCTTGAAGCATGGGCATGTAGGTGACTTTTTTTTTTTTTTTTTTAAATTGGAGGGGTAGGCGAGAACCTAAATTTAAAAAAAAAACAAAAAACAGCAGTTTAATATCACTAATGAATAGGGTTGTACTAAGTTTGTCCAATTTTAATAAAATGAGATAAATGAGCTTCTGTTCAAAGCTCAACGTTTCATTCCTTTATTAACCCAATCCCACATTGTCTACAACCAGGCAGCATCATGGGAATTTGTTCCACAGCTTCTATCTAATAAGGAACCAGACCCAATCCTGCTTATCACATTCAGACTAGCCAGGATTCCTGCCAGTCATGACCCAGGGACAGCCCACATGATGAGTATGATTAATGAGGGCTTAAGTTACCATGAACAGGTAGGCGACTGCTAGGAGTACATGGGTATGATATTTTTGAGGTTTGTTTATGTATTAAGTTCATTGGAAAGATTCCAAAAAGGAAAAGCACAGTGCTGTATTCTGGGAACTGGCACATTCAAATGTTAAATATTAATAAAAAAGTACTGGGCCTGCTTATTACATAATTTACAATCTCTTACATAATACTTATGGGAAGCCTCAAGTATAAGAGAATCCGTTTGACTAGTCCAACTACAAAAAAAAACTTTGTTTTTTAAAGTTACATATACACTTTTCCTATTGCTTAACTCAGGAACAGCTGTTAGTAAAAGTGACTTGTATTTACTGTACATCAGAACTGAGTAATTAGTATGAGATCAAATAATCTGAATTTCTTTTTATTAGAAAAAGATTATGAGAAAAATATTCAAGAAAGTTACGAATCAGACTATATAGTAAAAATAGATTATACCTGATCCTCTTCTGATTATATTGCAGAAGAGAGTAAGCTGCATCAGATATTAACTGCTAATTATTTTTTTAAAATCAGACAAGATTATTCATAGAATCATAGAATCTTAGGGTTGGAAGAGCCCTCAGGAGGTCATCTAGTCCAACCCCCTGCTCAAAGCAGGACCAATCCCCAACTAAATCATCCCAGTCAGGGCTTTGTCAAGCCTGACCTTAAAAACCTCTAAGGAAGGAGATTCCACCACCTCCCTAGGTAACCCATTCCAGTGCTTCACCACCCTTCTAGTGAAATAGTGTTTCCTAATATCCAACCTAGACCTCCCCCACTGCAACTTGAGACCATTGCTCCTTGTTCTGTCATCTGCCACCACTGAGAACAGCCGAACTCCATCCTCTTTGGATTCCCCCCACCCCCAATCAGGTAGTTGAAGGCTGCTATCAAATCCCCCCTTACTCTTCTCTTTTGCAGACTAAACCCAGTTCCCTCAGCCTCTCTTCATAAGTCATGTGCTCCAGCCCCCTAATC
The DNA here is from genome assembly GCF_016161935.1 of Mauremys reevesii. Lineage (NCBI taxonomy): Eukaryota > Metazoa > Chordata > Testudines > Geoemydidae > Mauremys > Mauremys reevesii. Next base: position 113,158,241 of record NC_052624.1, on the reverse strand, counting down.
ATTTTCATTGCCCTCCACTGGACTTGCTCCAATTTGCCCACATCCTTCTTGTAATGTAGGGCCCAAAACTGGACACACTACTCCAGATGTGGCCTCACCAGTGCTGAATAGAGGGGAATAATCACTTCCCTCGATCTGCTGGCAATGCTCCTACTAATACAGCCCAATATGCCGTAGGCCTTCTTGACAACAAGTGCACACTGCTGACTCATATCCAGCTTCTCATCCACTGTAATCCCCAGGTCCTTTTCTGCAGAATTCAATGCACATTTGACAGGGGAATTTTCTGCTGGCTAGAATCCACCCTCTTTGTGCTGCCTGAGAGACCAAAGAGGGCGGATCTCAGTAGAGAATGTGACTGGTAGGTGAAAGAGTACCAGAGTACAGCTCACACTCAGTAATGTTATGGTGAGTAAAATAAAAGCCTTAGACAATGGATGGCTGTGTAGGGAAGATGTTTGATAGGAACTTTAGTTATTCCATTACAAATAACATTATCAATCACACACAGGCCAAAGGACTATCACAGATACAGTCTCCATAAAGTTTCACCTCTTGTTACAGGGTCTCACCCACAGTGGAATTGAAAGAGCAAGCAGTGAATATTTTCTATTTCCCTAAAAAGTTTCCCTTCTCAACCATGTTTAATGTTACATTTGATAATATGGACAGCAGTACCCAGTGCATACGTACAGATCAGTGCTATAATTCAACTTACGTTATACTACATTTATATATAAAAATATGAGCTATGTCCTTGTGAACTAACTCGGCCATTGGCACTTATGGTCCTGATTTCAAAATAATAGTTCTAAATTTGAACTCACATTTAGCTTTAGGTAGCCCTGAGTTCTGGACTGAAAGTGCTCAACCAAAATTTCTGACTGGGTTTAAATTGCCATCATGCACATCCATGTTTCTGTAAAAAAGAAAGTGAAGATTTGGTCTGGAGAAGTCTCTGCTGAACAATTTACATGCACAAAGACAGAAAAAACAATTTTGAATAAATAAAAGGTATCAAAGACATCAACTCATGGTGCAGTTGTAAATCTTTGCTCACACAGTCAGATAAACTCAAGGGTGTCCCCTCTTATAAATCATTTACAACAAACTTCCTTGGATTGTCACTAACACCTGCTGTTGTCCATGTTGCTAGGAGGATGTTTATCCATTGTTTTTTTTAACTGATTGTAACTCCAGTGTAGCTGCTCAACTTCAGTCCTGTGCCGTGTACGTGTCTCTGCTAATTCTTGCAGGAGATGCTCATTGGTAGAAACCAAAGTTCTGCAATAAACAATCCAAACATCTAATTGTGCTTATTATTTCAACCATTTTATAAAGTCTTTTTACTTCCTTTCACATTTCTATTGGGTACTACTATTTCTTTGTAATTCTACTATGGAATAAACTATTGTGAGCTTTTTTTCCCCACTTTGAATGTATAAAAGGAGAGAGAGATTTTTAGGAATAATTTATGACCAAGTAAACATTCCTTAGTGGAAAGATTTGTCTCAATAATACATTTCAAACAGAAGTGCTCTCCATATGAACAAATTTGCCTTCATTGGACCAAATCCTCAGCTGACGTAAAATAGTATTTTAAATTACTGAAGTTCTGGCCAACTATTTTTTAGCCACTGAAACAACTATAAAATAAGCTGTTGTGTTAATTTTGAAATCCTCATAACTGCCAAAATATAGACATAATGTACTACGTTACCTTATTATGGTAACCTTCCCCACTCAGAGGACAGCCCAGACTCTCACCCCATATGTTTATGACACAGATGGGCAAGACCGAGGATGCTTTTGTTTTTCCAAATCCAAAATTAGGATTTATCAGATCCACATTCCACTTTATCTGAAGCTGAAGATTTCCCCCCTAGTTTTGTCCCATCTCCAGATCACGTTGAAAGAACGTTATACAAAGCAATCTTTCAGATATATACTGACACTGACTCTAAGAACAAGTGTCAAAAATTCTAAGTCATACGAAAACAAAGTTTATAAGGGGAACTGTTTCTAGCATGTATGCCCCATGCCCATCTCAAAATAAGGCCCAAATCTCATCTCCCCAGAACAGAGAGAGCGCAACTTACTAAAGCACAAAAACACAACAAAAAGGGGCTGGGGTCATGCCCCTTCTATCCTCTCACCAGATGAGTAATTCTATAACTAGCCAGAAACATTAATTTCTTATTAGTAGATCACATCTTATGTATTACAAGTTTATAATATAAAACTGTTTTACAGATCCTAAAAAGGTGACCATTTGGCGGCCAAGAGAACTTGTTTCAGGTGTTTTATACTGGGGACAAAGATCAGTCCCAGAAAATGCCAGAATTGGCTCCTAGCCAGAGTTTCACCATCAGCCACTGGAATCCATAGTCCATCCTCCACAAACAGAGTGGATAGGTATATTTTCTTTAGTATTGACTTGAGTTAAATCACAATTCTGGGAGCGGATGTTTTTTAGCCTAGCGCACCAGGACATTCTGACTCCAGCAAGTTGTCATTAACAGGGAGAATCTATGGGCTGCTGAAGAAGTTTCAAATCCTTTGTAAGGGATGCTACAGCTGCATCAACCTCGTAGAGAGAATCTGTAGCTTCTGTAGAATAGCAGGGCCCGCTTAAAATGAGTTGTTTCTATGAGACCCTGTGGGATTTTTGCCACAGTATCTGCCACTGGTTTAAATCAGCCCACATTGATCAATGGCTGAAAGTGATTAACATTGGACAGAAGGCCTTCATTACACCGAAATAAATTGGTTGTTTCAAGTTCATCTCTTCAAATAGCATGTAACTACATCACAAAAAACCACATAGTACTCAACTCCTCCTTGCTGACTGTCTTGGCAGAGAGGGCAATGTTTAAATGGGCCTGGAGACCAAGATCCCAGTGCACCACTGACCGCTCTGGACAGCATTCTCAACGCTCATCACACAGTTAACAATGCTGTCTCCTGAGAATAGAAGGATCAAAGAAGCAAACGGAAGGCAAATAGCAAACAGTTTTTTTAGCAAGCCTTTTTAATGATTGATTTGCCCAGAGGACTTGGGATGCATGACTGCTGGCATTCAGAAGCATCCGCGCTTTATCTTGTTCTGTTATCCTCTCAAAAAAGTGATATCGTCAGGATAACCTGATTAAAAATCAGGAATTTATGCGATGATTTTTTCTGTTTGGTCTCCAGACAGCTTATGGTGGGGGCCGCATGGCCTGAATCCTGCTGCCTCCTGCTGTCTCTGATCTGTAACCCCCAGAGATGAAGCAGTCACTATTAAGATGAAAAATCGACCGACCTTAGGAAATCACATGTGCTATGTAAAGGTGAATAGTTTTTTCACTGTGAAAGAGTATAACCATTGTTCTGTAAAATGTATCTTTCTAAATATTTATTAAGAGATTTTCTGCTCCTAAGAGATGATCCCACCAGAATATGGCTGAAACTTATTCAATTCATAAAATCAGCCATCTAAGCCCCAGGGCACTGTACTAACATAAAACATTGGTAGGCCAGTGTGTGTGGCACTCGGCACTGCCACCACCTCTGCTGCTATCTCTTCTGGGGATAAACCGCGTCCTTCAGATTCTAGTTCTCCCAATTTGACAGAGCACCACTAGTCACTTAATTAAAATAAAATAATTCATTACACTTTACAGTCCTTCCATTCAAACACTAATAAAATAGACAGCAATATTTATATCTTCATAAAACATGTCTACAGTCTCTCGTGTACACAACCTCTCCAGTGAGTCAGCCCAAGTCAGGGGTCTCCTTTCAGCAGTGAAACTGGAGGCCGCTCAAGCTGTTGCTTAGCAACCCATCTGCTCTGACCTGTCTTCCTCTGGCTGCCCAGCTATTTTCCTCCAGTGGGAGGGCCAGCCTCAATTTCTCCCTCTCAGCTAGTGTCTTTAAACAAAAATTTAGGATTTTCCCCGAGAGGTATGTATGCAGAGCACTAACGTTCCATCTCAATTTATACAGAACCTAGAAGGAAATCCATCATCCTTTTCTTTTTCCTTCTGCGCAAAATGCATGAGATCTAGCACATTCACACCTCACTGGCAAAATGGATGTAGTGCTGCGTCAGAGAGGCACACAAGGCCTCCAACCAACTAATCCCAGGGGGTATCACAGCACACCGTACCAGTTTCAATATCACCAGATGGCTAAAGGAACAAGTAGAGAATGCACTTGCATTCCCAGAAGAAATCTGAAAAGCAGCAATGTAGTCATCCCTGTGTACTTTTATAAAACATTACAAGATAGACTTCAATCCCCCCCAGAGAGCCCTCCCCTGGTAGAAGCATACTTCGGGCAGTGGTCCTTATATAGGCCCAGGTCCTGCTTTCCATAGGGGGTAGGAATTCTACATTTTTGGGGCTAACTCCATTAACTGACTTTCTCCAGTTTTACTCTAGTGTAACAGTGTTAATTCTGACCCCCTCCCCCCCCATCTCAATTTGTTGCTGCTTGTTACTTCTCAAAATTATGCACTAATGGAGATGTCATGAAGCGGAATGGAAAATTTGTATCTGATCATTTTCCTTCTGTAATTAACATTTTAATTCATCCAATCCACCCTCCTCCAGGATATTCAACTTTCAACCGAGTATAAATCTACACAGTTTAAAATCTGAAAAAACAAATGAAATACTTAAAATGTTGCTGTTGATTTAGTTTTATAGTTTGTCAATTTAAGAGGTAGCGAGCTGGCTGAGCAGACTGGTTGCTAAGCAGCATCTTCTGCTGCCTCCACAGAACCTAGAGACAACTCAGTCCTCTGAACTAAAAAATGTACTATGGAGCAGGAAGGAAATCATCAAGTAAACTTTCCATTGTTGTTCATTAAATACTGAGACAAAAAGGCCTAGTATGTTTACATTTTAAATGAATTGAGCATCTTCCACTCATAGTAAACATTTAACTGAGAAGCTCTGGTACTCTGAAATTTTAAATTCATTCTGTCTTAAAGTATTCAATATGCCAAGGGTTTCTTATTTAGTTTCTTTTATTTCTGACCAGGATCTTCAATATACCTGTGACTTTCCTGCAACATCTCTGTGAGCTCCTGAATCTGATCATAGTGCTGAAAACGCTGTTTCAAGTTGATGTTTTCACTTCTTAACTGTTGATTCTCGTTTTGCAGATCTAAAATTCAAAAGGGACAAAAATATCTTAAGGAGGTTATATCTCTTGCTGAAAATTCAACCTAACCTCAGAGGGGTAAATATTGTACAGTAGCATAAAATAAGACTGAATATCCATCCCTTGGATGAGACCTACAGTTGAGAGCCTGACCTTTTGTGCTAGCTAAAGATCCCAAAATATTCTTCATGAGCCTGAAGTGAAGTCAATGACAGGCTTTCCATCAATTTCAGTGCACTTGGGTTGATCTCCAAAATTAAGGGCATTAAATCCAGTGCCCTGGCTAAATTTCAACGTACATTTTAACTATAAACCTCCCCTTGCAGTTTCCATCTGGCTGGCCCCTGTGAATGAAGCAGGTCCAGCTCCCTTGTGCCAGAGCAAGTGTTCCCATTTTGCCAGTTAGGAGGGTGAGACAGCACCTGTGGGCTATAAAGGATCAGAGAGAGAGAGAGCGCGTGCTGGTGAATCAGAACCTGTCAAGATGAGGGCGGGTGAGGGTTGCCTGGCAGTGAAGAAGGAAGCAGGTAAGCTGCTGCAGACTGTACATTTGGGGGTGGAAGAAGGCTGAAGGCCAGAACAGCAAGAGGGATTTGCTGGGTCGTGGATGGGGGGGATGAGAAGGAGAAGAATAAGCAGAAGCAACCTGCTGGCCTATGAGTAACTCAACCAGAGGTTAGGGGTCTATTACAGGAGTGGGTGGGTGAGGTTCTGTGGCCTGCAATGTATAGAAGGTAAGACTAGATCATTGGGATTGTGTGAGGGATGCTCCCTGGCAAGGAAGCTCCCAGCAGAGAGGCTGTGGGCATTCCCCAGCTCTCCCTAGCAGGCACTCCAGTTGAAAGAGTTGGGGGACTGTCCTGGTGTAAGGTCAGGAGAGGATGGCACTGGAGAGCTGGGACATAGTGAGGGATGCTGGACCGGTATGTTGCATGTACTGTTCTGACTATGGTGGGGAAATATGGACTTTGGCTGTGGGACATTTGTTATAATTTGTGTTTGTGGGGCTTGGGGAATAAGTGACCCCACAAGGGCTAATTATTACACTTGGGATGATGCACTGAACTATTTCTGGGGAGTCTGAAGAAAGGAAACTTAGGCAGTTGCACCTGTCATGCTGTGTCCTGCAGCAGGACAGCTCTCAGGTGGGACTGCCCTATGACACCATTGTAAGTTGTATTTTCACCTGCTGTTTTAAACTGTTTATAGTAGCTTGTTAAGTTTGTAAAGTGCTTTGGGATCTTCCAGGCTGAAAGGTGCTATATGAATATAAAAGAGTATTCTGAACTTCAGACACATTTTTATTTCCCTAAGCCTAAAGTAATGCCTTCTGGTTAGCACCCCAAAATCTTCAGCCTCCAAAATGCCAATACAATGCATTATATTGGTGGGAGGACGGAAAGAGAATTGGGAAACCTTATTTTTATAGTTTTAGAGCTAGCAATCATGAGCCTAATTTACTACAGATCCCCCTTCTTTACAGATAAGGTGAATGCTGGCAGTGGCCACTCCATAGTTAACTTGGAAGCTAGCCTAACTCACTCCTGCCTCCCAAAATAAACTAATCTTTCTGTGATTCTGAAGAGTTATACGGCACAGGGGAACCGTTTGGATCTCCCAAATGTTGACTTTCAGACTTCTGTGGATGTGTGTGTGAGTGCAAGTACAATTTTTCTAAAGAAGGTATAATTTTGGTGAGTGCTTTTTAGCTGGACTCCACTGTTTAGCTCTCAAGGTCCCTTCCAGCCCTACACATCTATGATTCTCTGAAATTTGCTTTCAGATTTCATTTTTTTTTCTCTGTTTTTTGGAGGTGGGTGTTCAAATAAATTATGTTTCCTACTCTTCGGTACTGAAGTAATTAACAAGTAAAAGTATCTAGATGAAAAAAGCGGGAGAAATGTATTGAAGACTACTAAGGCTCAATAAGGCATCAAATCATTTTAAAAAGGGACTCTGTCAATCCTTTTTAGACCCAAAATGCAGATGATATAAAAATTTAAAGGGACAATTTAAAACGTTTGTTATTTAATAAATTACCATTGGTGTGTGCAATACAATCACCTGTAATAAATGCCCTCAGTATTAAACCAAGCAAAGGAAAATTTCCTAACAGTGAGTTCCAAATGGTGGAAACTGCATCATGTACAAAGTACGGTGAAAAACACTGGTGAATGTTACTGTAGTGAACAATGCTGCATTGACCAGGAAGGATGGACTGGATGATCTAACAGGCCTTTTTCACCTGTTATTTCTCTGAGTTTATATATGCCTCTTCCTGATGGTATGCAGCTATCATTGTCCTATATATGAGAATGTTTGTTTGCCTGAAGAGATGCTGATATTTGCTAATTGGCTGGTTCCTGAAAAAGTAAACGAGAGTATTCATTCAAATAAAAACTGTAAGCTTACTTACCTGGCATCTGCAATCCTCTTCCATCATTTTTTATGAACATTTGTCCAAAGAAATTATGATTTTAATGTTCACAGAAAGGAAAAAGGTCATTCTTCTGCAAATGTGAATTTGCGCTGAAAGCGCAAGAAGGAAGTGTGAAATTGAGTGACAGGTATTATACTGGCTCTAGTGCTTTCAAGAAGGACAGAATTCATCAATTATCAGAGGGGTAGCCGTGTTAGTCTGGATCTGTAAAAGCAGCAAAGAATCCTGTGGCACCTTATAGACTAACTAGCTGTTTTCTTGCATCCGACGAAGTGGGTATTCACCCACGAAAGCTCATGCTTCAAAATGTCTGTTAGTCTATAAGGTGCCACAGGATTCTTTGCTGCTTTTACAGAATTCATCAATGTGACAGTGGAGCAGACTCAGGCCAGGTCTACGCAATAAACTTACATTGGTATAACAGTTGCTCAGGAGCGTGAAAAATCCATGCCCCTGATTGACGCAGTTATAGAATCATAGAATATCAGGGTTGGAAGGGACCTCAGTAGGTCATCTAGTCCAACCCCCTGCTCAAAAGCAGGACCAATCCCCAACTAAATCATCCCAGCCAAGGCTTTGTCAAGCCTGACCTTAAAAACCTCTAAGGAAGGAGATTCCACCACCTCCCTAGGTAATCCATTCCGGTGCTTCACCACCCTCCTAGTGAAGAAGTGTTTCCTAATATCCAACCTAGACCTCCCCCACTGCAACTTGAGACCATTACTCCTTGTTCTGTCATCTGGTATAACTGAGAACAGCCTAGATCCATCCTCTTTGGAACCCCCTTTCAGGTAGTTGAAAACAGCTATCAAATCCCCCCCATTCTTCTCTTCTGCAGACTAAATAATCCCAGTTCCCTCAGCCTCTCCTCATAAATCACGCGCTCCAGCCCCCTAATCATTTTTGTTGCCCTCCGCTGGACTCTTTCTAAATTTTTCCACATACTTCTTGTAGTGTGGGGCCCAAAACTGGACACAGTACTCCAGATAAGGCCTCACCAATATCGAATATGGGGGAATGATCATGTCCCTCGATCTGCTGGCAACACTTATACAGCTCGAAATGCCGTTAGCCTTCTTGGCAACAAGGGCACACTGTTGACTTGCATCCAGATTATTGTCCACTGTAACCCCTAGGTCCTTTTCTGCAGAACTGCTGCCTAGCCACTCGGTCCCTAGTCTGTAGCAGTGCATGGGATTCTTCCATCCTCAGTGCAGGATTCTGCACTTGTCCTTGTTGAATCTCATCAGATTTCTTTTGGCCCAATCCTCTAATTTGTCTAGGTCCCTCTGTATCCTATCCATACCCTCCAGCATATCTACCACTCCTCCCAGTTTAGTGTCATCTGCAAACTTGCTGAGGGTGCAGTCCATGCCATCCTCCAGATCATTAACCTCTGACCTAACACGAGTGTAGATAGCACTATGTTGATGGGAGGGCCTCTCCCATGGACATAGCTACCACCTCTCGTGGAGGCGGATTAATTCCACCAAACAGGAGAAGCGCCCCCATCGGCATATTAGCATCTTCACTGAAGGACTGCTGCAGCATTTTAAGTGTAGACCTCCAGTTATTAGTGCGTTCATACCTGATTGGATGGGTTCCTTGGCTTCCCAGGGACCAGTGGGGAGAAATGGTCATAGAAAGCATAAATAGTAATCCCTGTATAACTGGTGTTCTTTATCCCTTATCCCAGATTCTGGGCACTTTAATATGTTGATACTAGACTGATGTCACTAGCATGTCAGGCCTTGTTACTTGGCACGCCTCATTGTTGCCCTGATACTTACTCATGAGGAAGCGGGGGAGTGGAGTTTGAGTGGATGAAGTACATCTTTTGTTTGAGCATACTGGAACTTTATTGATAGGGCCACAAGAGGGAATCATGTCACCAGGTTAATAGTATGATCCACATCTTAACGCTAATAAACTTATTAATAAGGTTGCAGTCAGACTTTAATCCATACTTATGTGCTGTGTGTCCTTATTCTATTCCGGTTGGTACTAAGCAAATTTAGAATCTATGCTGGATGTGCAAACACACACTAAACAAGCACGCATTAAGAGAAAATGTGTCCACTTTAAATGTGGTTTGGCTGAGAAATTGTTGATTATATCTTTAAAACAGTGAGCTACATCCTCCGCTCTGCTGTGGCCCCTCTCTTTGAATCTCTCCACTGGCTTCCCCGTCTCTGTCCCAACAAACATAAGCTGCTTGTGTTCACTTTCAAGGCCCTTCACAAATCAACTACCACGTTACCTATTGTTCGTTGTCAATCTGTTCATGCTTGCCTCCGGTCAGCCCACGATGCCAGTCTCCTGCCCACTTGTTAAATTTTCAAACAAGCACCTTTGTGCCTTTTACCACGCTGCCCCACATGCTTGGGAGGCACTCACTGTAAACAGGCACAAAGCTACCTAATTAGCTACCTTCAAATCCCCCCCATTGCTGTGATGCCTACAAAAAACCTGACAACAGGTAGGCTGCTGGTGTGCACAGACCAATGACTATTATGCTGGCCTATGTGGTCTCATTGTTTCCTTGTACTCCTGTCTATATTCATCTATTGTCTCTGACTTAGTTTGTAAGACCTTTGGGGCAGGGACTGTCTTTTTCTTTGCTGTTTGTACCACCCGTATCATAATGGGGTCTTGGTCTATACAGAGTTAATACAAATAATAATTGCCATGGGGAATGAGGTTCTACTTGGTGTGAGTAAAGGCATCATGATCTGGCCATAATATACAAATTAAACCTGAAGACAGAACACAGATATGGGTTTGCCTCTGACACAACAGTTATTAAAACAAGTGTTTTTAAAAACTCACCAGTAAGTTGCAAATGTAATGAACTAGAACTGTCTGCATTTTTGACATTCTGTTCCACATTTAACAGATGAGCTTTTAAGTTAGTGTTCTCTTCCAACAACTGGTCTAAATGTTGCTTCAAGATATCCTAGTGACATTTAAAAAATTAAGAAAAACAGAACAAACCTTAAAAAGGAAATTGATCACAACCGAACATTTTCCCAGTAAATTATTCTTTGAAAGTCTAAACATGATTTTGTAACACAGTAAATCATAAAGCAATCATCACTGAAAATGAAAAAGGCAAGACCTGGTATTCCTGATTTATTTTGTTTTCTGTGACTTGGTTCCACAGAAAACAAACATTACAGCAGTCATTGAATCACACTAGTCCAGAACTTGGGAAAACCTGGTATTCCCCTGGATGGATTCCCAGGGGAATGATCTCAACAGGGATCCAGATTCATAGCCTTTATGGTAACTGAGCTGCTGACTGTCCATAGCAAGAGGGATTTTCCAGAGGGTGAGTGCATATAGTCACAATGGTAACTACATTCTTCATGGGTCCATGGCTCACAGTGTTGTGATGTGAACTTATTTCACAGAGTAATTGTAACTGGCCATTACTGCCTCAAAATGGCAGTCTCACAGCCAAGCAGAAGAGACAACTTTTTGCCAAACTTATCCATCTTCCTAGATTCCTTGTCAGATGGAGTTGTTTTGGATTGCTCAGCAACAGCTGAAGCTGCTGAAGATCAAAGACTGGATTAAGTCCAAAAAAACCCCCATAGTGCTATTCACTCACATGGTATAATTAATCTGGCTTCTTGGCCATAACAAACTCCATAGCAGAGAATTGCTTGTGTTCTTTCATTTTGCTCTCAGGCACTGAGGACGAAGGTACAGATTGGTACAGGGTTCCCATATTCCAGGAAAGGAACGACTCACAAATAGGGAAGGAAGGTAGTATCCTGGACAGGCCTACAGTGGCAAGTAAAATCATCAAAGAATCCTGTGGCACCTTATAGACTAACAGATGTTTTGCAGCATGAGCTTTCGTGGGTGAATACCCACTTCTTCGGATGCAAGTAGTGGAAATTTCCAGGGGCAGGTATATATAAGCAAGCAAGAAGCAAGCTAGAGATAACGAGGTTAGATCAATCAGGGAGGATGAGGCCCTGTTCTAGCAGTTGAAGTGTGAAAACCAAGGGAGGAGAAACTGGTTCTGTAATTGGCAAGCCATTCACAGTCTTTGTTTAATCCTGAGCTGATGGTGTCAAATTTGCAGATGAACTGGAGCTCAGCAGTTTCTCTTTGAAGTCTGGTTCTAAAGTTTTTTTGCTGCAGGATGGCCACCTTAAGATCTGCTATTGTGTGGCCAGGGAGGTTGAAGTGTTCTCCGACAGGTTTTTGAATATTGCCATTCCTAATGTCTGATGTGTGTCCATTTATCCTTTTCCTTAGAGACTGTCCAGTTTGGCTGATGTACATAGCAGAGGGGCATTGCTGGCATATGATGGCATATATTACATTGGTGGACGTGCAGGTGAATGAACCGGTGATGGTGTGGCTGATCTGGTTAGGTCCTGTGATGGTGTTGCTGGTGTAGATATGTGGGCAGAGTTGGCATTGAGGTTTGTCGCATGGATTGGTTCCTGAGCTAGAGTTACTATGGTGCGGTGTGCAGTTACTGGTGAGAATATGCTTCAGGTTGGCAGATTGTCTGTGCGCGAGGACTGGCCTGCCACCCAAGGCCTGTGAAAGTGAAGGATCATTGTCCAGGATGGGTTGTAGATCCCTGATGATGCGTTGGAGGGGTTTTAGCTGGGGACTGTATGTGATGGCCAGTGGAGTCCTGTTGGTTTCTTTCTTGGGTTTGTCTTGCAGTAGGAGGCTTCTGGGTACATGTCTGGCTCTGCTGATCTGTTTCCTTATTTCCTCGTCTGGGTACTGTAGTCTTGAGAATGCTTGGTGGAGATTTTCTAGGTGTTGGTCTCTGTCTGCGGGGTTAGAGCAGATACGGTTGTACCTCAGTGCTTGGCTGTAGACAATGGATCTTGTGGTGTGTCCGGGATGAAAGCTGGAGGCATGAAGGTAGGCATAGCGGTCGGTAGGTTTTCGGTATAGGGTGGTGTTAATGTGACCATCACTTATTAGCACCGTGGTGTCTAGGAAGTGGACCTCCCGTGTAGATTGGTCCAGGCTGAGGTTGATGGAGGGGTGGAAGCTGTTGAAATCGTGGTGGAATTTTTCCAGAGTCTCCTTCCCATGGGTCCAGATGATGAAGATGTCATCAATGTAGCGTAGGTAGAGAAGGGGCATGAGTGGACGGGAGCTGAGGAAGCGTTGTTCCAGGTTGGCCTCCTTTTGGTAGTCAGACCTGTTCATGATGACAACAGCACCTCCTTTATCCGCCTCTTTGATTATAATGTCAGGATGGTTTCTGAGGCTGTGGATGGCGCCAGACAACTCTCCAATACCAAATTTTACAGGCTACTTCCCTCAGATCCCACTGAGGAATACACTAAGAAACTGCACCATCTACTCAGGACACTCCCTACACTAACACCGGAACAAATCAACATACCCTTAGAGCCCCGACCAGGGTTATTCTATCTACTACCCAAGATCCACAAACCCGGAAATCCTGGACACCCCATCATCTCGGGCATTGGAACTCTCACTGAAGGACTGTCTGGATATGTAGACTCTCTACTCAGACCCTATGTTACCAGCACTCCCAGCTATCTCCGTGACACCACTGATTTCCTGAGGAAACTACAATGCATTGGTGACCTTCCAGAAAACACCATCCTAGCCACCATGGATGTAGAGACTCTCTACATAAACATCCCACACACTGATGGAATACAAGCTGTCGGGAACAGTATCCCTGATGATGCCACAGCACAACTGGTTGCTGAGCTCTGTACCTTTATCCTCACACACAACTATTTCAAATTTAATGACAATATATATCTCCAGATCAGTGGCACCGCTATGGGCACCCGCATGGCCCCACAATATGCCAATATTTTTATGGCCGACCTGGAACAACGCTTTCTTTGATGATTTTACAGAACCAGACTAACACAGCTACCCCTCTGATAAGTAAAATCATGACAGAATAATCCTGGTTGGATACAGATCACATAGGAGGCTGTGATGGGACACACTGGCAAGTAGATTAATGAGGGCCTGTGGAGCCATTTAGCCCCATCCAGCTACACCTGCAGTAGATGTCAGGTGTGAAGTGGAGTTAAATCAAATTCTAGCTCTGTTCCTGCTTCTCTCTCTATGACAGGCCTGCACAACTCGTAAAGCGGCGAGGGCCACATTACTCCAAAGAAAACAGCTGAGGGCTGAAACCCCCCAGCCCCATGGAAACACCCCACCCCAGCACCTCCTGGCCCTGCGAAAACACCTCGCTCCAGCACCGTCCAGCCCTGCAGAAACAAACCCTCCTTCCCCAGCGCCGCCCCACCAAAACAGCTGTGGGACAAAAAGGAAGGTTGGGGGTGGGGAGGTGATACTTGATTTTAAATCAACCAGGGGCTCCCAGCTGAAGAGGTGGCTGGGAGCCCTCAGGGGCAAATTAAAGGGCCTGGGGCTCCGGCGGCTGGGGGAACCTGGAGCTTTCTGGGGCTGGGGCAGGGATTTAAAGGGCCCAGAGCTCCTGCCGCTGAGGGGAGCCTGAGCCCTTTAAATCCCAGCCCTAGCCCATCCGCTGGAGCTGTGGCTGGGATTTAAAGGGCTCAGGGCTCCCCGCGGCTGTGGGCAGCCCAGAGCCCTTTGATTCCTGGCCACGGCTGGGATTTAAAGGGCTCTGGGCTGCCCGCAGAGCGCCGTGTGCAGGGGATTTAGAATCCCCCCACAGGCCACACAGTGAGGCTCCGCGGGCTGCATGTTGTGCAGGCCTGCTCTATGAAATAAGCCTAGTTACAACCAAGAGTCAGAGACAGAACCATAAAAATGTAGGGCTGGAAGGGACCTTGATAGGTCATCTAGTCCAGGCCCCCCCGCAACCTCATGCTGAGGCAGGACCAAGTATACCTATACCATCCCTGATATGTCTGAATAACCTGGTCTGAAAAATCTCCAATGACTGGAATTCCAAAACTTTCCTTGGAAGCCTATTCCAGTACTTAACTGTCCTTATAGTTTAGGAAGGTTTTTTTCCCCCATGATATTTAAACTAAATCTCTCTTGCTGCAGATTAAGCCCATTACTACTTGCCCTACCTTCAGTGGGCACTGAGAGCAATTGATTACTGTCCTCTCTTGTAACACCTCTACTTGTCTCAAGACTTATGAGGTTTCCCCTCAGTCTTCTTTTCTCAAGACTAAAGATAACGTTTAACCTTTCCTCAGAGGTCAGCTCTTCTAAACATTTCCTTTTAGTTGCTCTCCTCTGGCCTCGCTCCAATTTGTCCACATCTTTCTTCAAGTGTGGTGCTCAAAACTGGACACATCTGGGTCTCACCAGGGCCAAGTAGAATGGGACTATTATCTCCAGTGTCTTACTTATAACACTACTGTTGATACACCTCTGAGTGATATTAGCATTTTCTGCAACTGCATCACTGCAACTGCTCATATTTGAGATCCACTATGACCCCATAGGTCCTCTTCTGCAGTACCACTGCCTAACCAGTAATCTGATTTTGTAGTTGTGTATTTGATCTCTCCCACCCCCTCCCCCGGCCTTCTTAAGGGTAGCACTTTACACTTGTCTTTATTGAATTTCATCTTTGTTTTCAGACAAATTCTCCAATTTATCAAGGTCACTTTGAATTCTAAGCCTGTTCTCCAAAGCACATGCAACCCCTTCCAGCTTGGAGCCATCTGCAGATTTTATAAGCACACTCTCCACTCTATTTTCCAAGCTGGGAGGGGATGCAAGCACCTTGGAGGACAGGACCTCATGATGGCTGGACACGTCTCCCACCAGACGGGATGACTGGGCCCAGGGAAACTGATCAAAAGGAGTGGCTGGTTGAAGACAATCCCTGAATAGAAGGGCGGAGTCCTGCTGAAGACTCTCAGATGACCCTGTTTTGAGTTCTTAACTCTTAGGACTTGAGTGCCTTAGCCAGAGGGCTAAAGCACCACTGCATCAGATCCTGTGAGAGGTGGGAACTGACTGTCAGAGACCCCCATGACAGGATGAGTAGTGTCACAAGAGGGTACCTGAGGTGGGAACTGTCTGAGGGTACGTCTACACTGCAATTAAAAACCTGCAGCTGGCCCCTGGCAGCTGACATGGACTCATGGGACTTGGGCTAAGGGGCTGTTTTAATTGCAGCAGACTTCTGGGTTCAGACTGGAGCCTGGGCTCTAGGACCTTGTGACGTGGGAAGGTCCTAGAGCTAGCCTGGAAACCTACACTGCAGTTAAACAGCCTCACAACCCAAGCCCTCCAAGTCTGAGTCAGCTGAGGGTGTCCAACTGTAGTGTAGATATACCCACAGAGGCCTAGGACAGAATTGCTTAGGTGTACACATCACCTGATAAGACTAGATACCTACACTGGATCTTGTTCAGAACATGCAAAGTGTATTCCATTAAATGGAGACCTCACTTGATACCAAAAGCCTTACCCAGTCAGAAAAAATCTCTGAGGTCAAAGGAAAATGTTCAGTCACTATGCATGGAGCAGGTGATGGACTAGCCATGGAAGGGACCAGAAGATATGTTACTACATGGATTTCTCATTCCTCTTGAACGTGGAAAGATTAAGTTATGACTGTGATATCTAATGCAATATTGGCCACAGAGGAGTTGCAAAGCCACTTTGCTGAACAGGTGAGTGTTCCTTCTGTCAAAGCTAGGACCAACATTCAGGCTGTATGCTGGAAAGCAGGATTTGGATCTTAGATCTCAATCTTCCTCCACCTATAACCCCTTAACATCCCTTTTTCCTTCTGAGACCCCAAAATCAAACTAAAGCAAATTGGTGTGCGATAATAAATAAGAACTTAATTTTAAATTCATTGTGCCATACTGAGCCAAAGCAGATCTTTACCTTCAGAAAACAAAACTGACAAACAGCACACTTTTATTTATATATATATATATATATATATATATATATATATATATATATAAACTAAGCATATGGACATACAAGAAATGCCACAAACATCAGAGTAACAGTATCTAGGCAAAATTGGAAAGATTAGGCATGATCACTGTTAAATCCTCAATTTCAGAGGATGAAAGCCTATCATAATATTAAAAATTGGAGGGAGGAAAGTGGTTCAATCCCTCTAAAACACACACAATGTATTTCATAAATATAAAGGGAATTAGACATTTTTAAATTTAGTAACTATTTAGTCTTGGCATCAAAGTATTTCACTTGAAGAGGAAAAAAGTTGATACAAGCTACTTACACAGTGCATGTTAATGAGCAAAGAGAAGATCATCTGAATCTTTCCTCTGAATTGTCTGACCATTTGATATGATAGGATGCTGCTGGAAGTTTGATCAGAAGGTAAGTGTAATTAAACTAGATTTCCAGAAGAGTTCAGATTACACACCCAAGCAGGGGCTTTGGTATGGAGTCCACAAATACTTCAAAATATTTGTAGACTCACTTGCCTCTCCATTGCACTCATATCCTATCACACTATGAAGTAGAATTATACAAGCCTCATTTTTCTGTTTAACCTGCTTCCCTCTTTATGTTGCTGTTTTATTCTTTGTTTATTCTAATAGCAAAAGCTGTCTGTAGTGCCTATGTTTTCATAAAGCACGGCCTAAGGCAATCGTGCATCTGAATGCCAACTTTTGCGTGCAAATCAGGTTTTTATATGCACAATAGATGTATATAAATACCCACCCAATAGCATGTGCAAACACCTGATTGCCTGCTCAAATGTGCACAAAACCTTGTAAAATTTTACATGGAGGCAACAAAAACATCTGTGTAAACTGAATAGATGGGAGGTGGAGGAATTGGACAATAAATCAAGATTAATATGGTGCTAGGTATCCACTTTGTAGCTTCAACCCAGAATATCACAGCTATCAGTGAGATGCCCCAGAGGGAGAGGGCCACAGACAGAGCCTTGTGGCTCTCTGTAATGGAAATAGAAGATATTCTGAAGAAAGCTTCACATCTACCAGGAGCAACAGAAGAAACTCAATTCAAACTGGAGGATGAAACTGGACAAACCCACTTTTTCCCCCAGAGGCAAGTAATTCTAACAGAATAGCAAAATATCAAGAAAGACCTGCTCGGTAGGTCAAGTTTGATGAGACGCTAGGGGGATGAGATGAGGCAAGGACAGTAAATTACCAAAAGGGCAGTCCCACTGTTGTGAGATTTGCAAATGAGTTAACTAGGTGTTAGAATGAAGAAAGAAGAGACTGCCTTTTCTCAGAGCCTGGCTGAGAAAGGAGGTTAGAAACAAGATGGTCATTAGCAAGTGGGGAGGCGCTAGTCAGGATTTTTGAGTGAGACAGGAAGAGGTATCTTGTTGGAAGTGTGACATGCAAGGTTAGAAAGGCATGGGAGGCTGGAAGGAGTGATTCCAGTGAACTGGATGCCAAGCTGAAATCTCTAATTGAGAGAGAGAATGGAGGTACCTGGGCTTGAACCAGAAACTGCCCTTTTTTTCATAAAGAAAATGTAGCAAATTTTCTAGTGCTCACTAGGGAAAGGGATAAGGAAATATGTTTGTAGGAGGGTATTGATTAAGGAGTTGCTGTGACCTCCTAGCAGCCTTAGGCTATGGCTACACTTGCACTTCAAAGCGCTAAGTGTAGTCAAAGCGCCAGCGCTGGGAGAGAGCTCTCCCAGCGCTGTCCGTACTCCACCTCCCTGTGGGGAATAACGTACAGCGCTGGGAGCCGCGCTCCCAGTGCTGGGGCTTTGACCACACTGGGGCTTTGCAGCGCCGCAATTTGCAGCGCTGGAGAGGGTGTGTTTTCACACCCTGCTGCAGCGCTGCAAATTTGCAAGTGTAGCCATGGCCTCAGGCCCTGTCTACACTGGCAAGTTTCTGCACAGTAAAGCAGCTTTCTGTGTTGTAACTCCCGAGGTGTACACACTGCCAAGCCACTTAGGGCTTGGCTACACTTGAAAGTTGCAGCGCTGGGAGTTACAGCGCTGGTCATCCAGCTGTGTAGGAATAGCGCTGGTGTGTGGCCACACTCACAGCTACCAGCGCTGGTGTGTGGCCACATTTGCAGCATTTGCAGCGCTGTTGGGAGTGATGCATTATGGGCAGCTATCCCAGCGTTCAAGTGGCAGCAACGTGCTTTTCAAAAGAGGGGGGTGGGGCAGGGCGTAGTGTGACAGGGAGCGGGCAAGAGAGAGTGAGTGGATTTTTGGAGCCAACACTGTGTGTTACCTTCCTGCCTTGAAAAATCAGAACATGTTCCCGATCCCTTACCCTTAACTCTTAACTGCAAACAGCCTGCAGCCAACAGACTCCCTCTCTCCCCTCTGCCCCGTTTCTGTCAAGCAAACACTCACTCCCTGCATGCCTCATTATCTCATTTGATTGTTCACAGTCAGGTACAGATTGATCACAGCAAACAGGAGCTGTGTTTGTAGATAAGCAGCTCTGGGATCAACGGAGCTCCGAGTTCACAACAAAACAAAGAGAGGCAGCATAACAAAACAAAGAGTAATTTATAAAAGCATTCTGGGATATCTGCTAATACCCTGGAGGCCAATAACAGCGCTGGTGTGTGTCCACACTTGACGAGCAGCACTGGATCACCAGCGCTGCAATCGCTACACTCCAAACAGACCAGGTGTTCAGCCAGCGCTGCAGCCAGGGAGTTGCAGCGCTGGATGTGCCTTGCAGGTGTGGACGGTTACTAATTGCAGCGCTGGAAAGCCTCCACCAGCGCTGCAACTTTCAAGTGTAGCCAAGCCCTTAGTGTGCAGAAACTACGCAGCTGCAGCCAGCACTGTAAAAAACAAAAACAAAAAAACCCCAACACCCCAAGAGGCATACAGCTTTCTGCGCCAGGGGTTCAGTACCACGGTGCCAGTGCAGACACTGTGGTTGATTACAGCACTGCAATTGGCCTCCAGGAAGTGTCCCACAATGCCTGTTCTTGCCTCTCTGGTCATTGGTTTGAATTCTACTGCCCATGCCCTCCGCTGACCAACCGTCATCCCCACCCCATAAATTCCTTTGGAATTTTGAAAGTCCCCTTCCTGTTTGCTCAGTGATGCGTGCAGTGGTCTCAGCACATCTTTCCAGGTAACCATGCCTACTCCATGCACCAGGCAATCCCCCACTTGGAGCAATGCTGAGCTGCTGGACCTCATCAGCATTTGGGGAGAGGAGGCCATCCAGTCCCAGCTGCGCTCCAGCCGTAGGAATTATGATACCTACGGACAGCTTTCACGATACATGACAGAAAGGGTCCATGACCGGGACACACTGCAGTGCAGGGTTAAAGTGAAGGAGCAGTGGAACACCTACCACAAGGTGCGGGAGGCAAACCGCCGGTCCGGTGCTGCGCCCACAAGCAGCCAGTTCTACAAAGAGCTGGACGTGATACTCTGTGGCAACCCCACCTCCACTGCGAAGGCCACTGTGGATACTTTGTTGGTTCGCGTGCCAGTCGAGAGTGGACCGAGCCAGGAGGAGGAAATCTTAGACGAGGATGTGGAGGGGGACCCAGAGGCAGAGGATGACTCGGAGGTCAGAGATGCATGCAGCCAGGAGCTCTTTTCTACCCCGGAGGAGGCTAGCCAGTCACAGCTGTCAGAGCTTGGCGAAGCGCAAACAGGAGAGGAGGCCCTAGTAAGTGGATTTGATTTTGGGAATCACTGAGGCAAGTTGTTGGGGGCAAAAGGGTTGCAGAAAGCAGGCTTGTGTCTGTATGATGCACGTACCACCACATGCTGGCGGAACAGGGTGTTGATTGACTCTCTCACTTCACGGGAATCTGCCTCAGATCTCCAGGAAACTCTCATGGAGATATTGGGCAATCCACTGCTGCAGGTTCTTTGGCAGAACTGCTTTGTTTCTTGCTCCGTTAACAGTAACTTTCCCGTGCTACTGTGCCATCACGGGGGGGCCGTGCGGCACACAGGCGAGCCGCATAATGGCCAGGGTGGAAGCTGCAGTCTTGGAGAAGACCCTCCCTTGATTCCCTGCTCACCCTCAGCAGTGAGATATCTTCTATAATGATCACATCCTGTGGAAAGTGTAGGGACAGGAATGATTATCAGGCCGCCCCCTACAGTGTTGGCTCTCCCCAAGAGCCACGTGCCCAGTGTACAGCAGGGTCCAGGAAGAGTGATTTCCCCTGCCCCTGCGGCTACTCACCATTTTGGGGGTCTTGTGGCTCATGTGTGCTTGCCTGGGGTCAGCCAGTTAGTGACAGGTGTGAGAGTACTGGCTGTATTTTAAATCACTGAATCAGTGTTGTCTGTGTTGCAAACAATACTGCTTCTGTAAAATGTTGCATTTAAACTTCAGAGATGAGCTTGGGAGCCCAGCCTCCCTCTTTGTTATCGGCAGCAGAAAGGCTGCGCTGAATTACAAAGTGCCCACAAAGAACTAAGGAGGACTTTCTGCGTGACGTTATGATGCACTCCGCGGCCGAAAAACAAGAATTGAAGGAGTGGCGGGACAACAGAAGAGACCCAAAGGAGAACGCAGGGCGCCAGAATGAAGCCACGGAGTGGCTCTTAAACATTATGGAGCGCCAAGCAGACACATTGCAGACGATTCTAGCACTGCAAACCGAGCAGCTCCATGCCACCCTCCCCTACAGTTGCTGTCGCAAAACTCTTTCCCATGCACCCCACACCCACCACCACCACACTCTTATCAAGCTCCTGGCTCCAGTCTGTACCTGCAACATTCCACTCCTCCCCGTCACAGTCCAGCACTGTTGACTCCCAGTACCCACTGCACTCAACACCCATCCCTCTGCAATTTAGCCCTGCTGAAGTACAGCACCCGTTGCATTGTACTCCAAAGGAGAAGGTTGGATATGATCCCTGGACATACACAAATCTTTAGCTGTCCTGGGACCCCAACTCCTCCTGGGACCATCCCTTCCCCCACCCCCTCACTGCTGATGGGGTTTTTTTGTTTGGACTCTCTCCTCCGGGTGTTATTTTTTAATAAAAGAAGTGTGTTGGTTTGAAAGCAATCTTTATTCTATTAACTGAAAGCAAACAGAGCCCTGCAAAGCAACAGACAATTATCTTAAACCTTCATATTGCATCATCTGCACCAATCACCTCCTAGCATTACAAGCACTGCACTCCCGAGCATAGCAACAAATATGACTGGTTTTCAGCTTCAAATTACTGCCTCAAGGCATCCCTGATCCTTTTGGCCCCATGCTGCAGCCCTCTAATAGCCCTGATCTCTGGCTGTTCAAACTCACCTTCCAGGCGCTGAGCCTCAGTAGTCCAACCCTGAGTGAAGCTTTCACCCTTCCCTTCACAAATATTATGGAGCATACAGCACAATTGTCATGGGCCAGCGCCAGCAGGTCTTTAAACGGCTAAAAGCACACTCCACAGTCATTCTACACTTGCTCAGCCTGTTGAACCGCTCCTTGCTGTTGTCAAGGTGCCACATGTGTGGCTTCATAAGCCACAGAATTAAGGGGTAGGCAGGGTCTCCCAGGATCACAATGGGCATTTCGACTTCTCCTATGGTGATATTCTGGTCCGGGAAGAAAGTCCCTGCTTGCAGCTTCCTGAACAGGCCAGTGTTTCAAAAGATGCGTGTGTCATGCACCTTTCCGGATCAGTCTGCATTAACGTCCGTGAAACACCCACAGTGATCTACAAGTGCCTGGAAAACAATTGAGAAATACCTCTTCTGATAAATGTACTCAGTGACTAGGTGGTCTGGTGCCAGAATTGGAATATGCGTGCCATCTATCGCCCCTCCGCAGTTAGGAAAGCCCATTTGTGCAAAGCCATCCACAATGTTACGCACGTTGCCCAGAGTTACAGTCTTTCGAAGCAGGATGCGATCAATGACCCTGCACACTTCCGTCAACATGAATCCAATGGTCAACTTTCTCACTCCAAATTGGTTAGTGACTGATCGGTAGCAGTCTGGAGTAGCCAGCTTCCACAGTGCCATCGCCACGTGCTTCTCCAGCGGCAGGGCAGCTCTCATTCTCATGTCCTTGCACCAGAGGGCTGGGGCAAGCTCATCACAGTCCCATGAATGTGGCTTTTCTCATCCGAAAGTTCTGCAGCCATTGCTAGTCATCCAAGACGTGCATGACGATGCAATCCCACCACTCAGTGCTTGTTTCCCCGAGCCCAAAAGCGGTGTTCCACTGTGTTCAGCACCTCCGTGAATGCCACAAGCAATCTCGTGTCGTAGCTACTGTGTGTGGCGAGCTCAATGTCGCACTTCTCTTGCCTTTGTAGTTTAAGGAAAACTCTACTACCACTCATGAGGTGTTGGTCAGAGCGAGCAGCATATATTAGTCAACACTTCGGGATCTGTTCCTGCAGACCAAAGAGGCAGAGCCCGCAGTACACAAACTGTTGAAAGATGGCGCCAAATCAGGATGCAAGCACAAAGATTGCTGGGATGCAAAGCAATACATCACGGGGCCAGGGGATCGGACCCAGGATGCCATGCAACCACCTCCGTCTTCTCACAAGTCTTAGCAGTAGAAGAGGAAGAGATGCTCTGTAGGATTGCTGCCCAGAGTGCACCGCTCCAATACCGCTGCAAGTGTGAACACACTGTTGCGCAGGCAGCTGATAGTGTGAACACTCAACAGCAGTTTCCCTTCAGTGCTCTCTGAGGGGTGTAACTCCCAGCGCTATAACTCTGCCAGTGTAGACATACTCTTAGTGATGACTGACAAACTAGGTCTCTGTAGTCCAGAGAGATTCAGGCTTTTCACATATTCCAATGATCAAAATCAATTTGAACTCTGATCACCACAAATTGAAAGCTAGTGTATTAACTATACCCACTAACAAGATCTTTCCAGTTTGAATTAGAAACTCAGATATGATTAAACAAACACTTAACTTTTACCATACGTGCATTCAATTTCATCCACACCACAGAATCATTAGAAGAAAATAGAAGTGCCATAATCACCACGTCTTTTTGAGAGTTGCTCAGTTCTGACATCAGACTGTTAATCTTTATGTTGTATTGTTGATCTTGTTCAGACAAATGACTTAGTAAAGTTTTTTTCTCTACCAGCAGCTTATTCACCTCCTGACACATTGTTGCAGAATCTTTTGGTTGATCCACAGGTGCAGATTTCTGCATTGCAGACAAAACAGGTCCTGCCTGAGCTGTGAATTAAAAACAGAACAGAGCAGATTAGGCAAGGGTCTCAAACAATGTCTGTAGTTGGTGATAATGGTACAAAATCTAATCAATGATTTCTATTGACTTCAATGGAGTTAATCTGAAATTACGCTACAGTAAGTTATTGCAGAATTTGTCTCAGTAAGTGTAACTGGACTGAAGAAAATTGCTTTCCTATAAACTTGATAGCACATCCTACTGCTACATTTCTGTAATGAAAAGATAATATCAAACTGTATTATGTCATAAATCATGCAAGTACTCAAAATCCAGCCAATGCAAATTACACGTTTAATGGCGAATTTGTAGGATTTTCAGTTACTCCCATTGCCAACCAGCAGCAGTGTCTCATTCAAGTGTGTGCAAGAGCTGCACTTCGGAGAAAGTGATAGCCACACCAGGACAGGCTTGAAGACAGACATAAGACTTGAAGGCAGGGCACTGCCGCAGGAATGTATTGAGGGTTTCAAGAAAACTGTACCCAGCACAGGCAGCAGCTCCATTCCTTGTGGTATATGATAGAGAGAGTTCACAAACAAAATAGCCTGCAGCACCTACTCCCTTCAGTTTACTCCACTGTGACATATCAGGCTACAATCCAGACAATGGATAGCTGTGTCATCCCTGACCTCTAACCTAGGGTGCCCTTTGCAATGCTCTGCTGTTGTAGCCTCCAGCCAGCAGGTCACTCCCAGCTATGTCTGTCTGTGTGCTGCAGCCAATCTACCAGCCTTGGTTATACTGCAGGTGACCCCAACGCACACCCAGTCTTAGATTTTTCCCCCAGAAATATATGTCCTGTACTACCCAGCCCTCTCCTGACACTCCAAGTTTATATAAAGTCTGTTATTGCTTTAATAGAAATAATATGCACATAACTTGCCACCCCAAATGAAGTTTCCCAGACACTTCCATTTAAACACACTGGATTAGATCAAACAATAAAACAAGTTTAACTATAAAGAGACTTTAAGTGAGTACAAGTAATGGGGCACAAAAGTCAGAAAAGGTTGCAAGAAAATAAAGGTAACACACTGCTGGTGTCTAACTTAATCTATATCAGGTTCAAGCAAAGTTTCTCACCATATGCTTTCAGCAGTCTTACTGACTTAATTTCTTAGGTCAGGATCCCTTCTCTAGTCCAGCAAATGCTTCCCTTGTCACTTCTGGTGTCATGAATACAATAGTGGGAGGGTGGGGGTTGAAAGAGATCCTCTTAGGGTGTGTGTCCCTCCTTTTTATAGTCTCCCTCTTGAAAAACACTTCCAGCTGAGATTCAGGAGACAGAGTCTACAGAGAAGGATGTTCCCTGCTGCTTTTCCTAGCCTGTTTAAGCACCCTTTGTTACCCTTCCTGATTGATGACTCTGTTTACTGCTTAAATGCAAATTAAGTAGAGCATACATTCCTTCGTTTGAGAGAGAGAGAGCTGTTTGTCAATCTCAGTATGGAACATGTGTTAATAACATACAGTGAAATCTTGTAACTTCACATGCAATGTTGCCACACACATTTTATGAGGAGAATAATGGCCAGCAAATTATGAGTTTTCAAATGATGCCCCACAAGGCATACATTGTACATAAGATTATTACAATAATGTGTAGGGTGTGGACATGGATACATTCTGTCACATGCCCAAAATGATTTTTTTTAGAAATAGCACCATGCTCAGTAGCCCTACCTGTTGTTTAATTATGCATCCTCATAACTTTCATCTGCACCCATTAGGATCTAAGTGACTTCTAACCCACATGGAAATTC
The DNA here is from genome assembly GCF_016161935.1 of Mauremys reevesii. NCBI lineage: Eukaryota > Metazoa > Chordata > Testudines > Geoemydidae > Mauremys > Mauremys reevesii. The sequence goes on along the minus strand of NC_052624.1, from coordinate 113,132,779 downwards.
TGATATTTGACAGAACACAGAAGTTTTGATCTGTAAATATCTGAGTTGCATCACTCCTTTCCTATTTAATATTGTTCATTCTACTTATAGAAGAATGGCCATATTGGGTCAGACTAATGGTCCATCTAGCCCAGTATACAGCCTTCCGACAGTGGCCAATGCCAGATGATTCAGACCTTCACAACATCCCCTGAAACAAGTTCCACAGATTGACTGTGTTGTGTGAAGCAGTACTTCCATTTGTTTATAAACATGCCTCCTATTAATTTTACTGAGTGACATGCCCCCTCCCCCAGTTATTGTGTTTATGTGATACTTCCTTATGCACAGTCTCCACACTAGTCATGATTTTATAGACCATCTGCAAAGGTGAAGTTAAATAACTTAGGCACCTTAGCAATGCAGATAGTAGTAGATCCATTATGGCAGTACTGTACCTAAGGTGGGGGTAAAATTAAAAAGTAAATTAATTCATACATTTTATAGGTGATTGTAGCAAAAGTGGAGGGGGGGGGGGGAAGAGACAGAAAAACCTAAAGAGAAACTAGTTGGGCTGGCAGCCACATGCACCCCAGAAATAGCCACAAAAAAGTATACGTGTTTGAATCCACTTTTCTAAAAGCTACTTACTTTGTTCAAAATTGTACATAAAATTTTAAGAGAAAATCTACATCACGAATACCTGGAATTTGGTCTAGGAGTCCAATCTTGGCAAATCTAAATTCTGCAAAGGGGTTGGGAGGATTGAGCCATAAAGACAATGCTGTCCCTTATGGGTAATACAAATGCTAAAGGCTCAATTGTGGCTCCAGAATAAGGGGCCAGTGCAACAGCCCAGGAAAGAGTGTAATTCGCTGAAGGAGTTTCACTAATTCACTGGGCCAGGTTTATATCCAGCTCATCCTATATTCCCTGACATGCCAGCACAGCTATGCTAGCCTGGATGTGGCAGGGTGAGGAAGACAAAAAGGGAAGGGAAGCCAAGCCTTCACCCTACTCTTCCCCCTCCCATCCATTTGCACAAAGCAGGGGCCATAGTGGTTCTGAATAGCATGGTTCCCTTTCTGTGCTGTTCCCCATTATGTGAGTATCTGATCCAGAAAAACAAAGAGGCACCTTGTGCCCTCTTACACCAGTGTGCTGCTGGGTTGCAATGTAGCCCTAAATTAAGTTCAAAGCTAGTTGGTCTAGCAGTGGTGCAACATCTTACTTCTGTTTGGCCTGAGACCACCGTTCTAACACTGTATTTTTATTCACTTCTGGTTTTCACGTCCAATGAATAGTAAAATAAAAGCCACCTTATGCACTGATGTGGAATTGCTTATGTCAGTCTTCTGTCCATAATGTGTTGAATGGATTATTATTATTATCAGATTAGGTGCTGGAAATCTGATTACTGATTATCATGCCATAGACAGAGGCTAAAATCTATCATTTAAATTACATTAGTCAAGATGGAATTATATCGCAAACTCACAAAACCTGAAAACACACTAATCTCTTAATACACGAAGCTCCTGTTTCCAAGCAAGCCTCAATAAATAATGATTTTTCTATACATCACTTATATACATCTTAGGTTGTTCACTAATCTCTGTTAAAATATCTTTTTCTTACTTACAAAGAAATTTCTCATTGCAGTGGAGTGATTTATAACCATTCCAATATTTGTCCACTAAGTCCAGAAGATGTTCCATAGGTGTTGCTTCATACAGATGTTTATTAGCTGACTGAGTTGCTACTTGATGTGTTTCAAACACCTGAATTTAAAAAAAAAAAAATTCCTTTCATGCTCTAGAACTGCAAATGTTTTCAATTTGGTCCATATAACCTTTTAAGTGCAGAAATGTGACATGCAACAAAGAGAGGAATTTAAAGGGACAGAGTCAGGTAGTTTTGGTCCAAAATTTGTGTTGGTTATGAATAAATAAATAAATAAATAAACACTTAGAAAATAACACTAATATTATAGTGCTGGCCTTATAGTACCTGCTAATTTTAAAGATGCAGTTTCCTTCATAGCTCCCAGTTTTCTCACACTTATTTCTGAAAACTTTTGGTCTGAAAATACCTATGCTTGGTTTCTGCCTGAAGGTGAACTGTCTAGGAAAAATTCTGATCACAATTTTGTCAACATTTTTGATTTATGGGAGGGTAAAATATCATTACATGCAGGGATGGTAGTACTGCCTATTAAGGTTGTCTGACACTTTCCACTATAAAACACTGTTTTTAGTTGCTTATAACTTTGCCAAACTTTAACCATTTCCATTGAAATTTTATATGTTGGGTGTTTTTGCCTGTTTTTTTTTGGGGGGGGGGGAGGAGGAGGAGGAATTGCAGCCAAAATAGTTAGGCAATTTCCAAAAACCCAGCTTGAAAAAAAATACATTTTGCCCATGTTAACAACTTCTGATGATCTGTTCTCTGAACAACTCTGGCATCCCCATGCTTTGCAATGGTGACTTGAAATTTGACAGGGACGTGGCCTTTGAGTCAGGAATGCATTGTTTGCCCCCTTGTGTAAATTTGCCCAAATCTAACCAATTTATAAGCCTTTTTGGGAGTGGGGGTGAGGGTGGGAGACAAGTCTGCACATGCTCAGTAGAGGCTTCCTAGACTTTTGTTACCATAATCTCAAAAAATGTCATCTTCACTGAGCATGCTTGAGCCTCTCACAGTTCCTAGTGCTGACCGGACTGCCATGCACCATCCCTATCACTTGATTAGTCACTTGCTTAACACTGCACAGGAACTCTGAGGCATAGGCAGGGATAGAATCCAATACCAAGGGCAGAATTCAACTGCCTTAACCACAAGACCATCCTTTGCCTTCCTGCAATCCCCTGCCTCATTCACTACACACCCTCCAACTTCTGCAACAAATGAGGCAGGAGTGCTACAGACAACAGCCTCCTTCACTACACGATCCTGATTCATCCCCAGAGCAAGCTCCCTTGCAGTGAATGAGGCAAGGGATCTGCAGGGGAAAAAACAGCATTTAATCACATAATTAAAGACTGTATTATTTATAACCTATACATGGAAGGGGCCAGGCAACATTTTCTAAGTTTTTGAGTATTTGAATTTGCAAGCTTAATGTTTTTAATGTAGTTTTTCCTTGTGCAATATATACACATAGAGGGAGAAAATGTGTTTTCTCCAGGACAACTACTGTAATTAAACATTTTTTAATAGGGTTACAGCAAAAACAAATGGAATTTGAAACACCATACACATACAGTACTGCTTGGTTTGGGAAGTGCGAAAGCAAAAAGTTATAAGCGATGGAAAGCTTTTTTTGAGCTTTCAGATCAGCATCTACTAAATTTCAGCAGAGCTTAGTGAAGCTCCATCTCCATCTGACACTAAGTCCCTCTCAACTTAGACAAGGGTCCAGTGCCCAGTTACCTCAGTCTGCTCTAGGACAATTTTCAGGAGGGAGATAGTAGCTTTTACTAAACATACACAGAAAAATCTTCACTCCGACAACCATAACATCAGACAGAGCTGATACATATAAAAATGAATTCTGCAAGAACAGGGTCTTTTTGCAATGTTTACTGACTATTGCAATATTCAGTACATTGTAATTTTTCATTTTTAAAAAGTATGTATCTGTTTGTGAAGTTGCAGCCACTACAGAATAAAACTTTCTCCAGCCAAAGAATAGCAGGAGCAAAGATAGGAATTCATCTCCCTGAGATGTGAACTACAAAGCCAAATTGTGAATAAGCATGGGGTATTTGCTTTCTTTTTTTTTTTTTTTTTTAAAAGACTCTTGCCAACTCCCACAACTTTATCACAATTTCTATTTACTGCAATTTCTATTTACTATAAGGAACAAAACAATCCTGCATTTTTAGGGAGCTGGAGAGGATGATCTAACAATTTTTCTATATATTAGCTAACTTGAAGCTGCTTCAGAAATTCCACAGAATTCTGCACTGCTATGCCACACAAGTCAGGAGGCCTTGCTGCAAAGGTTAGGTCCAGTATACAACAAAGCACACAGGGCCTTGCCATATACCGTCAGTATATCATCTTGACAATCCTCAGTCTTTTTACTGCATCAGTGAGACTAATAGTCACTCCTAAACCATGTTCCTCGGTATTAGCATTCTGCAGTGTCAGATCAGATAATGAGCAAGCTAAACTACTATTTTATAATAATGGCTGTGGATGTTATGGGCACTCATTCATGGCAAGATAAAGACAGTGCACTGACGACAACAAATTGGTATTGGTTGAGGAAAAACTAAACACTATTGTTTTGTCTTTAGTAATTGTCCATTTTAATAGTTCAATCTAATAATAAATCATGAAACTAAAACATTTTCTTTAAAGAAATCACCAACTCTTCTGTTCTAGTGTTTACCTCTCTGACATCTGTAGTTTTGCTATTTGGCCTTTGCTCTTCAGGTCCAGGTCCCTGAATGGAAGGAGGATGGTTTCTGCCACTCTCTTGCATTGTTTCTTGTTTAGACACATTCACACTAACATTAGGTTGGCCATTATTTTTCTGTAAAGCTGCAGAGTAAGTCTGGTTCTGAATTGGTTGGCTTCCTCCATTATGTGATGTTCTATTGCAAAGTAATCTAGATGCTGATAATGTATTAAAAATCTTCTGAGCCTGTGTATGCATCTTTGGAGAGGAGAGGACTGGAGAAGAAATTTCTTGAGAGTCTCCAAAAGAAAAAAAAATAGAGAGTCACTTAACCAGGATGACCTTGTTCTTTTAAATTAGCATCAAAAGTCAAAATTAACAAAATATTAATATTCCATTTTTAAACAAGGTTTTTTTTTCCTGAACACCGGTAAAAAAATTATAAAGTTAATTGGTCCAGAGAACAGGTTTATTACTAGGATAGGCCAGGAAATTTTAACTTTTTTCAGCTTTGAAATAAGCATGTTTTCATTGAGTGACATCTCAGTATATATGATATAAATTATTTCAAAATGAATAACAGATTTACCTCCAGTCTACTAGTCATTCGATATTATGTACAGTGCCACTCTGTCTTAGAATTATATGTTATTGAAAACAAAAGGCAAGCATTATGTAGAGATTTTATTGTAACTATTACAGTAAAATGTTTGTTTAAAAAACTAGAGGCAGGTTAAGACTGAAGCCCAAATTTAAATTTACTGAATTAAAAAAAACAAAAAAAACCCACCTCTGTCCTAAGCGCAAGCATGATAAGCTACATGGAAGATTTAATATCAAAATTAAATTTATAAGGGAAACTGACCAAAATTTTTTTTAACTACAGAGTCACTACTTGGGCTTAGTACAAATGTCATTTCATGACAGTATCATTTAGAGCTTTTAAAGTACTGATGTTCATGCTAACCTAATATGCTATGGAATCAATGAAGACTGAGTAAGTTAAACCAACTAATATTTGGCACCAGTGCTCTGTAAGTGAGAGCTGATTATGATGTGGGCAACAACAGTCCTTTGTGCTTAAAATGAAAGACTTTTGTTCAACTTATGTATTTCATTACTACAGTCTAGAATATAGGTACATACTTCAGGAAATGAATGGAGAGTTCATTAATTAAACAATCCTTGTCAAATGGCAAACATTATATAGCAATATTAGAAAAGTCCACTAGGTGGGGCCATTGACATGGACCAGATATTAAACCTGAGACCTTCCAAGAAGATTTCAACCAAAATTCCTTCTGGAGACTGTGGTTGCTGCAGTCCTCTTAGAGCCGATTTAAGACTATGTCTTCAATGCACAAGAAAAAAAAAAGTGTGTGTGTGTGAGGGGGGTTTATTTACTTTTTCTCTTGAGATGGCTGTCCATATAGTGGAGACAACACACTGGTACTTTTCTACTAGAGCCGGGTGAAATTTTTCAGTCCAATACCTTATTTGCCAAAAAAAATGCATTTTTAGGGCAATTCAATCTATTTACAAATTTGGGTTGATTTCAGCAAATAGCTTCAGCCAAATAAATGAGAAAAATTCAAAAGAAAATTGTTCATTGCAATGTTTCTTAAATGAAACATTTCAACTTTTCAAAATAAAGTTTTGTTTTGATATTTAGCTAGACTAGTTTAAATAAATTTTAAAACTAACAAAATATTTCACTTTGTTTGACCTCAAACAAACATTGTTTTCATTTCAGTCACTAAACTGAAAAATCAGTTATTAGCTTTGCTCTACTTTTCACTTCGCAGCCCCCACAGGCTTGACCTCTACTAGCTACGCTGTGGTAAAAGTTACTGATGCTTTGTCTCTACTATGATTTTTCACTGACTCTAACTCTGTTTTCTCTAGAAAAGAGGGGGAGAGGAAGAGTTAGTCAGAGGATCCCCCAAATAACTGAAATAAGCTATTGGGCTAGATTCTGTGGTGTATGTCTCAGGAAGCTCAGCACAGATGGCACCTCTCCAGGCATCTTTGGGTCTACCAGATTGTACCCATTACAGCCCCTACTGTAAGCCAGAGTGTTTCCAAGGGGTTTGCTAATTTATGGCAACCTCTCCAGCTATTCTGGGTTGAAGAGCAACCCCTAGTCATGTTGCTCCAAATGCTACGGCCAATCTCCCTTCTGCCATGCCCCTATGCCGGGCGCTGTAAGGTTGGGAGGGGCAGCATGGAGCCATGTACGTTGGTCCCATGCTGGTCCTACACCAGGGAAAATTCTCTCTGGGGCTCTTGCAGTTCCATTAGGACTCCTATATGCCACCGGACATGAGGTGCAGGAGACACACTCGTCTTTCACCAACCTGTGAGTAAATAAAAATGTAGGCAAGTCACATCTTGACTAGAATTTCAAAAATTGTTTATAATCTGACTTTGCTGACTAACGAATACAGAATACACGGAAATTAATTGGATTTGTAGACAGTTTGGGGTTTGTTTGTCTTTTCATTTGAAGTTAACAGAGGTCTGACTAGAAAGATTAGAAATACACTCAGAAAACCACAAATGAGATAACAAAACTGCTGTAACCAGACACTTACATATAAACACACAGGGGACAATGAAAGTTTGCATTATAGAGATTATCTGAACAACTCAAGAAAAAGCACAAAACTTCTGCATTGGTTACCTGGATGGGGTGTGAAATTGGCATGGGTTGTAATTTTTTTATAAGATTCAGCCTCATCTTGAAATTTCAGATTAGGATCTCTCTTAGGAAGATCTTGACTCTTATTGTCTGAAAATGTAACTTTGGTGCTATTTTTCCTTTTCTCATTCCCTTGCTTAATGGTATTATGTACAACAGGCAGAGTTGGTGAACAATCAGGCAAACTTCTGAACTCTAGAAACAAATTATATTATGTTTTAAAAATTTATTTAATCTCCTTAAATTAGATGGTAGGAAGTAACATAATAAACATACATCTTGGAATTTGTAACGGAATACTCATTGGTGAGCCTCTATCAGAATAAACTTTTTTTTAAAGATGGTAAAGTAATGGGTTTTTATTTTTGCACTGAAATTAATCCAAGTTTTGAATCTTTATTCAGGAAACTGGGTGTGTATAGCTTTATAAATTTCTAATTTAACATTGCAATGAGTCTCCTGTAGGTCTCCACACAATAGCAATACACAGGATGCAGAATTATTTGCATAAGGTATGAACCTGAAATATTTTCAAATGCTATTGCAGGGCTAACCATGAGTAATTTTATCTTTGATAAAAGTATCTGACACAAACATGAAGTCAATGATTAAAAACTAAAATAGCATTGAGAGAATAATTTAATCATGTTGAAGCCGTCGGCTTTTCCTTTATTTGTCAGTAAAACTCCCATAGCAGTAAAATTAATGGTAAATAGCCCCATTAAATTGGAATATCCTATAATTGACAAATGAGATTAAAAACTACATAATCTTAACTCATTCGTTGTACTAAAGATTGTTTTGTACATAGACACAATATACAGCACAAGATTAACACACAAACAACTGTTACCTTCGTCAGTTTCCTGAACTTTCAACGCATTTCTGTTCTCTGAACTAACATCCTAGATTTAAAAATATCAATACATAATCAGTATGAAAACATAGCACTCAGGAAACTATGCTGCAAATCTGATAAAGTGCTTATGATCAAGACTTATGCCTTGAAAGCTTTATTCTGACTCTTAAAAATCAAATAATCAGCTGTTACAGAAAAAGCCAGAGAATCCAGGATTCTGTACAGGTAAATAAAGGAGGCATGTATTTTAAAATACACCTCTACCCTGATATAACGCGACCCAATATAACACGAATTCGGATATAATGCGGTAAAGCAGCGCTCCGGGGGGGCGGGGCTGCGCACTCCGGCGGATCAAAGCAAGTTCAATATAACGCGGATTCACCTATAACACGGTAAGATTTTTTGGCTCCCGAGGACAGCATTATATCGGGGTAGAGGTGTAATATTGTTTTTAAAGTGCAAAGATAGTTGCACTTTCGAGCACACATTGTAACTGGTTTGGAACGTTGAACAGTTTCTTAAAAAACATTTCTAAACTTTAGTTCATCTTTATGTAAAGTGTACCGCCACTTAGACCCCAATCCCAGAAACTCTTGTATGCAGGTGCTTAACTTTAAGCATCTGTGCAATTCAATTTATTTCAAAGGGATTACACACATGCTCAAAATTAAGCACCTGCATCAATCTTTGCAGTATTGGGGCCCTACAGTTTACAATTCAGTAGAAATTTTGGCAGGTAATATCTTCCCTGAATTAGCTGTATTTCCTATAAGGACATGGAAGTGAATGATAGATTAACAAGAAAACATTTCCAAAGAGCTTGTCTAGAGTTTTCCTTCTCTCACTAGTTTTTCCCCCTTTCAAAAGGGAGATAGAAAACAAATGTTGAAGCTAATACAGAACAATACTCAGCTTATTATTACTGGACCAGAACAGTGAAATATTTAGCAAGATGTTCATGGCATCTTGGGGTGCGAATCTGCCACACACTAAACCATCCAGGCAGACCCTGCTGATGGGTGTTAACAATTTGTTAGTGCACTTTGATCTAGTCCAGAGAACTACATCAAAGCACACTAACAAACTGTTAATACGTATCATCAGGGTCCACATGGACATTTGGTCCATGGCAGGCTAGGGCAGGGAAGATTCACGCCCCCGTTTACGGCAAACTAAATGTTCATCTAGACAAGCTCTTACCCTGAATTAGTGCAAAATTCTAGGGAATAATTTAAGAGTGATTTCTGAAACTCTGTTCTCACTTTAACTCATATCTTACCCTTTGGGGGAAAAAAAAATTATTCTGGGCCAGACTCAGTCTTTATGTGCAAATACTATTTTTCTCCAGGACTCAGAAAGCACCCCCCTATTTAAAGCAGCAACTCCCTCACAAACAAACCTGAGTAAACAGATGGGCTTTGCAATGTGACCCAAAGATTAAGAATCTTAAGCTCTCTCTTTCCCAAAGAAGGGAGCAAGATCTATAATCGAGTCTCCTCTGAAAAACACCCTGCTATGAGACCCCTCATGTAAATTTGGGGCCAGTCAATTTAAGGAGACTTGATGGTCTCAGTCAGACAAAAGCATAAAGGAGAGAGGTGGCTGCTAAAGTAGTTGAGGCCCAAACCAATAATTAATTTCTGAGCAAAAAAAAAAAAAAAAAAAAAAAAAAAAAATCAGTATCTTGAACTGTATCCAGATTAAATTAGCAACCAATGAAGTCTCGGGAGCATAAATTTAAATGGTCCTTTTCTAAAATACCACTGAGTCTGCCCACATTCTGCATTAGCCTCTCTTTGCATGCAATACTACTAAGCAGTGGAAGTGCCAAAACCAGAATAGCCTTGGTTTAAAAGGGAAGGGGCTGCTGACAGGGCCTGCTCCATGAAGGAAACCTAGGCTTTGGAGCTCACTCTCCTCCTGACCCAAATTAGTCCAAAGCTGTTTACCTTCAAGACACTGAAAACACCTCTCTTTGCTCAAGATTTTGGAGAAGGATCTCTTTAGTTTTCCTTTTTAATTTTGGCTAAATGGGTAATGTTAGGTTACTTGTCTTGATTAATATTTTTCCATTACCCGTCAAAGGCACCTACACACAAGAGACACTTTTGTGAACGTAAACTGAAATCTATTCAGGCAAAAGTGGTCATTATATATGGCTCTGAGCATTAAAATTTAAATTCCTTGGATTCTGGCACGTACCAGGTCAGTGCCAAATGGGGACTAAAACCAACCTGCACATTAGTAATTGCATGTATTGATGGATACTGTGATTCTACGACTGATTTTAATCAGCATCCACCCATTTCTGCCAAAGAGATTTTGCCTGTCAGGCACCTCACATTCTTTTGGAACTATATTAATAAAAACAAACCAACCACACAATAAAAACAGAGCTCCATTTTGAACTTGTTTTCTACTAACCAACTCACAGAACACTAAGGGTATGTCTACACTGCAATAAAAGATGCATGGCTGACCTGGGTCAGCTGATTTTTTTGTTTTGGCTCGTAGGGCTCTAAGACTCCACAAAGGGGGAGGGGCCCAGAATCTGGACTCCCGCTCGAGCCCTAATGTCTGCATTGCAATTTTATAGCCCTGCAGTTCAGAATGGAGTCAGCTGACTGGGCCAGTTGCAGGTGTACTGGAGGTCTTATCACAGTGCAGATGTATGCAAAAGGGAGTCCTAAAATTTCCCACTGTTGCTACCACTGTTGCAGCTCTATTGATGGTAGCACTGGTATGAGGGTTAGTATAGTCTAACTGCCAGCATTTTAATCATTGTATTACCTAACCCTACTCAGAGCAGGACTCATTGTGATTAAAATAGTGGTAGCCACAAGAGTCTTGATCCAATAGTGGTAGCCATCCCATTTTTAAACCAATACCATCAATTGAATTAAGCTGAATATACCACACAAAGACTAGATTCAAACATTTAAGATCACTTCATTTACAGCCAGAGAAAGGGCATTCCTACAAGTCTGCACTTGTGTGTCTAATGTTTCTCCTAAAATCTCTACAGTAGCTTACAGGCTTAAATAGTTAAAGACAACACAATACAAGTTTGTTTGTCTGGGTTTTTTTTTTTTTTTTTACCATAGGCATATTTGCTTGTTGCTTCCGCATTTGTAGGCTGATGGGTCTGGTTTCGGATTTCCTATTCATAGTAATGCCAACATTATCTTCAATATTGCGAATACCTTGGGAAATAAGAGACTTAATTAAAGTTTAGTAGTTTTATAAAACAGGCTAAGTTTAATAGGGTTGCAACAGAATAGATGTATGTGTGAAGGGAGTGTAGTTATATAGAGTCACAGGGCCTCCCTGGATCCCGGAGGATTGATCCACTAGTTTGAGGAGTCAATCTTCCTGCTACTTTTACAGGGGTCCAATCCAGCCCCACCCCATTCCCAAATGGGAAAGGAAGTCCCTCAACACACTTTTCTTTCCAATATGTGGAAATAGCTCAAGAGGGAGGTGACATGGCCCAGAATTCTTAGGGCTCCAATATAAGTTTCTGGATATAGTACTTGCATGGAGGGAAAGTACGACTATTCCACCTCTACCGAGCTCTTTTGGACTTACGTTATGATTTTTATTTTATAGGAGTATTTTATTTCATGGTATTTTTCAAAGTTTCTACTAAGGGATGTGTCACAAGATAATGGAGGTTTTACTCAATTTCTCTTCCATATAGCACGTTTCATATAAAATATGATACATAATGAAGATTTTAAATGGAAAAGTAAGCAAAGAATATCAATGAACAATACAGTTCAATACATAAAAATCTTTAATTTTAGTCTTTTGTTTATTTTATGCAAGCAAAGTAAGTAGACTGCTTTAAAAATGCTAAAGTGATGCATTTGAAAATATTTAAAGACAGAGAAGATATGGCCTCTAAACTCTGAAGATCTCCTTTTTAAACTATTCACTAATTACCTACTTTTTAAAAAGGTATATCAACATACTTTGTAAGCTGTGAAATTCTACTTCAGGGTCCTTTTTAGCAGATCCTGTTATTCCAAGAGGTTTGCTCAAGTCCCATTCACACTTTGTAATTAAGTTTAGCACTGCTTCATCTTCTTCATCCATCACTGAACACTTCCTTGACATGGAGTTAATATATGCTATCCGTGGCTGGCCAGATCTGTTAAGGAAAATATGCTGTCACACTGTCACCTTATTTTAATGTTGTGGTTCCCTGTATTTAAAGATCCTTTTTGTGTTGATAAAAAACAACTTTAAACATTGATACTCAGTAAAATAAGTAGTGAATCAGCCCAGTTTTTTATTCTAGGTAAAACATTAGTTGTCTTACAAGATACTGAATAAAGCACTAGATTGACTTAGGAGATCTGGTTTTAATTCCTAGCTCTGCCACAAACTTCCTGTGTGATTTTTTTAGGCCATTCACTTAATCTGAGTCCCAGTTTCCCATCTATGAAATGGGAATAATACAGTCTCTCTTCTACCTTTTGTCTGTGTTTGTCTGCAACTGACTCCAATCTATATTGTAATTATTGCGGGGAGGGGGAGAATGAATGATAATATGTTTAAAGGAATCTTCCAACACATTTTTAGAAGTAAAATTAAAATGCTATGATTTGTATACAACTGCCCAGCTAATTTAAGGTTGATGATAAACTTTTAAAACAAAATTTTAAATTTGCTGTAAGTTTAGAAATATTTAGAAAGAATTCAATTCTTAAGATTTAAAAAAGCAAAAACAGCACATGAAATTTACAGCATGACAAGATTAACACCTGCTAGTACAGGTAAAGTTTGTAACAGTGGTACCATGAACCAATTTCTTCAATTAAATAATATTTTTGGAGATATGTGCTCAATCACAACAGCTCCTGAAAAGTAAAGTAGTTACAGCTGAACTCATAGGATTTACACTGACGGGATAAGAGAGCCTGGAAGATTTTCCATGTTTCCACAGCTATACTTTTTGATTCTTGCACTAAGAATGTTTATAAGCTTGCCTAAGTGCAATATTTGTTTTTTAATTAAGTCCTAATTTCCTTTCCAACACTTCAAAACTACCGCTTCTGTTACTTTGTTCATACCTTTCAATTTCATTCACTTTTGCTGTTGGTGAAGAATCTTTTAATTCAAATGCATGATCTGTGGTGAAATGCAAAAGGGATGCTTTTCGTTCACTATCTCTCACTGGTCGATCATCTAGAAAAAAATCCACACAAAAAGGAATCACTGTCATTAATATTTTTCACTATAGCTTTTAACTCAGGAAATCAGAGCGATATCATGGCACTTTCAACCTGACTACATTTACAGAAGATAAACTTCTGATAATCAGTGAGGGCACAGGTTTCATCATGTCAGTTTTAAGGAAAACACATAACGTGCTCCTAATGGTGAAGAAAAGGCCAAAAGTTAAACAAAAAAAAATCTATTTCTGAAAGTTCCATTCATAGTGAAAACAACACGTGCATATGTCTAGGCTCGTGTTATAGAACATAATTGCTATTCCAGTGCCAAGTTTTGTAAACCCAACCCACTCTCTGGGGGCTTAAAGTTTTATGTCTGGGTTTTGTACGTTTTTTACCTTTTACACCAATCTCATAATTCATTTGTAGGAAAACAACCCCTTCACATTTAAATAGACTGTACCAGAGAGGAATTATTCTCCTCACCCTGATAGAAGGTGTTGGAAGCCCCGTTGGGAGCTGAAGGTCAGCCACTGCTGACTTAGTGGATCAGGTATAGCTTATTAAGGGAGAATGGCAGACAGGAAAGGAAGTCTGGAAACAGCACGTGGCGGTGGGTATAATAGGGCAGGGAAGGCTGAGCCTGCCCGGGCACAGCGGCGATGTCCGGACACCAGTTGTGGGTTTGGAGGGGGAAGTTTTTCTTATTATTATGCTCCATACAGGTTCTGGGGCAGCCAAGGAGGTGGTATCTGCTATTCAGCTTCCTGGTTCATCAGTAATCTCTCTGGAGTCCAGAGAGATTACTGATGATGCTGAGTAACATATACAGCCTCCTCAGCCACCCCAGTACCTTCATGGAGCATATCAAAAGCTAAGGTTCTTCTCACGGAAGAGAAGAGCTTTTCAGCAGGGCAGTTTAGGGTCTGGGAAGGCACAGTGCTATAGGAGGGCTCCGGCTGGCATGGGGCTTCTCTGACCATGCGGGGGGATCAGGGCTCCAGCTGGCCCAGGGCTGCTCTGGCTGGGAGGGGGGCGGGGGGGTGAGAAGACTTGGGGCTCCTCCAGGCGGGGGTTGTGGCTCCGGCCGCAAGGGGTGGCCCTTAGGGCTCTGGCTGCAGGGGCCTTGGGTGGAAGGGGCAGAGCTGGGGGCTAGCTTCCCCAACGGGGGGCTCCACCCACCGCCCATGGGTTCATGTAACGTGAATTTGGAATTACAATAGAACACCTTGGAAATGGAGGTTGTTCATAACTCTGAACAAAACGTTAGTTCTCTCAAAAGCTTACAACTGAACATTGACATAATACAGCTTTGAAACTTTACTACGCAGAAGATAAATGCTGCTTTCTTTCTTTTTTTTTTAATACTTTGTGTTTAACACAGTACTATACTATACTGTATTTGTGAGGTTTTTGTTTTGTTTTTGTCTTTGCTGCTGCCTGACTGCATACTTCCGGTTCCAAATGAAGTGTGTGATTGACTACTCAGTTCGCAATTCTGAAGTTCTACTGTACCTTTTCGTTAATGAAACCAGAGGCCATGAGCCATAACCTTTTAGCTGAAATCCTGACTCCACTGAAGTCAACAGCAAAACTTCTATTGATTTCGAGTGGGCCAAGATTTCTCCCTTTGACTCCACAATGAAAATGGAGCTTTATATTTGGGGCTGACTGGCAACTCCACTCACATAGACATAAGTGAATTCTGTTCTAAGGCTAGCAGGAGGGGAAGATGGCCTCAATGACCATTATACAAAGAAAATTAGGACAATTAACTACTCAAAGTGACAAAAGTTAAAGGGAGGTTTGTATTTGGCATGTATTTTTTTTTTAAGTTAACATCTTGCTCTGGTAATATAGCTGCATGTACCCAACATTCCCTTTTAAAGGATCCTGATACTTAAATCTTTTAACTTACAAAGCCACAAACTACACTATTGACAGCAAAAGATATGCAAAGCTACAGACACTCCTGAAAATGGGTCACTGTTCTGAACAATTCTATGGGAAGAGGAAAAGACAAGTTCTCAGAGTGATATTTTAAATAGTTAGTTTTTCAGTTTTGGTATAACTGTTGGATTGGTTCACAGAAGCTAACAGAATCCTACAGGGAGCAGGATATGGTTTTCTTCCCTACGTATCCACTTGTAATAGGTTAGTTGTGGGCACAAGTCTTGATAAGCATTATCAAAAAGTTTGAAATACAAATAAATGCAAGGAGGAAATAGTAAGCTTTCTTATCAAAACATTTACGTATACAGTTAATTTGCGCAGCAGCTGTGTGCATATTTGTGAGTCTAATTAATCAAATCATATGTTCATAGAAATGACTGATACAAAAGTATAACAGAAAAGAGCACCTATTCATATTACAAAATGTTTACTGTGAACCTTTATTCAAAACATCTTTATTCAGAAAAAAGTATTTTGCATTTTCAAAACACATAGTCAACCTTGGTAATGTTTTTTTCGTATTAAAAATAGGGTGGGATTTTCAAAAGCTCTCAGTGTTGGCCTTATTCTTCTACCGCTGAAGACAACGGAAGCAAAAGTTAGACCAGTGGTGAGCATATTAGAAAAATCACCCCCATAAAGACTCTATAAAAAACTCTGCACTAAAAGAACATCTGCAATGGGATATTGGAATGATCTAAAATTATTTAACAAAGTACTGAATACCCCAAATAACCATGTTATGAAGGTTTTTGCACATCAGCTTTGAACTTTATTATTTATTTAAGTTCTTGCAACTGCCAGCCCTGCTGCTGATAAATGACATTGGCTCTGTCTCAGACCCTAGCATGCACTAGCCATTATACAAAGTAAAACTATTTCCCCATGCTTATTTTTCCCCCCTACAGTTCCGCACATCTCCTTGTCAATTGCTGGAAATGGGCCATTTTCATTATCACTACAAATAGTTTTTTTCCTCTCCTACTGATAATAGCTCACCTTAACGGATCACTCTCCTTATAGTGTATATAGTAACACCCATTGTTTCATGTTCTCTGTGTGTATATTTCTATATATCTCTTCCTACTGTATTTTCCACTACATGCATCTGATGAAGTGGGCTGTAGCCCACGAAAGCTTATGCTCAAATAAATTTGTTAGTCTCTAAGGTGCCACAAGTACTCCTGTTCTTTTTGCGGATACAGACTAACACGGCTGCTACTCTGTAAGCTGGTAATGTCACCTCAGCCACAGAATGCTGTTGGAGCTATGTGCTAAATCTGTCACTTCATGTTATTGGTACAGCACATGGCTCCTACTGATTCCTGAACCAACACACAATTTAAAATAAATAAATAAATAAAAATCCTGCTCTAAAGAGCTTACAGTTTAATTTAAGACAAGTTGCATTCACAAAGAAGCACAAGCATGATGGTAATAAAAAACATGCTTTAATGTAGGTTAGCTATGTGCACAGGTAGATGGTCTCCAGTCAATCGATCTAGATATCTTAGGTACATATATGGCCCCCATTATCACAGTATTTGAGCGTCTCAGTGTCTTTAATGTGTTTATCCTCACAACATCCGGTGAGGCAGAGAAGTACTATTCTCTCTTTATTGCCTAGCTACAGAACTGAGGCATAGAGACTAAGGCTTGGATTCACAAATGTATTTAGATTCCTTACATCCACTGATTTCACAGGTTAGGAGTCTTTGTGGATCTGGACCTAAGTGACTTGCCCAAGGTCACCCAGGAACCCTGTGGCAGAGCAGGAAACTGACCCTGGGTCTCCTGAGTCCCAGGCTAGCTCTTCAGTCACTGGCCTACCCTTCCTCTCTATCATATTCTTTCATATTTTTTAAAAAGTTATAAATAAAAAAGGGTATCAGAAGTCCTACTGACCATTTAGCTAGCCATTATTATGTTAACAAAGGTATCCCTCCACCCGGAAAGCCATTTTGTTCCATACATTTAAGAAATACCACCAAAACCACATTTTTAAAAGTACATATATAAAGAATAAATGTGGATATGGTATAAAGCAGGAGTTGGCAACCTCTGGCTTGCGGGCCAGGCCAGTTCGTTTACCTGCCGTGTCGGCAGGTTCAGCCAATCGCGGATCCCACTCGCCGCGGTTCGCCGTTCCAGGCCAATGGGGGCGGCAGGAAGCCGCGACCAGCACATCCCTCGGCCCGCAGGGCTTCACGCCACCCCCATTGGCCTGGGACGGAGAACCGCGGCCAGTGGGAGCCGCGATTGACTGAACCTGCTGACGCGGCAGGTAAACAAACTGGCCCAGCCCGACAGGGTGCTTACCCTGGTGAGCCACGTGCCAGAGGTTGCCGATCCCTGGTATAAAGGTTTCATTGGCACTCATACGGAATAAACTGCATAAATCACACACCACAGACACATTCTCAATACATACACGTATATATTTCTCTTTCATATAAAATACCTAATACCATATCTAAAATTTCAAGAACTCAAGCTAAGTTTTGAAGTTCTGAATTGTACTTACCTAATCGTCTAAGGTTAGGAAGCATATGCACAACAAAAAGACGATAATCAGACTCATTTTTAACTACAGGGTTCAGACGGAGGTCCACTTCCTTGAGTGCAGTTAAACTATGAAGTCGAAATATTTCTGATAGTGATGAAATGTGATTGTAATAGAGATTGAGCTTTTCTAAAAATATGAGATGCTGAATACCCTGTTAATGTATAGAAAATAGAAACCATATTAGTTTGTACTCACATATGACTTGAATAAACTTTACGTTTTCATAGAGTGAAATACACTAAGTCACTGATATAAATCAAAGCCAGGCAACTAGCGATTTAATAGTCTTTACCATCTGCCTGTAGCTATTTGGTGGCCTATGTGAAACGAGTTGCTGGTCTCAGTCTAGGTTCTAGTGCACACATGAACATTTTTAAAAGCCTCACAAACAAAAATCACAAGCGACATTTGTTATTTTTTTTTGGCTGTATCAAAACTATCCTCCAAGAAGATATTCCTTCCAGACAAGAGTTGTAACTGAGTGCTAGAGCACTTGGGGACAACTTAATAACTGTTGCCCATGCCATATCTGTTATGTGCATATAAAGCCCTTCTGTCTTCTAGTGACATCTTTAAATATTTAAAAATTTCTAGTGATTTCTTTAATTTCTTACATTTTTGAAGTTAACATTATTTTGCTGAGCAACATGAACAATTAGTTAAGAGTGGTGAAATTTAAATGTAAACTGAGCACCTCTTAAGTACACCTCTACCTCAATATAACGCTGTCCTTGAGAGCCAAAAAATCTTACTACGTTACAGGTGAAACCGTATTATATTGAACTTGCTTTGATCCACCGGAGTGCGCAGCCCCGCCCCCCCGGAGCACTGCTTTACTGTGTTATATCCAAATTTGTGTTATATCAGGTGGTGTTATATCAAGGTAGTGGTGTATTGACATTCATCAATTTGAGCTCTTCAAGCTATCAAGAAATGTTACAGATATTATGTAAAATGAAGTAATATAGCATATTGATGCTGTTCTTCACAAAAAGGGTAGAGATAAGCGATTACATACTTACACTTTGTTCCTGCAAAGATTTAAGCACATGCTTACTTCTACCCACATGAAGAGTCCTGATGACAATGGTTGAACTCTTGTGTTTAAATTAAGCATGAGTATAAGTCTTTTTAACCTGAAAAAAGGTGATGGATTGATAGCTCTTGAAACTAAAATCCTCCTTCAACTACAAAGGTGCTATAGCACAGGCTTGGCAATGCATGTTTCCCCATACTAAACCATTGAAATGCCACAGTTTTCAAGAAAGACAACCTGTAAATTTAATATGTTTAAGTTCAGACTCCATGCCAGCTTTTGCTGAGACTATGACCAAGGGTGCCAATTATAATCTGGACTCCAGCACACTTGGAATTAGACTAAAACTACAAAATCGTTTCACACAGTGCTCTGAACAGCCACCAGAAAATATTTTTTGACCACTAATCCAAACTAGATTCAAAATTGTCATTTGGAGACAACACACTCTGTAGTCTGTTACCAATCCTCCAAATCCATCCAACTCCATTTACTTGTAAAAAAAACTACTCACAAGTGTTTGCAGGATCAGGGACTAAATCTGGATCTGCATGCTGTGCTGGTGATGGAACAGGTAGTGAGCCTGCTCACAAAATACTTATTTGCTTTACAGATACTGAATTTCAAGGTTATCAGAAGGTAAACTAGCTCCCCCTCCACTTGTACCCTCCATTATTTTTCCATAAGGTACCAGGTTTGCAAAGCACAAAAAAACCCGATATTGTTCCAACCTACATAAAACCCTCAATACGACTGCCCCAATCCTCTTGTCCCTTCTCCATGACTTCAAGATCCAACCCAGTTCCTATTATATACATCTTAAATAATCATTTAAAAAAATTAAACAAATCACGTACCTCCAAGCTAACCAATGCATTGCGAGAGAGGTCTAAGGATTTTAGGCGAGTGAAATTTTTCAGAGAATTTCCTAAATGAGTAATCTTTTCATGATAAGTTCCAGGAAGAGACAATGATCGGACATCAGCTACAATGAGAAAATGTGAAACCTGAATATATTTATCATAAGAAAAATTAAGTTATTGAAATTATTCTAATTATTTTAAATACACCTGATATTGAAGTGACAGACAATGCATGATACATGTTTAAATTTTTTTAGTGATTTTAGGATTGTGTGTGTCAACGACTTGGAGAATATTTATCATTGGCAAGTGGAGCTAACAATGACAGGGATTGGCCTCCTTGTGCCTATGAGGGCAGATTTTAAAAACTGCCTGCGGATATGCTACTTGGTAGAACTGCAAAGAGGACCTAGACAGAGATAACACACCTTCCATCTGTAATACTTCCCACCAAGCTGTCTGCATGGAAATTGAGCCACAAAGGCAGAGGACAATCCCACAGAAAGCAACACTTCCGCTTCCATTCTCAAAATTCTAATGACATTCACATGTGGCCAAAGAGGGGTACACCTGTAAATTACGGTATGTTTCTTGCAGTCAGATTACATCTATATTAAATTTTGACCAGAATATACCTATTTCAACTAAATAGATCTGTGGCAGTTTCTTATGAAGCCACTAAATTACTACACTAAAATCCAGTTTCTAACCAACAGTTATGCCATGTTCTAATGGATTTATTGGCATGTACCCAAGCAGCCTTTTTGTACTTGTCTTCTGGGTCTATGTGATGAAATAAAACCTCTTCCCTAGGTTTTTTTTTGTTGTTTTTTTGTGTTTTTTTTTAGCAGAAACAGCTTATATTTCATCAGATAAATAACCAAATGGCCAAAAAACCCAAGTGCAGGTCAAATGGGGCTTGACTGTGATGGACTGTAAGCACCTGCTGAGCATACACACTGTTCCCATAGAAATCAATAGGACATGCTCAGCACCTTGCTGCAGACATTTAGCACCTTTTGGATCAAACCCTCACAATTAAGAGCAAGAATGTGCTTTACCTGCTATTCCTAGATCAAATAACATAAAAGTATTATTAGTGATGTGCTCAGGGCTGTTCTGTAGTGAGGTCAGATCACGGCAGAAGGGTGGATCAGCACTTTTGCAGCATGGAGGATGCTATTTTGTTCTCAAAATGGCATGCTTCCCATAGCATGATGCATTGCAAGATCATGCCACATGAAACATTGCATTTGGTAGAGCAAAATGGCATCCTCCAACAGCAGGAACTCATGTAAATTGTACATGCAAGGTCATACCACATGGAGGATGCCATTTTAGGATAAAATGGATCCTCCGCACAGCATGACCCTACAAGCACCATGTGTGTGAGTTCATGCTGGTAGGGGCATTCTGGTAGATGCCCTTTCAGGACTACACCACTGCCTCAGGGATGTCAGAATTGAATAAGAAGAAATTAAATGGTCATCTATTCTCCTCTGTGTGCAGTTGCAGTTAAAAAGAAAAGTCACTATCGTAAAAAGTCTGCTTAGTCATACAAAAGCAACAGTGAGCAGGAAGATTTCTATGATAGATAGGGAGCACAATGCCATTGTGATGGGGGCATTTACCTCACACAGATGGTGAAACAGTTAAGGTGGGCTGGCGAGGCCAATTAACACACCTGATTTCACCTACAGGGTGGGCCAGGCCTATTTAAAAATGAAGCTCGGCTAGAGAGGAGTTGGGTGGTTTCTATAAAAGGAGGAAAACCAAAGCAGGAGGAGGCTACATGGAAAGACCTCTGCAGTCCCTCTCTGAGTACCAGAGACTGTATGCAGGAGGTACAGAGATGTCACTGGGATGGAACATGCTCTGCCAGTGAGCACTGGAAAAAAAAAGGGGGGGGGGCAGGACCTGGACTCCAGGAAAGAAATCCAGCAAGGCACTCAACTGAAGAGCTTCAGGAGGGAGTTTATATGCCTGGGGCAGGTTCTGATGGAAGAGTGAAAGGAACTTCTTGAGTGGACTTGATAAAAGCCAACAGATAGGCAGACAATATTAGGGATAGACAGACGAGGAGGATCCAAAGAAGAGGCAAGGCTCCAGGGAAGTAACTTGTGAGAGTGAGCATTCTCCAGAAGAATAGAAAGCTGGGGGAGACTCCAGGATGGACTAAAAATTTAAACCTGAAGGAAGGGGCAGAAGTTGCTTTCGTTTTGGTTTGTATTTCGCTTTTGAGTTTGGTTGAAATACTCCAGGGAAAAGTCCTAGGGCCAGTATTCTGACAGAAAAAGGGAATGGAAGAGGAGCCCTGGAAGGGCAGGAGATGTCATATTGATGACCAGTGCTGTGTGGGACAAGGTCCCTTTGGGACGTTGATACTGTGGAAGAGGAGAGTCTTTAACGTGGCCTGGCTGGAGATCTGAGTCACAGGAGAGACACTGCAGTGCCAGAGTGGATGTCAGCAGGGAGTGCTAGATGAGCAAAGACTTAATACCCACACCCAGCCATAAGAGGGTACATCAGTAATGAGTCCACTCTTCTATGGCCATTTAATACTGCAGAATCCAGGCTTGATTTGAAGAAAAAAAAAAAGGTACAACTGGGTGCTGTGGGTACAACCCACACTAAGTGCTAGTCTACACTAAGGTCATGCTATAGTGGTGCAGCTGTAGTGCATCTGGTGAAGATGCTCTCCTATTGACATAATTACTACACCTCAATGAGAGGTCAGTGGGAGAGCATCTCCCAGCAACACAGTGCAGTGTAGACACTGTTTTAAGTCAATGTATCCTGTGTCACAAAAGGGTGATTTTTTCACACTCCTGAGTGACTTAAGTGGTAGTGTAGATAAGCCCTTAGTGGAAATGTGGTATCATACCACACTAAAGGAAACACTGGGAGCTTCTGAGCATAGCAATGCTGAATCATAGAATATTGGGGTTGGAAGGGGCCTCAGGAGATCACCTGGTCCAACCCCCCGATCAAAGCAGGACAAATCCCCAGATAATTTTTTTTTTAACCCCAGATCCCTAAATGGTACCCATGTGGTTTTCCTTACGTGAAAGTTTTGCAGCCACTGCTTGTCATCCCAGATGTGCATGATAATGTGATCCCAACATTCAGTGCTTGTTTCAAGAGCTCAATAGCAGTGTTCCATTGTGGTCACCATCTCCATGAATGCCACAAACAATCTCATGTCGTAGCTACTAGGTGTGATGAAATCAACATCAAACTTCTCTTGCCTTTTTAGTTTAAGGAATAACTCCACTGCTACATTAGTGAGAGCGAGTAGCATAGAATCATAGACTATCAGGGTTGGAAGGGACCTCAGGAGGTCATCTAGTCCAACCCCCTGCTCAAAACAGCACCAATCCCCAGATAGATTTTTACCACAGTTCTCTAAATGGCCACCTCAAGGATTGAACTCACAACCCTTGTTTTAGCAGGCCAATGCTCAAACCACTGAGCTACTGGAAGTTGACCACTAGGAGTTCCTAAGCATATAGATCAGGGGCGGGCAAACTTTTTGGCCAGAGGGCTGCATCAGGTTTCGGAAATTGTATGGAGGGCTGGTTAGGTGTGGCTCAGCCCCCACCCCCTGCTTCTCACCCACTGACACCCCCCACCCCCGGACTCCTGCCCCATCCACACACCCCTGCTCCCTGTCCGCCCCCAGAACCTCCACTCCTGATGCCCCCCCACCGCCCCATCCAACCCCTCCTCTCATTCCTGACTACCCCTCCGGGACCCCTGCCCTATCCAACCACTCCTTCTCCCTGACCACCCTCCGCTGCCCCATCCAACCCCCCGTCCGTCCAGACTGCCCCCCGGGGCCCCCTGCACCCATTAACTACCCCATTCCCCACCCTCTGACCACCCCACCCCGATCCACACCCCCACCCCTGGCCACCACCCCAAACTCCCTTGCCCTCTATCAAGAGAGCCACACATGACTGTCTTTGTACATCTGAAGTCAGGTTACTGTTGCCCAGAGTTTTTCCCAATTTACAACTGAATTAAAACAGTCTATTCTTCCAAGCTACTCCTTTTCATGTCTAGCATGCTAACTTACTTCTCGTTCTCGACACCCAGGCACTCCTTAAGACATGCTTTTTCTAGGGGTCTTTCAATGTTAACCCACTTTAGGGAGAAGTGCATTGGAAAACACAAAGGAAGATATCTGTATCCCTTTGAGTTTGGATCTTCACTTAAAAAAAGAAAAACAGGCGTACTTGTGGCACCTTAAAGACTAACAAATTTATTTTAGCATGAGCTTTCGTGAGCTGCAGCTCACTTCTTCGGATGCATGCTAAAATAAATTTGTTAGTCTTTAAGGTGCCACAAGTACTCCTGTTTTTTTTTTGCGGATACAGACTAACACGGCTGCTACTCTGAGATCTTCACTTAGTCAGTCAGTGTGCTATGTTTTACCCGTGCTAGTCTAATTAGGATTGTGAGGTACTCAAACCAGCAACTGATCTTTCTCTAATTTCATATAGTACCAAGTGCACAGATGGTATACCAATTAAAGAAAAAACATCAGTCTGATTACACTATCCTGACTGGAAGTGAAGTGAGGAAGGAAAGGTAATTCTACTGGCTAATGGGCCTCCATCTTACATACTCATCTACCAATTCCGCAGAGTTTTACACTCGCTTTGCACTGGAACAAATGACTATGAGTTGCAAAGTGGAAGATTATGCTCATCATAACATGAGCCACTACAGCTGTTGGGCTATATACTGCTATGAGATACACTGGTGTAAGACCAGAGTAATATTTTTAATTTGATCAAAGTTACTTTGGATTAAAACTAGTTTAAGTGACAGCAGTATTGGACTCTGAGGGTACATCTACTCAAAAATTAAGCACCCGTGGCTGGCCCAAGTCAGCTGAATTGGGCTCCCAGAGCTCAGGCTGTAAAACTGCTATGTAGATGTTTCGGTTCAGGCAGAGCCCAACCTCTGGGACCCCATGTGGGGGGAGGGTCCCAAAACCTGGGTTGGAGCTCAAGCCCAAATGTCTACACAGCAATTTTTAGCCCTGTAGCCCAATTTAGCTGAGCTGGACCAGCTGTGGCTATGTTGGGGTCTTTTATTCCAATGCAGATGTACCCTAATACTCCACTTTTTTCTGCTTGAAAGTGGGGCTTCCCAGCAGCTTTTATAGATGGCATAAAGCAATGGTTTCTGGCTCTAATAATTTGGAGGCCACCACAGATATTTATGGAACAAGAAACATGAGAGGGGGCCAGATCCTCCTACACAGTCTACTGTAAAATCACCATATATCAGTTAACTGGGGATTCCCCTAGTTAAACACCTAGCCAGTGATATACTGCCTCCAAAGTCCCTGTTGTAGGGAGCATGTGGGCATGGTCCAGGGAAGAGGGGCATAGCCAGAGCACAGCTGGACTATGACAATTGTATCTGTCTGATGCTCAAAGGACCAGCCCCCTGTGTAGAACCAGGGAGCTCTAAAAGTGCTATAAAGTCATTGCTGCCCCCTCCCTTATGATGTGGGATTCAGGCTGCTCCGATCACAACAGCTGCCATTTTAAAACCCAGAACGGTTTGAACACGTGGGTGGGCTCACGGCAAATATATGTATAACCAAGCACATCCACACACGCACATGGCCACCACCAGATCACAGCTGACCATCATTGCCATGGTCCCAAGCCTCAACCACTTGGGACGGCGGTGATGCCCTCCCCCGCTGTGCCATAGCAACAGGCCGGGCAGCCACCAGCAGCAGACACGGGCACAGCCCTGTGACTGGCAAAGCCGAGTGCTGCGAGAAGGGCTGGGCGTCGTGGCCAAGCTGCAGGCTCCCAGCTCTGCCATGTCCCTGTTTGGGGGCTCCTGGTCTCCCAAGTGGCCCTGCTCAGGGGCCTTGCCCCAGGCCGCAGCCCTGCTAACCTGGTGCTGGGGGGCATCTGACCAACCACAGGGCCCAGCAGTCACCAGCAAGAGCAGCGTGACGGGGGACCCCAGTAAGGCCAGCCCCGCCCCCCCAGGCGTGGCCACGCCCTCATTCCCACACCGCCATAGGACGGGCCGGGGCAGCTCCCGACTGGCGCGTGCAGCGAGTCTTAGCCCCGCCCCCCACAGACCCTGGAGCCACGCCGGGTGGGAGAGGGTGAGAAAGGGGAGCCCCAGCTGCTGTCAATCATCTCCTCCCATTGGTCAGCGGTGCTCTGGGGGCGGGACCACTATACAAGCCCCGCCTCTTGTTTTCCAACCCGCCTAGTGCCGCCGGATTAACGGTTTTAAACCGCCATCGAGGGGAGGGGAGGGGAATAGCGGGGGGGGAAGCTGCTGCCTTCATCTCCAGGCTCCTGCCCCCGGCGACCATCCCTGCCGCCCCCTGCTCGAGGAGCGGCGCCGCCAGGATGGGAGCTGGTTACCGAGGTTCTGGTGCCGCAGAGTGACTCGCTTCCGAATCGCCTCCTCCGTGAGCGCCGCCATCGCTTTGAAACACTGCGCATGCGCCCTGACGTCCTGATGCTAATCGCCTCCTGAGGGGCCAATCAGGGGCGGGGCTCTGCGGGGAAGCGCGAGCGGCGGGGGCGGGGCCTGTTGCAGGCGGCAGCCCCCTGAAGTGCTGGGGCGGGGCTTAGGGACTTGTCTGTGCCCAGCCCTGTGCTGGGGGCAGCCCGTAGCGCGGGGTCCGTGCTGTGGACTCCCCTGGTTGAGAGCCCGTTCCAAGGCCCATTGAAATCAAGGTGCAGCAGGCCCCTAGACCAGAGCCTGACCTCCCCTACCCAGCTGTGCTTCTCTTGTTGGCTCTCTGGGCATTGATTGGCTTATTTATTTTATAGGGGGAGCAACACTGACTTCCCCAAAAGAGCACTTTGGAGAATGAAAAAAATCCAAAAACAACAATCCCAAATCCAAAGGGGAAGTCCAGCTCAGACCAGTGATTAGGTTGGAAAAATAACTGCCCTGCTTCTGGGCATCTAAGTACTCTGCTGTGTGAAGATAATCTGATTAATTTTTTCTCAGACTGAGTCATTCCTGCCCATTAAACAATTTTGTCCTCTGACAATTTTTATATTAAAAATCAATTTCTATTCTTTATAACAATAGATAGTGATGAGTTACCAACGCATAATTTTTACAAAATAGTAGTTTTCAGGGATGGAAAAAATACACATAGCCAAACCTGTCTTTCCTAAGTCTCTTAGGGCTTGTCTACACTACAGGACTATTTCGAATCTACTTAAGTCGAATTTGTGGATTCGACCTTAATAAGTCGAATTTGTGTATCCATACTAAATACACAAATTCGAACTTCTGAGTCCACATTCACGGGGCCAGCTTCGACTTTGGAAGCGGTGCACTGTGGGAAGCTATCCCACAGTTCCCGCACTCCCGCTGCCCATTGGAATTAGGGATTTCCCCAATGCATGCTGGGGGGAAAAATGTGTCGTCATTGAACCGTCAATCCCGCCCTCCCTCTCTTCCTTGAAAGCGCCGGCGGGAAATCTGTTCGCGCCCTTCTCTGGTCGGTTACAGCGCGGACGCCACAGCACTGCGAGCATGGAGCCCGCTGCGATCATCGCTGCACTTATGGCCGTTGTCAACTCCTCGCACGTTATCGTCCACCTCTTCCACAGTCAGATGCTGAGAAACCGGGCGAGGAGGCTCCGGCAGCACGGTGAGGAGAGTGGCGCAGACCTCTCAGAAAGCAGGGTACACCGGGCAGTGGAGATCATGGTGGCAATGGGTCAAGTTCATGGTGTGGAACAGCGATTCTGGGCCCGGGAAACAAGCACAGACTGGTGGGACCGCATAGTGCTGCAGGTCTGGGATGACACAGAGTGGCTGCGAAACTTCAGGATGCGTAAGGACACTTTCCTTGAACTGTGTGACTTGCTGTCCCCTGCCCTGAAGCGCCAGGACACAAGGATGCGAGCAGCCCTGACTGTGCAGAAGCGAGTGGCCATAGCCCTCTGGAAACTTGCCACGCCAGACAGCTACCGGTCAGTAGCGAACCACTTTGGCGTGGGCAAATCTACCGTGGGGATTGCTGTCATTCAAGTAGCCCACGCAATCGTTGAGCAACTGCTCTCAAAGGTAGTGACTGTCGGAAATGTCCAGGTCATCATAGATGGCTTCGCCGCGATGGGATTCCCAAACTGCGGTGGGGCTATAGATGGGACTCACATCCCTATCCTGGCACCAGCCCACCAGGCCAGCGAGTACATTAACCGAAAGGGCTACTTTTCAATGGTGCTGCAAGCTGTGGTGGACCATAGGGGACGTTTTACCAACATCAACGTCGGGTGGGCGGGCAAGGTTCATGACGCGCGTGTGTTCAGGAACTCTGGTCTGTTTAGACGCCTCCAGGCAGGCACTTTCTTCCCGGACCACAAAATAACGGTTGGGGATGTGCAGATGCCTACAGTGATCCTCGGGGACCCGGCCTACCCGCTAATGCCCTGGCTCATGAAGCCCTATACAGGCGCCTTGGACACTGAAAAGGAACTCTTCAACTACCGGCTGAGCAAGTGCAGAATGGTGGTGGAGTGTGCTTTCGGACGTCTCAAGGGAGATGGCGGACCTTAC
The DNA here is from genome assembly GCF_016161935.1 of Mauremys reevesii. Lineage (NCBI taxonomy): Eukaryota > Metazoa > Chordata > Testudines > Geoemydidae > Mauremys > Mauremys reevesii. The sequence goes on along the minus strand of NC_052624.1, from coordinate 113,104,651 downwards.
TGACTCGCTCGGACATCAGCGAAAAGAATATCCCGTAGTTATTGCTGCTTGCTGTGTGCTCCACAATCTCTGTGAGAGCAAGGGCGAGACCTTTTGGCCGCTTGGGAGGTTGAGGCAAATCGCCTGGCTGCTGTTTATGATCAGCCAGACACCCGTGCTGAGAGAATATCCCAGCGGAAGCGATATGCATCAGGGAGGCTTTGAAAGCGAGTTTCTCGCAGAGCAGGGTAACCTGTGACTGTCCACTTGATTTTAAGAGAGCCTGATCATAAACCAAGTTTTCCCCACTTCCCAAGGACGTTTTAAAACTAAGGACATGTTTTAGTAATTAATAATAAATCTTTCGTTGACTTTGCATTTCTGTTTCTTCGTTGAAACATGGAAGCATTCTGTGCTGGTTAAGGTGTGCACTGATGGGTGGGTTTGAAGGAAGGTTCGAGGGGTGATGTCCTTGGATAGGGGTTACCATGACGGCTGTGGGTTTGGGCGTTGGAAGGGTGGAGGGGTGTGGGGGAAGGGTGAGTATCTGCCCCTGGATGAGGTCTCTTTTTGGGGCTCGGGGCACCGGGGAGGATCGTGACTACGGTCCAAATGCATGTGAAGGAAGCCTGCCTTTACATTCGGGGATGTCAGGCACCAGGACCCTACACATCAAGGAAAGACCCGGGGCAGCATACACCACACAGACTGTCCCTGGTGCCTAGTGACTGCAGTCTGTGTGTGCCCTGCAGTTGACCCTGCCCCCAAGTCTGTACCCTGGTAATGTGGGCTATGCACTGTAATTAAAAATCCCCACAAAGTCTTCTGACACGAAACGTGACGGAAACAGAGAGTAACAGCAAACCGCTTTTAATAATGTTATACACAGTGGGGTTGAAACTTGGATTTGGGACTGGGTGATCCTGTAAGGGAAGAACTTCTACAAATTTACAGCGCGAGAGGTGTCTTGTACATTAGCGCTCTGCTGCGGTGCAGTGACAGTTCTCACGGCCCCTACCGCCCCTCCTTCTTGTCACTTTGGGTGAGGGGGGGACAGGACTTCTTGGCGTTGGAGGGCGGTTGCAGATGCACTGCAGGGGGGCTCTCTCCTCCTGCCTGTGGTCTTGCAGAACATCTACAAGGCGCCGGAGCGTGTCCGTTTGCTCCCTCATTAGACCAAGCAGCGTTTGAGTCGCCTGCTGGTCTTCCTGCCGCCACCTATCCTCCCGTTCCAGGTGTGTGCGATGCTGCTGACACAGGCTCTCCCTCGACTGTCTCTGCTCTGCCGCCTCCGCTCTGGAGCTGGCCATCAGTTCCTGGAACATGTCGTCCCTTGTCTTTTTTTTCGGCGTCTAATCTGAGCCAGCCTCTGCGAGGGGGATGGCGAGGCAGTCCGTGAAGGAGCCGAAGCTGTGTGATGCGAAAAAGTAGGTGATTTCCTTGAACAAATACATGTTTGCCAACAGTAAACACAGTCTAGTCATTTTCAGTTAAGGGAACCAAGTCTCAGGAGATCTCGGAACTAGTCCGAGATTTCGGAATACGCTCTCATTGGCGGCGCGATTGCACTGGATAGCGCACAAGCGAGGAGAGACAGCTGCATCCCTCTTGCACAAAGTCCTGGTAAGCCTTACAGTACAGACTGCTTATCAGATAGTGCTTAGCTGTGCTCTCCTGCTGGAGGCAATGTGCAAAGCAGAAAAGATGAGCGTTATGCGGCATCTCCCGCCAGTGACCGCGAAAGACCCTGTATGCTTTTCCTCTGAGGCCTGCAACACGTGGCTGTTAAGCGAGGTCATTCTTATGCAAAGTAAAACTCTGTTAAGCGAGGTCATTCTTATGCAAAGTAAAACTCTGTTAAGCGAGGGTCATTCTTATGCAAAGTAAAAGTCTACCATGCACAATAGTAACAGTACACTAATTCCACTAATTAGATGCAGCACTTCCACAACGACATCACCCTGAGGCGTGTCAGGCGCACACAGAGAGCGGATGTTAATAGAAGCCCTGCACAGACCAGGACCCTACGCTGCCATGCTCGTAGAGGCGATGGTCCCCTCTACCTGAGGATGGCATGGCGCGGAAGAGTGTGCTTCAACGGAGCACCCAATAAAGCACCTCTCCCAAGAAACCTCTTGCTGAGGCTTTTCCAGCTGCTCTCTGAGAGCTTTTTGAAATATCCCCAGAGGACTATTGCTCCATTGCTGTTTGTGTAGACCTGCTGTTTGTTTAGTTTCATATTTAAAAATGTTTATATAGTATTTCTATTTTTATATAAATCCCTGTTTCTTAAAAAAATAAATGTTTCCCTGTTTGTAGCACTTACCGCCTGATCCTTCCCTGATTCCGAGTCCTGGTTAACGGGCGGGACGGGTGGTAGGGGATCTCTGTGAGGGTGATGAAGAGATCCTGGCTGTCAGGGAAAGCGGGAGTGGGTTCGATGTCGCCTGCGCCGTCCTCTAAAGACCCTTCCTCATCTTCCCCATCGGCGAACAGGGAGGGGGAACTGTCCCGGTACACTATTCCGTCCTCGGAGTCCACCGTCACTGGTGGGGCACTGGTGGCAGACCCACCTAGAATGGCATGCAGTGCCTCGTAGAAGCGGCATGTCTGGGGCTGGGCTCCGGGCGTCCGTTGCCGCTCTGACTTTTGATACCCTTGTCTTAGGTCCTTCACTTTCACGCGGCACTGCATCGCATCCCGGCTGTATCCTTTGTCTTTCATGGCTTTAGAGACCTTCTCGAAGGTCTTGGCGTTCGCTTGTTGGAGCGCAGCTCCGAGCACAGACTCCTCGCCCCACACAGCGATCAGATCCTGGACTTCCCGGTCACTCCATGCTGGGGACCTCTTTCTATTCTGGGATTGCCCGGACTCCTCTGCTGGAGAGCTCTGCATCGTTGCAGGTGCTGCGGAGCTCGCCCCGATGTGCAACCAGAACGTCAGATTCAAACCGCCCAGACAGGACAATGAATTCAAATTTTCGCGGGTCATTTCCTGTGTGGCTGGCCAGAGAATCCAAGCTCGGAATGCTGTCCAGAGCGTCAACAGAGTGGTGAACTGTGGGATAGCTCCCGGAGCTGCTAAGTTCGATTAGCATCCACACCAAGCCTAATTCGAGCTAGCAAGTGCGAATTTAGCGTTACTCCACCTGCCGGGGTGGAGTACCAAATTCGAACTAAAGAGCCCTCTAGTTCGAATTAAATGGCTTCCTGGTGTGGACGGTTGAGCGGTTAGTTCGAATTAACGCTGATAAATTCGAATTAAAGTCCTAGTGTAGACCAGGCCTTAGGTAATTAGAAATAATATCCAATATTTTCAAAATAGAGCTTTAGTCTTCCTCTTGAGATGTGATGGGAACCATCAATTCTAAGAGCAAAGACATTCCTGTTTCTTTTTTTTTTTCCCTCACATTGGTTTCACATGGTCTTCTTAGATTATGCAATGTCACCGTTAGGACAGTACACATTTCACAAAATAGTCTGTGACTAAAAATGTAGAATTTTATTAAATATGAGATAGCTCAAACATCCCAAATATATCTATAAAAAACCCCTAGTCATTCCAAAGATTAAATTAGCTCTTTTATTATAAAACGTATTACTGAGGTTTATCAAATTCAATATTCAGCCTCATATAGAACAATGAAAAGTTTAAGTTAACAGTACAAATACGACAAACTTGTGAATGCAAAGACAAATATACAGAGTAACAGCTTTAATTTTTACTGGCACTTTTGTTCCATTTCTTATACAAAATATATAATTTGTGCCTTATACCTGTTATATGGCTTTTTTCTTATGAATTATATAATAGCAATTAGGCCATATGTGGAAAAACAAATGTCTTCATTTAAAGATTTTCTTAAATTTGGTATTAAAAAATACCTTTGGGGCAATATACACAAACCACATTTTTGTACGCACTAACATGAGATATAAAGTAAAATGGAAACATATTTCATTGACTGAAGAAGATCAAGAAGAAAGATAGCAGAACCTCCAGTTCATTATCTTTACAATTTTCCACAAGAAAATCTTAAATAGATATTACTGGGTACCAGACTGTCAAAATACCTCAGGTTTTGCTAATCAAAGTAAACTGTGCAAATGCTACAAACCATCAGCTAAAAACGGTCCCACATAATATTTTTGTCACAAATTACAGAAGTACCGGAACAGTATATGCAAAGATAACAGTTATGAATGGATATAACTTCCTCTGCCTCCTGGTCTATATACTTAGACTTAGTAGATTAATTAAATCTTTCAACATATGCCAAGAAATGGGTACTAGTATGCCTATCAGTAGCAAAATGAGAAATTCTCATAAAATAGGAATCTAAAACATCTCTAGCATATTTGGAATGGCTAAAAGAATTGTCAAAATACAACTTGGATGGAGAAAAAAACTTTACATCAGCAACAAAATGAGAAAAAAATATACTAAAATTCAGTGTCATATGAAGGTATTAATGTAATTCTGCATAATATAGCTCACACAAAATTTAAGATTTTGCAATGGGCCTTTCCTTTATTAAAAATCAAATAATAAAGGAAAAGAAAATAGAAGCTGAAAGCAGAAACCAATAATGCTGTCTGTTTTCATTCCTCTGACCCCCTTGATGTCCTGAGATACAATGAATTTCATTCTCCATTGGCTTACACTCCCTGCATCTCCATTCATTTTAATGAGATAGTACCAGGTGTGAATCAGTGAAGAATTTTGACCTCTGTCTTTCTGCCTTTTGATATGCTCTTACATTTTTTAACAATCTTGTTCACTAACCTTTGTAAATGATTTTCCTAAAACATTTTCTCTGTTGACACTAGAGAAAGATAAGCTATCTAAGAAGTAATTAGCCATGGAATATTGCTATGAGAGACATATTTTAACTGCATTGATCTGCATTGATTTTGGACTGGAACAATATGATTGTGACTCAACATATTTTTTGTGATCTAGGAATTCAGTACAGATGAATGCTTATAAATCTTACTTTGTTGAATACCTCAGGTGAAGTTCAGACTTACTTAATTCTGATTTGGTACAACAGGTTTAGTCTCAAGTTTAGGTAAATGAAATTTTGAAATTTTTTTAATTGTTACTTGATCAAATTTTTAGTTTCATTGCAAAAGAAAAGCTGTGTGTGACCATCTTAAAGTAGCTAGCCTTTTCATCAGCACCCTCTTCCATCCCTCTCTAAGCAACGGTGCTAAGTGAAGTTAGACTTACTGAACATGGACTGCCAGAACAGCTCTTTTATTCTTTTTAAGACTGGTACCACATTTGTCTCAGTCCCTCTCTTTCTATATGTCTTTTAAAAATTAGTTGCCCAATACTCTGCAAGGACTTGATCCAACTCCCACTGGTGTCAATGGAAGATTTTCTGCTGACTTGGGTCTTGGAGCCATTTCTAAATTATGGCGTTGGAGCCATTTCTAAATTATGGTTGATAAAATAAAGGTAGAGAAGCTAGTGCTGAGCACTCAGCTTTTTCTCAGCACAATCAGAAAAATAAGCTTCCAAATAGGGCTGGATCCTGCTCCCATTAAATTCAACAGGAGCAAGATTAGGCCCGTGGTGTGGAAACGCGCACTGAGCTAAGTAACATAGTAAAAAATTATGTTTCCACAGAAATAAGCACTGCTGAGTAAGAGTGAAATAAACCTTGGTACAGTGTGTGGACAGAGGCCATAGTCAGGACACAGTGTCTTAAAAGTATAATTATGTTAAGGTACAAATGTCTGTATAACAGCCCTTTTCCTTATTTCAGGGTACTCTTGAGGCATACACTTTAGAATGCTTTTAGTGTAGAATAGCTAACCTTAGGAGAAAGTGAGAGACGAGGCTGTCACAGTGACAGGTACAGACAAAAAATGCTTTCAACCATCCCCATGCACAAGTATTTCTTCATACCCAACTGCTCTGGCTCCAGGCAGTTCTCACAACTCTCCCTACACCCTTGCAGAATTGAGTCCTTATTCAGATAATATCCTTATCACCCTGGGACACCTATTATTTGAACCCAAATGTTGATGTGTATATATATATTTAGTTTCTCCAGGACTTCCTTTACCTGCTTTTTACCAACAGCTGTCTTAAAGATCTTAATTACATAGTGATTGTCCTTTCCTCTTCATTGTTCTTATAAAAGACCTTTTAAAAAAAAGACCTTTTTATTTATTAATGTCTACTACTTGCTTTGCATATCTATAAATTCTTAAACATTCTGGGCCTGATTCCCCTCTCATTTATGTTGGTTTTACACCACTATAGGCAGTTGTGTTTTCCCCAGGAATTGAAATTAGAGGGGTGTTTGAATATACTGGGGGGAGGGCGGGGTTGGAAAATGACTAAATTGACAAAACTGGATGTAACTAGGTGACCATCGGGGGTTGGGGGGGCAATGGGGGACAGGGAAATTCCCTTAACTTGAGTGGAGTTACTTCTGCTTTAAGCAGTGTAACTTGAGGAGAATCAGGTCTTTTGGCTACCACATTGGTGCTTTAAATGTGACAAAGGAACCAGAAGTCGATTGACAAGTGTGTGTCCTGGAGTAGGTTACTTTGTCTCATTAAATTTTGTCTAAATTTATAATGCTACGCCTTCCTTGCATACCAGGGGGAAGTTTGGTTGCTGACTTTCTAAGGCTTATGCTGGAGAGTGAGTTTTTCTCTTATCTCAGGTAGTGTTTCCCTACACACACAGTTCAGTCTTGCATACCTAGAAAGCAACTGACCAGTCATCAGCATTACTTAACTTAACTGTCCTAGGTATAATAGGAGAAATGACAAAAAAACGAGAATATTACACACAGAAAAAAAAACAGCAGCACCACTGTTAGGCTCGGTAACAGCTTGGTTAGTTGTCTACTGGAATTGGAAGACACAATGCAAGCCGTTAATTAGCCACAGTGCTGTAATGCTATTAACAACACCCGTATGGCATTGTTTGCTCATCCTGCCATTTTGCTGCTCTTATATTTTCCCTGCAATCCTTAACTAGCTCTTTATATTTTTCTGTTGTTTCATCTCCTCCCTCACCTATCCGTCCACCACGGTCTGTTATTCAGTCTGTTGTGTCTTCCTCCTAAAAGGCAGGGACCATGTCTACTTATACTTTGAGTCAGGTTCTTTATTCTTTTCTGGCTCCCTTGTGCCACAATGGCCATTCAGAGAGGCCCTAAAGCCAGTTTAACCAGCCACTCCCTCTGCATAGGCCCTAACCAGATGCTGTGGAACTCCCACATGGGGCTGATCCCATAATTTGAGAAAACTTCTTTCCAATCAGTCTATCAAGGAAAAATACAGGAATCCCTGCCATAGAGAGCTGTTTACTCTTTCAGAAACATGTACATTCCATTCCTTTCTGGAGATGTCAGTTGTGTTAATTAGAATATAATGTTCTCCTGCTTGATAGAACTATACTACTACGTTTTTAGTTGACATCTCTGGATTTCTTAATGCCCTTTGAGTGGGTAGAAGTTCTTTTTAGACAATCAGCAGGAATGCCTGCTGCAGTTAAATGCTGCATACCTTAGAAAGTGTGTATGAACCCCTGGCAGACCTTAAAACAGGCTTAGAACACTGATCTGAAACCTAAAATAATCAGAAGTGTCTCTTTCCTTAGTTTTCAAAAAATATTTAGAAATAAATCTTTCTTTAACAATTATAATAGTTAGAATGTAGGCAGGACTGGTAGATCCTTGGTACAGACAGACCTCTCAATGGAGGAATTATAGTCTAAAGTTGGATGATCAAACAACATATAGACATTTGAATAGATAAAAACTGAAATCTAGGCTCCTGGGGATTTGTTTCAAAGAGATACTTATGTCTTCTGAGCAAATGAAAAATAAGTATCAACTAGCAAACACTGATTTTTTTAAAAATTATTTACAGTTACGAACAAACTTTATACAGCTTTCCAATCAAAGGATGCAGAAGTAGAATCGTAGAGACTTTGGGCCAGCTCCTCAACTTGTGTACATCAGTGTAGCTTCAACAGAGCTATGCCAGTTAATGCCAACTGAGGAACTGGCCCTTTAACTCTTAATTGTTCCATATAAATGCTTGATTCTGGCTCAAATCTTCTGTACAGCCAATGGGGTGAAAAGTTGGAGATGAATGGAGAATGAAGGGCCTAGAGTTAAATGAAGAACAATGGAATTCTTATGGGAGAACGATATGAAAGCAGTGCTTAATTTGTAATGAAAGAGATGCCAGGGCGCAAGCAATTTTTTTACATTCATAACAATGCAGCAAGCCCAGAGGTGCCGGGGCTATGAACTGCTAAGCCTAAAGGTGCCCTGACACAAATTAAGCACTGTATGAAAGCCTTAAAAATAATGAGAATTAAACTGTTTAATTTCAGACTTCAGCCCAGAGCATATAATATTCCCAAGATAACAGGGAAAATTACAGAAGGGATGTCCAATTTTTACTAGTAATGCCCACAAGCAGTTCATAAGTGATGCCATATGATGTCATGTCTGTCCTCATGTTGTTCCTCTATGGAATTTTGCATTTCAAGAGTTCTTGCAGGAACAAACTGCAGCTACTCTTAAGATGACTCTTCTTGGATGGATAGCTGATGTCAAAGCTTTCCTCAGCACACAGAACAAAACATTACTGAACCTACTGTTATCCCTGTCAGGTATGTTGCAATAAGGTATTAGAAATCAAATGTTTATGGAGGGAAAATGTTTAAAATTGTTAGCAAATGCAATGAATTACAAAACATTGTGAAATACCATGCAAATCGTACTCCAAAATTTCTCTCTCTTTCATTGATGATAATTAAAAAATCTGTTAATCAACTTAGGATCTATGAATATTTGGTATGGCCATGCACCAAACTGGATCCAAATAAGCACAATCAGAAAAACTTATCAGATTCTGGAAATGGAAATATTTTACTCCAGTATGTTCTTGTCATCAATCAGTTAAAAATACAGCAGAGTATTCTGAAATTAACTCTATCCCAGATGCTTCTATTGACATTTTATAAGATGCAGTGAAATTGGTTCTGAAAGTCAAATTGGAAAGTAGCAAAAACCACATGAATAAGGGGGAACTTCTAAAAGAATTTTCAAAATTAGGGCCAGATTCTGCCTCTTATTCCGTGAGGAATCCCATAGACCTCAATGCAATATATCTCATAGTGGTTAACAGTAGGTTCAGTAATGTTGTATTGTGTGCTGATGAAATCACTGTTTTTAGTGGGACTACTCACTGAAGCCCTGTCTCCACTACAGAGTTTTGTCGACAAAAGTTATGTTGACACTCAAAAAGCGCTATAATAAAAATCGCTTTGCATGTTCACACTCCCTCCCTCTGTCAGCAGAGCACGTGCACACTTGGGGCACTAGCATCGACAGTGTGAGCAGTGCACTGTGGATACCTATCCCACAGTCCAGCTTGACACCTTCTGTCGCTAGGTCTTGTGGGAAGGCAGAGTGGATCGCGGCGCATCTTGGGATTGGGCTCAATGTCTCATGATGCATTGCTTTCTGTCCCAGCATTTCACGGGCTTCCAGCTTTCTTTCATGGCATTTTTCAATGGCCCTTGTTTGCGGTGTGCCCCGGCATCTTAGTGAGATGTGATGGATCTTGCACTGCTGTCCTATGCTCTGATAACTGTCATGAAGATGTCGCAGATGGCAGTGCAGTTAATCACAAAGTTCCTAACTGAAGAAGACTCCCAGTTGCCTGACATGCTGCATGATATGGATAGGAGCAACTTTAGATTGCTTTTGGCCAGGGGCGGCTCCAGGCACCAGCATGCCAAGCGCGTGCTTGGGGCGGCAAGCCACGGGGGGCACTCTGCCGGTTGCCGCGAGGGCGGCAGGCAGGTTGGCTTCGGCGGCATGCCTGCGGAGGGTCCGCTGGTCCCGCGGCTTCAGCGGACCTCCCGCAGGCATGCCACCGAATCCGCGGGACTGGGGACCTCCTGCAGGCAAGCCGCCGAAGGCAGCCTGCCTGCCGTGCTTGGGGCGTCAAATTGCCTAGAGCCGCCCCTGCTTTTGGCATTCACGGAACAGCTGCAGACGGTGGACCATCGCTTCTAGGCTTGGAAAACAAGCACTGAATGTTGGGATCATATCATGTTGCAGGTGTGGGATTATGAGCAGTGGCTACAGATATTTCAGATGCGGAAAGTCACCTTCCTGGAACTGTTTGTGGAACTCGTCCCAGTTGAGCGGCACAAGGACACCAGAATGAGAGCTGCCCTATTGGTAGAGAAGCCTGTGGCAATCGCTGTGTGGAAGCTGGTGACTCCAGACTGCTACTGGTCTGTCATGAATCAATTTGGAGTTGGGAAGTTGACCGTTGGGGCTGCGTTAATGCAAGTGTGCAGGGCAATTAATCGCATCCTGCTACAAATGGTTGTGACTCTGGAAAATATGCGTGAAATAGTGGACAGCTTTGCAGAAATGGGTTTCCCTAACTGGAGGGGTGATAGATGGCACACATATTCCAATTTTGGTACCAGACCACCTTGTGACGGAGTACATCAATAGGAAGGGGTACTTAACCATGGTGTTGCAGGTGCCTATGGATCACAGGGAGCGTTTCACTGACATCAGCGTGGGGTGGTCTGTGAAGGTGCATGATGCACGCATCTTCAGGAACACTGGCCTGTGTAGAAAGCTACAAGCAGGGACTTTCTTTCCAGACCAGAGGATTACAGTGGCTCATGAAACTTTACATGGGAAATTTGGACAGCAGTAAGGAGTGGTTCAACAACAGGCTGAGTAAGTGCCAGATGACAGTGGAACTTTATGGCGCTGCCAATGCCTTTATGGCAGGTTAAACCGCAATGAGTATAATATTCCCCTGGTCATAGCTGCGTGTTGTATGTTGCATAATTTGTGAAGCTAAATGTGAAAGATTTGCTCAGGGGTGGAGTGTTGAGGCAGACTGCTTAGTGAGCAAATGATTAAACTGCCCATGTATGTATTGGTAGTGTCTGCTATCTCAATTTGTAGGAAACGAAAAAAGATGAGTTACCATTCAAAAACTGCTTTTATTGCACAAGAAATAACTCACACCCACAAAAAGATGCTTGGTAGGAAAGGAGGTACCAGGAAAGGGCAGATTTTCAGAGCTGTGCGTAGGTCCAGCTATCATTTTGAAAGTTGTCTGATGGGGTGAAGTGAATGGGAAACTGAGAAGTCCCGGAAAGCAGAAAGGACTGTGTGAGTGGAATTTGGGGGGGCATGGAAAAGAGTTCTGGATATGCTGCAGGAGAGGGCAGCATTATTAAGGACTTCAGCATCTGCATTTGCTGCTCCATTACTATAATCATCTGCTCAGTAGTGTCCTTAACAAACTCCTGATTTTCTTTTCTGTCCTGCCTTTCGGCTTGCTTCCACTCCTTGCGTTCCCTTTTCTCTGTGTTGGAGAAGTTCAGTACCTCCCAGAACATGTCTTCTTTGCGCCATATTGGGCACTTTCTTATCTGGCAGAGACACTTTGCAGGTGTGTGTGGGGTGTTCCTGAAGGCCACATCTGTCGAAGCAGAAGGAACAGTGCACAGAAGCATGATTGTCAAGTTCACACACAGTATTGAAACATTTCAATGTAATGCACCTCTGGTAACATAACAATTACTTTCTCACTGACCCGTGGCAAGCGCACAACTCTGCAAATACCCAAAGCATGGTGAGTGGTGGCTGGGAGTGGGAGCGTGCTACACGGGGAAAAGAGCACTCTGCAAGAGTTGTGGTGCAGCCAACTAGGGGAAAAAATTCTAAAATTCTGCCACACTTTTCCACAGGCGGGTCATTGTAGCAGATATCTCACTGCTGAGGGTAAGCAGGGAAGTAAGGGTACATCTACTACACGCTTGTGGCTTCTGCCCTGGTCCCTATGCTGCTCGCCTATGTGCCGCTTTGGTCCCTGCACAAGTGATTGCCGAATGGCGCGGGAAAATTTCCTAAAATGGGAGAAGGAACAAAGCAGCTCTGCCAAGGAAACTTCGGCAGAGCTTTGCGGAGAACCTCCAGGAAACTTTCCTGGAGATCTCTCTGGAGGATTCCCATGAGATCTCGGCATTCATCAACACCCTGTTCTGCTGTACTGATTAGCTACAAAGGGAAATGTCCTGCACACAGAAACACAGCCAGCCTTCTCCATTTCTATATCCTGAACCCATCTCCGCACTACATAAACCACAGCCACTTACCAGGCGTCTCCTCTCTGTTTCTTGCTCACCGGAGAGCAACTGCTGAGACTGGCTGGACACTTCTGGGGTGGTGAACAGTTCCTGGCTGCCTGCCCCACCGGGTGACCCTTCTGGGAGCTCCACGTCATCGTCTGTCTCCACCTCTTCATCAATGATTTCATCCTCCAGATTAAGTCTTCTTTCTGCCACCTTCAGGCCCACCACTCTTGGCAGTGGAGGTGGGGTCGCTACCAAGGATAGCATCCAGCTCCTTATAGAACCGGCAGCTCTGAGGTGAAGCACCAGAGCAATGGTTTGCCTCCCTCGCCTTATGGTACGCCTGTCACAGCTCCTTTATCTTCACTCTGCACTGCAGTGTCCCCCGATCATAGCCCTTTTCACACAAGCCTTGAGAAATCTGCCCATAGGTAGCCCAATTCCTACAGCTCAAGTACAGCTGGGACTGCACAGCCTCCTCTCCCCATACACAGTACTGAGCAGATCCAGCAGCTCCGCAGTGGTCCAAGTGGGAGAGCATTTGCTGCGCTAGCCTGCCATGCTCACCTGGGAAGATGCGATGAGACCTCTCCACACCGAGCAAACAGGACATGGAATTCCAAAAATTCCTGGGGCTTCTAAGTAGGAGGGGTGGATGGTTGTTTACCTAGCTGCAGGGCAGTGGAGTTCAAACTGCTGACCAGAGTGCTCAGGATGGGCATTGTGGGACACCTCCTAGAGGCCAATTAAAATGATAAAATCAAGCGTGGTGTCTACACTGGCACTTCATTGAGAAAAGTTTTGCACTAAAAGCCTTATTTCTCTTCTCGGGGTGGTTTTCTTTTGTCGCCAAAACAGCATTTTTGTTGCCAAAAGCCACATCGCAGTGTTTGTCGACAAAACTTTGTAGTGTAGACAAGGCCTGAGTAGGTGCTCCTCAGTGTGAGTAAGGATGGCAGAATCTGGGCCTTGGGGAAAAATCCGTAAAGTGGTTAAATTCTTTTTAAAGGCATGAAAAAAGATGAGGGAAAGTCAAAATTCCTCTGATGACTACTGCTTAGAAACTCTTCTGAGTCCTAGACAATATTTTTTTGAACATGGAGATTGAGTCCACAAATTATAAGTAGAAATGCTGTATAGGCAACAAAAGAATCAGTTGCATCCACTAAGAACATAGGCCATTTAATTCATGACCCTGACTAAATACGTAAAATATTTGCCAACTACAAAGGGCTTTATACCACGCTTTTCAATTAATTGACGATAACTCACAGGGTGAAAACTATGTTTAAGAAATAATTAAACCAAATGTGGAAGAAACTGATAAGGAACTATTCAAAACGCCTATTGCATAAGACAAAATACAGAATAATGAACATGGTATCGAATAGGGCTTGATCCTGTGCCCACTGAAGTCAATGGCAAAGCTGTCTTTGACTTCAACGACACAATGTTTAGACCCATAATGACTAGGGTCTGATGGCTTTGCTGTTTTCAAATTATATACATTTTTATTTCCCCCAAATTAGCTCTTTTATTTCAAAAACTTATCAGGACATTAAATTGCCTACTTTGGCAAAACATCCATTCCTGGTATTTTAAACCCTGATAAAAATCCAATTCTTTCCCCTTCATTCTGCCTGATTTTTTTTTTAGTAAATATTGGTAGGAATATTTCATCTACCACAGAATTTTAGCCATTTGAATGGATAATTTAGTATCAAAATTAATTTATGCAGATTAATCAGGCCTTAATAGGGGATAACAAACCTTAGAAAACATAAGAAATATAGGAACTATCCATGCACTTGGACTGACCAAGACAAATTACATCAGTCAAAATGCAAGAAGAATCAGGTTCTATTTAGCTGGCACAAGGATAACAAAAATAAAGTATGTAAATACTCACACAAGTCAGGGGAGGGGAGAAAGAAACCGAAGTGTTATTGTGGGAAAGGGGTGTGTGGAGAAGACCTGAAATTGACTATATATGAAACAGAAAACTGTTGAGGTTGGTTACATATGAATATCAAAGCTGCCTAGCCTAAACATTTTGTCCTTTTATAATAAAAGGAGAAAGGAGGGCCAGTGAGGCCAAGATCTATGGCATGATTCCAGGAACAATAGAAGGCTTTCTCAAGTGGGACAAGGTCCAGTAATTAATTGGTCTAATGCCATCATGTGGGTGTTAATTTAGATTTCTAAAGATTGATAATAATCCATTTTGCCATCAAGAAAGATAACTGTACACACCTTTCCATATGGCACCATAAGCAGGGTTTCTTAGCTGGTAAAGTGTGTGATACATTTGATGTATTAGCACTTTTTCTTTTAATCACTGTAATTGATTTTATAATGAAATGTTGTGTACAGACAATCTGATTTTGTCTACACTCCAAAACTTCTAGTTGATATCAGAGAAAGTCATTGAGTCACCTTGGCTTTGCAGATGGCGGAGTAGTTTTGGAATCAAGTTGCTGTATGAAGTTTTTCTTTACAGGGAGAGTTACAGCAAGTTATTTGCCAGAGATTAAATTCTGTCAACTAGGCCCTTGCAAGTTTCACTTAAAAATCCATTTACTTCCCATTCCTGGTTAGGTTCATGTTAGGATACTACTAACACACTGCTACTGACATGAGTCTTAATAAGAAGTCAAGAAACAGGGCACGTGGGGATTAGTAATACAGATCCTTTGGGGTTCACACTATAACCCTAAACTCTTTGATTTAAGGCTTTTTTCAGCACATGGTCCAAGTTTGCCAAAGGGTTTTTCAAACATTTTAGTATCAGAGGGGTAGCTGTGTTAGTCTGGATCTGTAAAAGCAGCAAAGAATCCTCTGGCACCTTATAGACTAACAGACGTTTTGCAGCATGAGCTTTTGTGGGTGAATCCGAAGAATTGGGTATTCACCCACGAAAGCTCATGCTGCAAAACGTCTGTTAGTCTATAAGGTGCCACAGGATTCAAACATTTTAGTATTCATTCTAATCCCAGATTTGAAGTTAAACTCTGGGAGTGCTAACTCAGATCAGCTGAAACAAAATCAGCTTCACTGGGATCAACAGTAACCAATCCGCTCCAGTTCAGATGCATTTTGTGCCAAAGTACTGAAAGCACTGCAATCTGCTATTGACAGGAGACAAGCAAAGGGCTTCAAAGAGTGATAGTGGAGAGTGAATATTCACTCAGGTTAGCATGGGATGAAATTTGGTTTGAGAAAATAATTATGTGGAATTGCCAAAGAGCTGATTAAACATTACTTTGCAGAAAGGACAATTACCAAGAGCTATCGTGATGTTGACAGGGAAACAAGCGGACCCAGTGAATGGAATTCAAAGTATGTAAGGTGTTTTTTTCCCCCTTTCCAACCTATTTTATCTGTGGATGGTGAACTGGGAAGTCCTCACAATGTAACCTTTTAAAAACTGCATTTATTTAAAGGCACTTACAAAAGCAAAATGCCTCCATCACTGCAGAATTTTGAAATATAAATAAGATATAATAGAAAAACTTTCTCTCTCAGTCACAAGATTTAAAAATGATCACAAACTTATAACCTTAAACTGCAATCAACAAATCTGCATGAGAAAATGTAGATATTGCCCTGAATTTGATTACAATAGTTAGTGTCTCTTTAATGCACAGTCCCATTTTGTAGGTCTGATGAAGATGTATCAACTCCCAGAGGCATTGAGCCTAACATAGCCACAGTGCCTCCCAGAGCTCCAGCTGCTTTGGAAGCATCCAGCACACACTACTTTTAAGGCAAAGCTCACTCCGCTGGCTGGGGGGATGTAATCTGGTCCCTTCCCATTATAGTTTTGGGAGGCTAATCCTAGTGCCAGCCTTGTGTCAGGCAAGCACAAGGAACAGATTGTGCCCTATCCACGCATGAGGGCTGCCCTCTTGATCTGCACACCTGGGATTGAACTGGGGACCTCCAGGATTAAAAGTATGAAGAGTTACACATTGAGCTAGAGATCCAAGCCTCACCATGTGTGGCTATATAGCAGACTTATCTTTATAGATTCAGCGCAGAAGAGGTTCTACATCACACACACATCAGCATGTTACACTGGCACAGAGGCATATATAAGGAGGAAGGTTCCTTGTGTCTTCTTCCCCTTGTGCACACATGTAGTGCTGGACATAATACAGCCTTCAGAATCAGAAGAGAAAGTTCAGTACACACCTTCTGAATAAATGTTGGCCAAATAGATATACATCTTAATTACGACCTTATGCTTCTTCAAGAAACACATTACACATGTAATGCGTACGCATATCTCAACCCTTGATAGTTGTTAATGTCACTGAAGTTATAATTAAGGCTTTGTGTCATACAGTGAGGGAGATTAATGTGTAGTGTGTTTCCTAATTGTTGGAGGTTGAAGGAAGCTCCTTGTGAAAATGTGGAGTCTGATACTCTCAATGGAAATGTGCTGTGTGGGCAATAGGCTGCAGTTAAGAGATGTCCCAGAGCAAGGTATTTTCTTGCTTCTTAGGTTTGTGTTGGAGGGACTGTCACACATATGCAGCCTTAATCTTTTTTTAAATGAGGTTTTTGTTTATGGAAGATATACATGATAGGGAAATCAACCATTTGAAAGGATGACTATCTGGAGCCAAAGACAAACTAATGTTTGAAGACTGAAACATTTAGAGAAGGGGTATCAAATATATGGCCCATAAATAAGGTGTATTTATGTGGCCTGCCTGATAGATCCAGATTGTGCAGAGTCTCAGCTTACATTTAAAAAAAAGTTTCTGTCCTGTGTTAGAGGAAAGGATAGAAAGACAAATATATGTGGGCCTATGCTTCCTGTTTCCTTAGCTTCGACCCTCCCTGTCCAGCATCTGTCAACTGGTAGGCTTGATTTCCCATAAAGGGTCCCTCCCACCTCGAATAACGAGGAGCATAGGCACCGACTCTGTAGGTGCTCCAGGGCTGGGAAAAACTGGTGGGTGCTCTGCACCCACTGGCAGCTCCCTGCCCCAACCCAGCTCGCCTCCGCTCCGCCTCCACCTCCTCCCCTGAGCACACCATGGTTCCGCTTCTCCCCCAGCTCCCGGCGCTTGTCGCCGCGAAACAGCTGTTTTGCGGCGGCAAGCGCTGGGAGGGAGGGGGAACGCGGTGCTCTCGGGGAAGAGGTGGGGCCGGGGTGGGGATTTGGGGAAGGAGTTCAATGGGGCAGAGAGGGGGCGGAGTTGGGGCGGGGACTTCAGGGAAGGGGTTGGAATGGAGGCAGGGCAGGGGTGGAGTCAGGGCGGTGCCGGGAAAAGTTGGCGCCTATGCCAAGGAGTCAGTATTATAGGAGGAGCTTCAGTTAGGATGGAGCATTCATAGTCTTCCCCTACATTTTCTTCCAGAACCACTAGACACAGAGCATTAGACAATTTACTAGGGGAGTTAGTTTTTTCTACAGCAATTTCTGTGTTAATGAGAGATAAGGTCCAATTTGCCAGGCGAGGTCCAATTTGCCATCCTGCATTGGCTTTACTTGACAATACATATCTCACCAGAGTGTGAGTTGTCTTCAACAAGACGGGGGCCATCCCTATAGTATAATATTTCCCAGTGGGAAATGGCCAATACAAGGGCTAATACCTCTCTCTCACACGGTGAGAACTGCATTTCATGGGTGTTAAAATCTGGGAGCCATACACAATGGATTTTAGGGAAGTTCCCTGCTTTTGTAGAAGGACTGCACTGTTAGCAGCTGCTGTATTGGCTATCTGTAAATAATATGGTTTATGGGGATCTGAGAAGGCTAACACAGGAACTTCTATGGCCTGGTCTACACTAAGGGGGGGGTCAAACTAAGGTACGTGACTTCAGCTACACGAATAGCGTAGCTGAAGTCGAAGTACCTTAGTTCGGGCTACTCACCAGTCCAGACGCCGCGGGAACAAAGTCCACGGCTCCAAGGTCGATTACGCCACTGCCGTTCGCGGTGGTGGAGTTCCGGAGTCGACCGGAGCGCGTGGGGAGTTCGAACTATCGCGTCTTGATTAGACGCGATAGTTCGAACTCCAAGAAGTCGAACTCTCCGCGTCGACCCGCGCGGTAAGTATAGACCTACCCTATGAGAGCCATCTTTAATGACATCACTGCCTCTTGTTCTGACTGTCCCCATTGCCACTCATGGTCCTTCTTTAAAAGACGGTACAGAGGTTTTGCTTTCTCGCTAAAGTTCTCTATAAAATCACACAAAAAGCCTACCAAACCTAAAAAATATCGTAGAGTGCTCACATCAGTCAGGGCAGGTAAATTAGATAATTTCTTTACCTTCTCTCGGATGAGGCATCTCCCTGTAGGACCCAGTCGCACTCCAAGATATACTACTTCCTGTTTAAGTATTTGTACTTTCTCAGGATTTATTAAGAAACCTGTGGCTTTAATGATTTCTAGGACCTTATCTAGAGTTTCTGCTCTAGTTATGGATGCAATAAGCACATAATCTATGTAGTTTATTACCCCACCTAAGTTTCTCATTTTCTTCTACATGGCTGCTACCTGTTGGTGACAAATACTAGATGTGTTATGCAATACTAGATGTGTTATGTTGTCTATCATCATAAATACGTTGTCTATCATCATAAATGAATGCCAGCTTGTACTGACATTTTGGATCTAATGGAATAAAGAAAAATGCATTTGCCAGCTCAATCACTGAGTACCATTAGGCACATTGGCATTATCTCGGGGAACTTGGCCATCACAGGGGCCATCCGTGGTGTAATCTTATTAAGTCCCCTATAGTTAACGGTCAGTTGCCACATCCCGTTGGCCTTTCCCATGGGCCAAATAGGTGAGTTGCAGTGACTCTCACATGGGATCAGTACATTCTGCTGGCTGAGGGCTTTAATGATGGGTTTGATTCCCTTGTGAGCCTCAGCAGAATATCGGTATTTCTTTATTGACTTTGGGTCAGGGCCATGAATATTAACTAGAGCTTTTATTTTTCCGCAACTAAGTTTGGAAGTTGCAAACACAGCCAGGTGTCTATTTGCCACTTCTGCCACCTCGGCCTCCCAGGCTGGTAAGGTAAATTTCTCAGGTGTTTTTGTGGCAAATATCCTATGAGCTGCTGAAATTATTCAACCCTCTTCCCCTTCTTCTGCCTTACATAAAGCCCTATGTGGTAGATCCACTATTACTTTAAAACTTTTTAATAGATCTACTCCCATAATTCCCTGATTTTCAAGACTCTGTAAGCCAAATGACTCTTTTACAGTTAAAGGCCCAGAGTACAAAACAGGTCTTTAGTAAATGGGATCAGACTCTCTTTTCCATTAAAAGAGACCAACTGCCTAACTTGCTTAATGGGAACTGTATTATGATTCAGTTCATCTGTGCATGCTTGTTGCCCTTCAGTATAAATTCCCTGTATTTTTGTGGGTTTTCTGACCTTTTCCCATCAGTTTTGTTATTGAAAGGCTTCACACCATTTTTATTACCATTATTAGTTTTGTTGAAAGCTGCTATGTGGGTTTTTACTATTGGCTGAGAACCAGATATTAACTGTAACTCATATACTTCCTTTGCTCTGCTCTCCAGCTCCTGTAACCTAGTGCGCTGAACATCGATGGGACCCATTCCTAGTCTGATTCCAGGTTGTAAAGCCTGTAAGTACAGCTCTCTCAACTCTGGTAAATCATAGCTGATAACACTTCAACCAATATTTCGTCCCATCCCAGCCAACAAATAGAGCAATTTTTTCCTTAGAAAATACCTCTTGGGTTTTTCATTCATTCTCTGTTTGTCAGCATAAGCCATGCCTGTTATATTAGTGTTCAGATAAAATATCTTAAGAATGTGTCTATATACATCAGCTTGATTATTAGTTGTGTTAGCAATAGCATCATATGGTACATTTACAAAGTCTTTTGGTGCCATACACTGACGTAAGAGCGTTACAAACTCGTCATGTGTTAAGTTTGGGGTCACCGAACCTTGCATTAACCATTCAAGTACAGTATTTTTATCACATGGCTCAAATTGCTTACTCAATGCACAGGCTTGCTCTGGTGTCAATGGTTTACTTTCATGTTTTATTAGGGGAGGAGGTGGATTTACTCCCCCATGTTGTGTACGGGAGCCATAGGTGATGTATTATGTTCATTTGGCAGCTTAGGGTAGAGCTGGTTTGTCTCTTGCATCAACCCTTCAGGAGCTGTGGGTAAAGCTGCTTTTGTGTAAGGTGGGGAGGAAGATTCCTCACTCTGTGTGTCATCTTCACTGTCACTCTCCCCTCCTGGATGGTATGCCCCAAGGGGATCCTGACACTTGGCACCTGCCATGCCCTTATATGATTGTAACTCCCACTGCAATTTAGAGATTTTATGTTGGCAGTTTACATGGCTTGATTGAGAGTTTTGATTAACCTGCACTTCCCTCATAAGCCGCCTTATGGCTGCTTGTGCCTCTTGGAGCTCAATTGCTCCTACTTCTGCTGCTTTTTCAGCAGCAGAGACTCACCTACTTGCTTCCCCTATTTGTTGTTCCAACTGGGAGACCTGATGCGTAAGGGAGGTAATTTTACCTTTTTCAGCGTTGAGGTCTACTAAATGCTGCTTCTCTAGCTGCTCACCCTCCTCCTTTTCAAATTTCAGGAGGGTGATCTCCTGATTAAATAGGAGAATCTGTTTGTTAAGTTCCTTGCTAACAGTGGCAAGGCCGTATAGGAGGGCACTACATTGCTCACTTTTCTTGGGAACAGGTTTACTTAGATTGTAACATTCCCATAGTGTGTAGAATACTTCCGGAGCCTCCACCCTGATAATAGAGCCTGGTTTCCATGGGTTGCACCCTTTTCCAAAGGAATTGATATCATAGTCCACAGATAGTTTTCTAGAGGATTGGTAAGGTCCTTAGGTGTGCAACGATGGGCAATGTCTTCAGCCTCGAGGGATGGGAAGCTGAACATAATAAACTAAGGTCTCTTTTGTGTCCTGCCAATGGGATCACTACTATGCTGTTCCAGGAGCCCACTAACAAAAAATGAAATGGCCCCTCCATGGCTATGGAAGGGTGTATTGGAGTTTCAGAGCAGGCACTTATGGTTACAACAAAAATAGACTGGCTGCAGCAGGCTGCCACCAGGAACCGGCAAGCTGCGTCCAGCCTCCTCAATCCACTCCCAGTTGTAATAACCTCCTGACTCACACTTCCAATGAAAACATTTCCCAACATAAAAGAAACGAAGGAGAGATACCGAAGCTAACCTTAAATAAGGCTGGAGGTATCTCTCCCATGACCACCAAGCAGCTGGTCACTAACCGCTCTGTTTCAGGTACTGCAGAAATGGCTTCCTGAGCCAATTATGGTCGGACTCCGGGTCCGGTCGCCCCAATAGCTACTGCAGGATTTTAAAAGGCCTTTTGAGTTGAATCTGAGAAAAGCAGCTATTCTGACCCACTGTCAGTTCTCTACCCGGAACTATGTTAAGGACACTGTGTCCAGGCCACACAGCCCTTTACTGGAGTAGGAACCTGACACAACCAAGGCCAGACCGACCTTCCCAATATCCACCCTGAGCCAACAGGCTAATCAATCACTATATTGCAAATTAAAACAAAACACAGGACCTCTCAGGGAAAGAGAACCTAAAGAGAGGTCCTGCTGCGGTCACCACTGTTAAAGGAAAGGACAGAAAGACAAAGAAATATATGTGGGCCTACGCCTTCTGTTTCCTTAGATTCGACTCTCCCTATCCAGCATTTGTCAACTGGTAGGTTTGATTTTCCCACAAAGGGTCCCTCCCACCTTGAATAACAAGGAGTCAGTTGGGATAAAGTGAAAAACAAATAAAGTGTATTGAAGAATTGGTGTACAATGAATAGGGCAAAGAAAAGGAGGGAGTAAACAGTAAAATGATGCAATACAGTGATTCCCCAAAATAAACCCTATAAACAGGTAAGTAAACCCCTCAATAGAAACCTTCTTCTGTAGATTAAGCTTCGATTGTTGCCTGGGACCTCAATCCTCCAGCTAGTTGAAAGCCATCGGAGAGGAGCTCCAGGGAGTCCCTTGATGTTCCTCTGGGTCTGAAGAAGAGTAGATGGTATGTCAGGGGACAGTAGCTGAAGATGGATGATGGTAAGTAGGATGTGGCTGTCTGTCCTTCTCTTCTCCTTGCAGGTGATGGCAAATGCATGTCCAGGTGGAGGCAGAGCGGTGAAAAGAAAACCCTAGTCCCCTCTACCACTAGGATGGGTAGGTAAATGCAAGTCAGACCCGCAACAGTCCCTTGCTGTTGCTCAGATGGATAGCCTCTGAGAAGTGCTCGGGACAGACTTAGCTAACCTTGCCCAGGTAACCCCGTAGAAGGAGCAGAAAACCCCTTCTGGGAAACCATGTGGAAAAGGCAATTAAAAAAAACAGTTTTATCCAGAAGTTGTTTACCACTTCTGAGGAGAAATAAAGAGTGAGAAAACTGTGATCAGCTGGGTTGCCTGGGCACAAACTCCATTTTGGGAACCAATATGGGTTCCTGAAATTATACAAAACATACAAAATGGACATAACGCAACATCTGTGATGGGGTATACAGATCCCACACTGACTAAGAAGGGATTAATGAGAGTCTGTGGGCCCAATGAGGCCCACCTCATTAAACCTGGGTGAGGTGTCAAACCTGGAAGGAGGAGTTAAAAGAGGAAAAGCCCATCTCAGTAGAGGCTGATTGGGAGAGGGAGTGGACCTCTTGAGCTAGCCCTGTGAAGGAAGGCCTCTGGGGCCAGACTCTAACCAGAGACTCCTAAATGTCAGAACCCCCTTGGGGTAGATAGACTGGGTGTGGGACCTTTTGTTCTCCATAACTTGTGTGGTTCCTTTTGTTGGGGATCTATGGAAGAGTCAGCCTGGTAAGAAACTGTAGGAAAAGCCTAGTTGCAGGCCATGGTAGGAAGCAGCCAAGGGATACATCAGAGGAGCTGACCAAACAGACCTTCTCCATTCATACTGGGTCCCTGGACTGAAGCCCCGAGTAGGGGGTGGGTCTGAGTTCCCCTACCCACCCACCTTGGGTGGTGGTGCTAGGACCCTGGAGCCAAGGACTTGAAAGTCTACAAAGCCTGAAGTTGGGCTGAAGCTCTAGTGTGGTGCTGCCAGACTATTGCTGTGTTGTTGGACTCAATTTATCCCAGAAGGGGTGGGACTAAAAGTGACCTGGCCAGAGGGCTGAGCCACAGGATGAGGCAGACAAGCTAAGTGCCAGCATGGCTGTCAGCATGGGGTGACAAATGAGAAAAGGCTGCTATGAAAGGCTTTGCCTTGAGGAGGCCTGCCTATGGTGAAGAGACTCGTCCAAACCCTCATGTCTGCAGAGAGAACCTTCCAAATGGGAACCAGCTATAACTGATACAGTAATATTTGCCCGAGTCAGCCTAAAACAATGAAATGGAGCAAACTCCCCATTTGCTATTAATCTTAGTGGTGTATCATCTCTAATGATGACAATTGAGTGTCAACATTAATATTTTCTTGTTGATCATTTTAGCAGATGGAATGGGGGTAGTGGGCAGGAGTGAAGCACACTGGGTTAGGAGTTACTATGGGGAAGGAAATGCAGAGAAAACAACA
The DNA here is from genome assembly GCF_016161935.1 of Mauremys reevesii. NCBI lineage: Eukaryota > Metazoa > Chordata > Testudines > Geoemydidae > Mauremys > Mauremys reevesii. The sequence continues at coordinate 113,080,918 of NC_052624.1, read as the reverse complement.
GAGGAAACTCCCCATAACAGGAAACGGGGAGACAGACAGGGAAAGGAGGATGGAGAAGGAGAAAAAACGAAGGGCTGAAATAGCAGTTCCCCAAAAAGAGCAGATATTCCCACTGAGCGCTGAACAAATAATAAATAACTAAACTAAACATTTAGTTACAATATGAAAAACTCATTCTTTTCTTGATCTCTGTGAAAACTTCTGTACATTTCACTGTATATTGTGTGGAGTACTTAGTCCTGAGTTTATAACCTAGTCCACAAACCATGATTAAACATGGAAGTTGTCCCTCTCCTCCAAAATGAGCTTGACACCTCTGATCTAGTGCATGTCATATAACCATACACATACCCGAGCATCTGATTACAGCTGGGTGGGAATTTTTTGACAAAATGTTTTTTGGATTTTTTTTGGTCAGAAAACAGCAATTTGTTGAAACTGAAAGTTTTGGCAGGAAAGGGTTGGTTTTGATGAAACTTTTGTTAGGAAGGTTTTTCGGGTCAAGACTGAAATTTCCGGTCAAAAATGAAAGTGAAAGAAACTTCTCCACAACACCACCACCTCACCTGTCCCCTAGAACAGTGGTTCTCAACCAGGGGTATAACCCTGAGGTTATGCAGAAGTCTTCCAAAATGTACATCAACTCATCTAGATATTTACCTAACTTTACAACAGGCTACATAAAAAGCACTAGTGAAATCAGTACAAACTAAAATCTCATACAATAACTTGCTTATACTGCTCTATATACTATACATTGAAATGTAAGTACAATATTTATATTCCAATTGATTTCTTTTATAATTATATGGTAAAAATGAGAACATAAGCAATTTTTCTGTAATAGTGTGCTGTGGCACTCTTGTATTTTAATGTCTGATTTTGTAAGCAGGTAGTTTTTAAGTGAGGTGAAACTTGGGGGTACGCAAGACAAATCGGACTCCTAAAAGAGGTGCAGTAGTTTGGAAAGGTTGAGAGTTACTGCTCTAGAATAGCCTATAGCTTAGTGGTTAAGGCCTTCACCTGTGCTCTGGGAGAGCTGTGTTCAGGTTTCTGCTCTTCCTGTTTTGGAGCAACAACTTGAACTGAGGTCTCCCATATCCCATGTGAGTGTCCTAACCACAGTGGCTATTGGCCATTCTGGGGTGGGTCTCTTGGGTTTTTTGTGAAAAATTTGAAAATATCTCAGTTGCATCCTGATATGGAATAGAAACGGGTTTGAAATCTCAAACTTTCCCATGATGGGAAAACTCTTTGCTGCCCAGCTCTACTTCACACATGGCTGGACCCAGTTATGATGCTGTTATGTGTAAAATCAGCATACTTGAGTGTCACAACTAGAAAAGGTACCTTATCCCAAGCCCCCCGGCACCAGAGTACAGACTGACTGAACATTAACTAGGTGAAAGGGAAATGCCACCGTCCTAAATCCTTTCTACAGCCAGAACGACAACACCCATAGCGCAAGCGCGCACACATGCTCACACAAAACACAATAAACATAGGCACGGGAAGGTTTTAGATGGGATGTTGAGACTTGTTGGTGAACAGAGATTCACAGGAACTCATGTCAGGAAGGCTTTGCCCAAAGTATGGTTTGTCCAGGATAGAATGCACCAAGTAGAATATATAGCCAACCTGATCTGTACATGTATGCATGCAAGTTCCAAGCTGCTATTCCATGGATTAAATGGTTAAAGAGTCTTTTATCCAAAGTCTTTTTTTATGATTCTTGGCAAAGGAACACAGTAATCATAGTTAATGCAGGTTTTGAAAGAAAGGGAGTGAATCAAAACTTTGTTATTATGTGAAGCAAGCACAGGGCAAAGTATTTGGATGTTCTGCCAGTTTTCTAAAGATTCTCCTTAAATTTAGTTTTACAATAATAATACCATTCAGAGCAGGAGCTGTTTACATTACTTTTATTAGGATTTTACAACAAATGTATACAAGTCAAAAAGGCTGCTCATTGAATTAAAACTGGCATTGTAATTTCAGTGCATCAGGACTTTGTTTTTTAACAGTAATATCACTTCACAGCAACATGCAGCTCGGGTCAAGACACACAAACGCTTTTCAAAGCACTATACAAACACTATTTCTCATAACACTTTGCAACATAGGCCAATTGTAGTACTATTCCTTTATGCAGCTAGGGAAACTAAGACAAAAAGAGAGAAAAAGGCCAGAGTCAATATTGCCTGAGTGACCTAGAAGATGAACATCGGACTTAGAACTAGAAATTCCTAAATGGCCTAGTGGATAGATCAGTGGACGGGGGAATCTGGATTCTATTCCTGTCTCTGCCACTGCCGGCTGGCTGATCTTGGGCAAGTCGCTTCTCCTGTCTGTGCCTTAGTTTCCCATCTGTAAAAGAGGGATAATAATGTGTACTTATTCATAAAGCTCTTTGAGATTTACTGTGGAATGTGTTATGTAAGACGTAGGTATTATTATTTTCTTATCTTGAATTCATTACATCCTTGGTTAAGACAGTAAGGTCTGATTCACTATTTCCCTGCACCTAATGTAGTGACTTATACCAAGGCAAAATAGGTGTAAAATGCTACCATTCTGGCTTAGTAGTGTTTACATGTCCACTTTACACATTGCTCTGAATGACTATACAAGGTGCTGAGTCATAGTGAATCAGGTCCTATGTAATTTGCTAAATGACACAGTGAATTAGTGGTAAAGCCCAGATTACAAAGTTGCAGTCTTTGTCCCATGGCCTGTGCTTGATCCTGTAAACCACATTGCTTCTCAGTGAAGCCCAGTTGTTGGGAAACTGACTTTCTTGCATAGAATATCTTCAGTTCATCTCAAATGTGAATTTGAATAACTAGAAATTGGCGATGAAGCTCTTTGTCCTCTCTCTCTCTCTTTCTGTGTCTTGTCTCTTTCTCTGTCTGGGTACTAGCTATCCAGCATCAGCTTCCCTGAAAAGTGAGCAGCTAATTCTATGGCATTGCTGTGCTCTCTGGAGCTGGTCTGAAGTCAGCTGAACAAACAAATGGTTATTTAGAGAATGCTGTCAATTTCTTGTAATCTGAGGGCTGTTTAGAAAAGCTGTTGGGAAGATCCACCCATCCCAGAAACAGTACAACATGCTGAAAGGGGATTGCTTAGATCATGTATATGTTTTCTGATCAGGATGAAGAGAGAGGTTTGTAGCGTAGAAAAACTCATTAGGCCTAATTCTCCTCTGTTTTATGCCAGTCTATCTCCATTGACTTAGTGGAATTTTTCCTGATTTACTCTTGATCATAAGACCTTGAGCAGTAAAACTTCTGTATAGTATCTATAGCAGCTTGTAGCCAGCTGCATTTCAATGAGACATTTTGCAAACTCGCATAAAATATCTCCCTAATTATTACCACTATGCACTATGGTGTTGGTGTACTTGATACTGTTCCTTGGAGTAGGAGCATACATCTTCAGCAGATATTGCCTAACCACACTATTTTTAACAGCAGATTGCATCCCTGGATTGTTGTGGTTCATATCTTAGATATAAGGAGGCAGTGTAGTCTAGTGGCTAGATCACAGGATTAGGACTCTGGGTTCTATTCCTGCTACTGGCCTGCTAGGTGTTAGTGGGCAAATCATTTCACCACTCTGTGCCTCAGTTTCTCCATCTGCAAAATGGGGACAATACTGACATTCTTTGTAAAGCGCTTTGAGGTCTATGGATGAGAAGATCTAGATATTATTATTAACTACCAGCAGGATGCCACCTCCTCCCTTAGTCATGCCTACCTCCACCCTTTCCCCTCCTTCAGACCTGCACAATCAAGGGCAGGTTTAAGGCCATAGTGGGAGACTTTCAAAAGCACACATGGTAGTTAGGCTTCTACCTCCCACTCACTTTCCATGGGAGCTGGGTATCTAACTGCCATTTATGCCTTTGAAAATGTTCCCCATACTGTTTATAAGGGGGCTGAGGAAAAAAAGATTTGGGTTTTGAGACACACTAAACTGCAGAGGGCACAGTGTGTCCAAGAGAAATTACAACATGTGGCTTTGAGAGCAATGCTCAAGGAAGATTATAAAAAACAATAAGGAAGACATTAAATTAGAGCTGATTGGTTGGAAGAAATGTAATGACAGAGGAATTGGAAAACATTAAACAAGATAAAACAAAGCCCATAAAAATAGTCCAAAAAGATAAATAAGTAAAAACAGCTAAAAATATCTTACCTTAATTTCAGGGGCACTAAAATAATATTTGGAATCTTGTCAGCTCATGTTCCAGGAAACAGTTATCAGTCTGGACTAAAAAAAGGAGAAGACAGGAGAAGGATTAAGGAGACCTAAAAATAGCTGACAGCATAGAACACACTGAATGATAAATAGGAGATAGGCATAGGAATAGTAGTAATATAGGATTGGGTAAGGGAATGGAATTTATTTCTGCCTGTAAAATTGGGGTTTCAGAGTTTCTCTGTACCAAACCCACCTTCTTGCTCAATAATGTCAAGGATTGTTCTTCCTAGATCATTCTTTTTCTCCAATGCTGGGTTTATGGTTTTCTAGGGTTTTTCTACACATTGTGTGGCTACTTGAAAAATTCTGAACTGAGTGGGTATTTCACTGATTAATTAGATCTCTGACCTAAGTCTCCTCTGCCTTGCACCTTGTATAGTTGCCATGTGCATGGCAAGTGCCAAGTGGCTATAAAATGCTACCAAGCCAGAATAGTAGCATTTTACATGCACTTTGCACAGGTGTTAATGATTACACAGGTTCCAGGTACTGGAGAACCAGGCCCATAGACTAATCTGAAAAAGTCCCCATCGCTGGTGCAAAGATGGGCCCAAAGAAACTGTTTGGTATCAGGAACAAAACAGAAGGTGTATGAAGAAACTACATTAGCCATGAGAAATGTGACCATCTCAGATATAAACTAGAGAAAAAGGAGACATATTTTAAATTATTATATGTTGTAGGCAGGAATGCAGTTTATATCATGAATTTTAATATTGTGTACGTTATTGGTTCTGATGCATCTTTTGACTTGTGGCAAAGGAACACTGGCTTTTTCATAACAAATCAGACCACACATGTTGATTCAGTGGCAAATAAAAAAATCCCAAAATGCATCTAGCTAACTCGGGAATACTGTACATTGGGGGCGGGGGGAAGGGGGAGAATTCCTTTCTGAGCCCTGCAAGTGAGCAGTTTGCCCTGCAGCATGAGATTTGATTACTCTTATTTTAGCTTGCTGCCAAGTGTGACTGTTATTAAAGGTCATACAATTAATTCATCAATCCTTTTCTAAAATTCAGTTTTAAAGTATTTGACTCAGTGGCATCCAGTGTAGTCTACAGACTGACTACACATCATATAGAGAATTACAGTCCACTTCAGTTCAGCACTTACAACAGGGGTGGGCAAACCTTTTGGCCCAAGGGCCACATTGGGGTTGCAAACTGTATGGAGGGCCGGGTAGGGAAGGCTGTGCCTCCCCAAACAGCCTGGCTCCCGCCCCCTATCTGCTCCCTCCCACTTCCCGCCCCCTGACTGTCCCCCTCAGAACCTCCGACTCATCCAACCCCCCCACGCGCCTTGTCCCCTAACCACTCCCTCCCAGGATCCCCCACCCCTAACTGCCCCCCGGGACCCCATCCCCTATCCAACCCCCCTGCTCCCAGTCCCCTGACTGCCCCGACCCCTATCCACGCCCCCACCCCCTGACAGGCCCCCCCCAGGACTCCCATGCTTATCCAACCCCCCTGTTCCCCGTCTCCGACCACCACCCCCAGAACCTCCACCCCATCCAACTGCTCCTGTTCCCTGATTGCCCCCCGGGACTCCCCGCCCCTTATCCAACCCCCTGGCCCCAGCCCCCTTACCATGCCGCTCAGAGCAGCATGTCTGGCAGCCACGCCGCCCAGCCGGAGCTAGACACGCTGCCGCTGTGCTCGGCAGGAGCACGCCGCTCCGCCACCCAGAACACTGCCCACGCGGCAGCATGGCTGTGGGGGAGGGGGACAGCTGGGGAGGGGCCAGGGGCAAGCCTCCCTGGCCAGGAGCTCAAGGGCTGGGCAGGACGGTCTCGCAGGACGGATGTGGTCTGCGGGCCGTAGTTTGCCCACCTCTGACTTACAAGGATCAGTCAGTTACAATGACCAATTTCTGCAAACCCTAAGCAGCCACATATTGTCCATGCATAGTATAGATGGGCTGGCTTCTTGGCTGCCAGTGACAGGGATCAGACTGCACCATGGCAGTGCATTGGAACAATGGCAGCACAGCTGTCTTCACTCAGCCTGTTCTGAGCTTCCACTGCACCAAAAGGTGATGATTTTTCAGACCATTGAAACAATGTCAAAAAAAAAGCCAGAAGGAATTGACAAAGCACTTCAGAATCCCTCAGACTCCTGTCATCTTGGCATTGCAAGGACTGACTGTAGTACCATATTGTGTTATGATGGGGGGGAGGTCTGTAAATATTGGAGACTGGTGCTCATTTCATAACTTGCATATTTTGGCTTTTCATTCTGTAGAAGAAAGAAGCAACAAAGTTACTGGAGTTGTTGTTTTTTCCAGGGGGGAGGAGATTGGTAATTTATGGTTTATTTTCCATATAGTGCTTTTGTTATATGCTTAATGTTTCTGCAATTTTGAAATTCTAATATTATCTATTGGCCAAGGTTTTTTGAACAGGCCAAGGAGCACTCGGTGCAAGTCTGGAGAGGGGTGGGAGTGTGGTAAGGTGATTATAAGTCACCTCGTGCCTCCCAGATCCTGAGGACAATGGGCACTCGTCCTGTCTCTGTCCTAAATTAAAGTAGTCTAATGGCTCCTTTAATCTACACCAGTAGTTAATGACCTCTAAGAGCAGTTCTAGCAGCCAGGGATCAACCAGATGTAGGGGATGTCCTGGTGACACTCCCTCTCCTGGCTATGCCCCTTGAACTACTGGCCAGGAGTGAGGTGGCTTCAGAGTGCTGCAGAGGCTCTATGACACTCAAGGATTCCCCTGTGCAGGGGTATCTTCCAGTGGTTGTTTCCACCAGCTACAGGGTTGTTTTCTGCCACCAGGGCAGTGTAAAACATACAGCTCACCAGATAGTCAGGGCTTCATATAGCACACTAAAGTGTGGTGGTTGCTTACAGACAAATAAGAAGACACAATTTCTGCCCTGATTTCTACAGGTTTTGCAAGCAGACTACACCAGCAGTGCAGTGCAAAACATCTTGTAACTCTAGGATCTGGTCCGGAATGCTGAAACATACAACACAGCAAAAGTCTTCACATACCTTATATTGTTTTAGGGTGAGCTTTGCCATGGAGTCTAGGAGTTAGGCACTTAACTCCCATTGAATTTCAGTGAGATTTGTATGCCTAACTCTTTGTCCCTTTTGAAAATCCCAGTCTTAAACTGTCACTACAGTCGTAATAAGTTAGATGCCACGGGATCCCTTTAATACAACAGCTGTAGATTTAGCTGCATTCACCATTGTTCGTAAACCTGAATTCAGAGAATCATGGAATCATAGAAAATTAGGGTTGGAAGAGACCCCAAAGCAGGACCGACCCCCTACTAAATCATCCCAGCCAGGGCTTTGTCAAGCCTGACCTTAAAAATCTCTAAGGAAGGAGATTCCACCACCTCCCTAGGTAACCCATTCCAGTGCTTCACCACCCACCTAGTGAAATAGTGTTTCCTAATATCCAACCTAGACCTGCACTGCAACTTGAGACCATTGCTCCTTGTTCTGTCATCTGCCACCACTGAGAATAGCCTAGCTCCATCCTCTTTGGAACCCCCCTTCAGGTAGCTAAAGGCTGCTATCAAATCCCCCCTCACTTTTCATTGCTGCAGACTAAATAACCCCAGTTCCCTCAGCCTCTCCTCACAAGTCATGTGCTCCAGCCCCCTAATCATTTTCATTGCCCTCCGCTGGACTCTCTCCAACTTGTCCACATCCTTTCTGTAGTGTGGGGCCCAAAACTGGACACAGTACTCCAGATGTGGCCTCACCAGTGCCAAAGAGAGAGGAATAATCACTTCCCTTGATCTGTTGGCAATGCCCCTACCAATATGCTGTTAGCCTTCTTGGCAACAAGGGCACACTGTTGACTCATATCCAGCTACTCGTCCAGGTCCTTTTCTGCAGAACTGCCACTTAGCCAGTCAGTCCCCGGCCTGTAGCAATGCTGGGATTCTTCCGTCCTCAGTGCAGGACTCTGTACTTATCCTTGTTGAACCTCATCAGATTTCTTTTGGCCCAATCCTCAAATTTGTCTAGGTCACTCTGGACCCTATCCCTACCCTAATTAATGACCATCAAAGCAAAACATTATCTCAAACAGGCTAGTTAAAATATCCAAAGAAGTTAGGAGTGACAACTGAATGATGGGAACAATTAGGGAGAGGATAGGGGCATTCTATTTATTAAGTTTTTTTAGAATCAAGAACATAGTCAACACTGGGAAAAATAGAAAGTTGATATCATTAGCAAGAGTGAAGAATAGAGAACTAGGAGGCCATGAGATAACTGGAGTATTTTAATGCAAATGTCCTAAATAGTTTTACTAGATAAAAATCCCCAGGAGGGTGCTCTCTAAATCAACAGCATACCTAGGCATCTTAGCTCCCTCCTACACATTAGTTGGACAGAAGCGCTAGTTCATTTAAGGATACTCATAACAACAAATCTCTGCAGGCTACAACAAATTTCATATTACAGTGGGTTGGTTTTTTTTGTTTTTTGTTTTTTTTAAAAAAAGAGGCTGGGAAAGAAAAATGTAGGTAACTGAAATTATAAAAATCTTCTTATGTACAAATATGGTCCTGGAACAAATTATCATAATACAAAATGGGTTTAGCTGGCCCAGAAATTCATGGGTCATTCATTTATGCAACTGGCTAGGAAGGAAGGCTCCTTCTGATTAAAAAACAATTAACATTGAGGCCTTTATTTCTAATCAGAATGCAGATCTGTGTGGAAGAAATAACAGCTTTGCTTTTCTTCTTGTTTTTTAATGTGTTATGAATTTGATATTCCTGAAGAAGATGACTTAGTAATATTCTCACCTCTGCGCCAGCCCCTTTATTGCCCAGATCTGGCTGTGGGGAGAGTTCCCCCAGCACAGGCACAGTGGCAGATAGCTGTAAGTCTGCTTCCAAGGACCCCTTTGCTAATCTTAGCGTAGGGGGTGGTACCTGGGGTGGGGTGGGGCCACAACACATCATACTGGGCAGTGCTGTCACCCATAGGAGGACATTTCAGGGGGACTGCTGGAATTCAGAGAGGCCCCTAGGACTATCTAAATTATTCTGGAGGCCACCCCAGTCTCCAGAGCAGCCCAGGATTTCTGTGCTACGCCTCTTAAAGGCACAGCACAGAGGCCTGGTCTACACTAGGCGTTTAAACCGGTTTTAGGAGCGTAAAACCGATTTAACGCCACACCCGTCCACACTGAGAGGCCCTTTATATCGGTATAAAGGGCTCTTTAAACCGGTTTCTGTACTCCTCCCTAACGAGAGGAGTAGCGCTAATATCGGTATTACCATATCCGATTAGGGTTAGTGTGGCCGCAGATCGACGGTATTGGCCTCCGGGCGGTATCCCACAGTGCACCACTGACCGCTCTGGACAGCAATCTGAACTCGGCTGCAGTGGCCAGGTAGACAGGAAAAGCCCCGCGAACTTTTGAATATTTCCTGTTTGCCCAGCGTGGAGCTCCGATCAGCACGTGTGGCGATGCAGTTAAAAATCAAAATAAAGAAAGAGCTCCCGCATGGACCATGCGGATGTGATCGCTGTAAGGGCAGGCAAATCTGTTCTATCAGCGCTCTGTTACAGAAGATGAAATTCAAAATCATTTTTTAAAAATCTCCAGACAGACGCCATAGCAGGGGCTCAGCGCACTGCTGCGTGACAAGCGTAACGGAAAGCCAAAGAATCAAATGGACGCTCATGGCCTGGAGGACTCAAGCTATCCCACAGTTCCTGCAGTCTCCGAAAAGTATTTGCATTCTTGGCTGAGCTCCAAATGCTTCTAGGGTCAAACACAGTGTCCGCGGTGGGTCAGGGCATAGCTCGGCAATTTACGCACCCCCCCACCCACCCCCAGAAGTGAAAGGGAAAAAAATCCTCTCTTGACTCTTTAACATGTCACCCTATCTTTACTGAATGCTGCAGATAGATGCGATGCTGCAGCACTCAACACCAACATCCTTGCTCCCCCCCCCCGCCATGGGTGGCTGATGGTGCAATATGACTGGTACCCATCCTCATCATCAGCCTATTGGCACATGGGGCAGTGCAAAAGGACTGGTAACCATGCCGACTAGCATCAGTTAGGTCAATCAAGGGCGCCTGGCCCTAATTTTTCCTGGTAGATGGTGCAGTATGGCTGATAACCATCGTCATCATAGCAACAGGGGGCTGAGCTCCATCAGCCCCCACCCTTCATGTGTAAAGAAAAGATTCAATTGCCCCTGGACTAGCAGCGTGATGCTGGGCTCCTCTCCTCCACAGTTCTTAATGTCCTGTCTGGACTATCATAGCAGCTGGAGGCTGCCTTCCACTCATTTCTCACTAACAAGTCACTGTGTCTTATTCCTGCATTCTTTATTACTTCATCACACAAGTGGGGGGACAATGCTACGGTAGCCCAGGAAGGCTGGGGGAAGAATGGAATCAACAGTGGGGTTGTTGCAGGAGCACCCCCTGTGAATAGCATACAGCTCATAATTTCTGCTGGATCTGACACAGAGCAGCTGTGCTCTCTGGTTCTGTGATACAGTAGTTCTCTAATACACTTGCCCAAATTCTAGACAGGACTGATTCTATTTTTAGATACCAAAAAGGAGGGATTGACTCAGGGAGTCATTCCCAATTTTGGCTTTTGCGCCCCTGGCTAAGAGCAGCCAGGGGCACTTATGACAGCAACAGATGGTGCAGTGCAAAAGGACTGGTAACCATGATCATCTTTTTACCAATGTATGGATTGGTAGATGGTGCAGTATGGCTGGTAACCATCTCTGCTGTCATGCAAAAGCAAAAGCATGCTGCTGTGTAGCGCTGCTGAATCGCCTCTGTCAGCGGCATCTAGTACACATACGGTGACAGTCACAAAAGGCAAAACAGGCTCCATGATTGCCATGCTATGGCATCTGCCAGGGCAATCCAGGGAAAAAAGCCGCGAAATGCTTGTCTGCCGTTGCTTTCCCAGAGGAAGGAGTGACTGACGACATTTACCCAGAACCACCCGCGACAATGATTTTTGCCCCATCAGGCACTGGGATCTCAACCCGGAAATTCCAAGGGGCGGGGGAGGCTGCGGGAACTATGGGATAGCTACGGAATAGCTACCCACAGTGCAACGCTCCAGAAGTCGATGCTAGCCTCGGACTGTGGATGCACACCACCGATTTAATGTGTTCAGTGTGGCTGCGCGCACTCGATTTTATACAATCTGTTTTACAAAACTGGTTTATGCAAATTCGGAATAGTCCCGTAGTGTAGACGTACCCAGAGTCTCACCCTTGGCAGGCTAGTTTCCCCTCTTCCTCAGTGCTGCCAGTTAACTTGAGTCCCAACACTCTACCATTCTAGGTCTGAGTTCACACAGTTCTATTGCTGCAGCTCAGCCCCAGCATTCAACACATCTGATATTCCCATCCTGGGCCTTTGGGTACAGGCTTCCAGTCATACTAAATTCTGCCCAAAGCTATGCTCCCTGCACTGCTTTAGTGCTAGAGAAACCAGGCCACATCATGCCCCATATAAAGGCCAGGGGCATAGGTGCCGACTCCATGGGTGCTCCGGGGCTGGGGGGAAATTGGTGGGTGCTCTGGACCCACCAGCAGCACCCTGCCCCCCCACACGCCTCAGCTTGCCTCTGCTCTGCCTCCGCCTCCTCCCCTGAGCGCACCACCGCGTCCTGCTTCTCCCCCTCCCTCTCAGCACTTGTGCCGCGAAACAGCTGTTTCACATGGCAAGCCTGGGAGGGAGGAGGGGGAATGCGGCGTGCTTGGGGAATGAAGAGGGGCTGGGGCAGGGTTTTGGGGAGGGGTCCAATGGGGCATGGAGGGGTGGAGTTAGCATGGGGACTTTGGGGCAGGGGTGGGGTCGGAGTGGGGCCAGGGGCGCGAGCACCCACCGGTGCAGAAAAAAGTTGGCGCCTGCGGCTAGGGGGCAGGATGGGAAAAGTATAAGTAGGTTCAAAAAAGAATTAGATAAGTTCATGGAGGATAGGTCCATCAATGGCTATTAGCCAAGATGGTCAAGGACACAACCCCATGCTATGGGTGTCCCTAAACCTCTGACTGCCAGAAAATGGGACTGGATGACAGGGGATGCAACACCCAATAATTACCCTGTTTTGTTCATTCCCTCTGAAGCATCTGGTGCTGACCATTGTCAGAAGACCGGATACTGGGCTAGATGGACCATTGGTCTGACCCAGTGTGGCTATTCTGATGTTCTTAAGGTGTTCAGAGAAATCATTTTAATGTAAGAAAAATTTGCTACTGACTATGTCACTGAGCAAGTGACTCAGCTCAGCAGCTGCTGAAACAAGGTGAAGTTTTTGGTAGTTTGTAAAGCAGGATCTATTGGTATTTGTGTGAATTATTTTGTTAGAACAAGTGTTAACTAACATGATGTTAAATACAGCTTTGCACTCAGTGTCTAACATGTCAGCTGTGTGTGGTTAATTCTGGAGTGGACCCTAGAATTAACCATGACCAGAAGACATGATGCATAATGTTATACCTGACTGTCTTTGTCTATAGCAAGTGTTTAACTAGGTTATGTCTACACTTGAGCTGGAGGTATAATTTCCAGTCTGGTAGACATATGTGCACTAGCTTTAAACGAGGTAGCATGCTAAAAATAGAAGTGTAGCTATGGTAATTCAGATGGCTACTGATTCGGGCAGCTGGCCACCACCCATACTACCCTGGCTACATTTTAGCATGCTAAATTGAGCAGAACTAGCACATATATGTCAACATGAGCAGGGAATCATGCTTCCCAGCTCAAATGTAGTTATACCTTTAGTGCTAGTTAGCACATGTTCTCAAACAGTATCCTTTCCCAATGTAGACAAGGTCTTGGTGTGTGCTAAAAGATAACAGTTAAATATTGAATGCTAATGTAGCACAGCTGGTTGTGCAGAAGTAATAACGGGCACCCTGCAATGTAGTATAGGCCAACATACAGGTATAATGAATACATGCAAGAGTATTGGCTGGTAAATACAAAAGTGTGATTATTTTGGTCATTCTGCTCAGTGTGTGTTAAAAAACCTCTCTGCATGTTTCCTTTAGGAAAATAAACATGACTAATGGCACCAATTCCTCTATGCCAGGGGTGGGCAAACTACAGCCTGGGGGCTGCATCCATCCCTCCAGATGTTTTAATCCAGCCCCCAAGCTCCCGCTGGGAAGTGGGGTCCAGGGCTTGACCCGCTCCAGCCAGGGAGTGGGGTTGGGATCTTGCCCCGCTCCATGCGGCTCCCAGAAGCAGCAGCAGCAGCATGTCCCCCCTCCAGCGCCTACACATAGGGGAAGCCAGGGAGCTCTGCCCCTTTTCCCCACCCCAAGCACTGCCCCCGCAGGTCCCATTGGCCAAGAACCGAGGCCAATGGGAGCTGTGGGGGCAGCACCTGTGGATGGGGAAGTGTGCAGAGCCACCTGGCCGTGCCCCTGCATAGGAGCTGGAAGGGGAACATGCCGCTGCTTCTGGGAGCTGCTTGAGATAAGCGCCACCCACAGCCTGCACCTCTGACCCCCTTCCATGCCCTAACCCCCTGGCCCAGCCCTGATCCCCTTCCCACCCTCCAAACCCCTCGGTCCCAGCCCAGAGCAACCTCCTGCACCCCCAAACCCTCATCCCCAGCCCCACCCCAGAGCTCTCCCCCCCATACACCCTGAACTGCTCATTTCTGGCCCCACCCCAGAGCCTGCACCCCCAGCAGAGCCCCCCTGCATCCCAACCTCCAATTTCGTGAGCATTCATGGCCTGCTATACAATTTCCAAACCCAGATGTGGCCCTCAGGCCAAAACGTTTGCCCACCCCTGCTCTATGCAGTGATTTTGAACATTACATGCAATACTTAAATCCGGAGTCATTGTTAAGTGAACAAACATTTCCTGGCCCTTTCCAAGCAGGAACAACAATTTTGAAATATCAGCATGAACGGGAGCCTGATTTTTGGCAGCTTCAACAGCCAGTGATTAAAATAATATCTATGCACACCTGTGCCCCCTCAGCCAAATGTCCTTGCAAGGCACATAAGACTAAAGTTTTCACAAACGTGTGTTCTTCACAGTGACTGATGCTGCAGCTTCCTGCAAATCCTGCCTCTCTCTGTCAGCTGCTACAGATTGTTCATAGCACCAAGCTGTGGTGTTTAAAAAAGAACCACTAAAACCAGATAAATGTTCTGAGAAACAAAGGGGTCTTTTTTTCAGAAAAAGTCAAACATATAAATCTATCCAGACAAATCTACATTAAATGATGTTGAAAATTTGGGATGATTGACTATTTACAGTTATTTTCCTGGGGAGTGGGATAGGATGTGCATACTCCAGGGTGGCTTAGCAAAGGTTAAGGAGCTGCTGAGGGCTCATTAATCCCACCCTGGTACACCTGTACTTGTGGTCAGACTTGGAAGGGCAGTTAAAAGGAGAAGGCTCCCCGAGGGAAAGTAGGCCTGCTGTGGGACTGTTGTTTGTTTTTCTACCCAGGAGTTTTGTGCATGTTTTTACCTGGGCCGGGTATCTGGTCTGAACGAGACTGCTGCAGGTAATGCCCACTCAGGCAGGATAAAACTCCTTTTGCACTCTACCAGAGTGCATGCTGCGATTCTTCCTGAGCCTAGACGTGCTTCAGCTATAGAAAGCTAGTAGCCATTTTTAAAAGGGCTTTCAGCAGACCCTGCCTTTTCAGAACTGATCATATGCCACATCCCTCACCCAATCTGGTGCTAGTATTTATGTAACGAGACTGAGGCTTCAGAGAAGCAGGATCATGTGTCCTGTGTGCTCTGATCCAGTGGTTCTCAAACTGTGAATCGGGACATCATTTTAATAGGGTTGTCAGGGCTGGTGTTAGACTTGCTGGAACCTGGGGCTGAAGCCAAAGCCCAAAGGCTTCAGACCTAGGTGAAAGGCTCAGGCTTTGGCCTTGCCTGCCTGGGGCAACGTGGCTCAGGCCAGCTCCTTCTTAGTGATGAAGGCCTGAATGCACAAAAGGAGTTAAGCACTGTGACAATCAGCATCACAACATCTAACTTTTAGGTGCCTATAAAATCACTGCCATTCACAAAGCCTAAGTTAGGCACCTAGGCTCCCTATACAATGAATGGGGAGATACAGGTGCCTTAGAATGTGATTTACAAACAGCTGCATGCTAGCAGGGATCCACTTCAACTAGCCAATGGAGATGCCAGCAACAGAGGTGCATGCTAAGCCTAGCCCTGCCTTGGAGATAGGTGCCTTCCTGCAGCCCAGACTTAGCCACTTATCTCTGCTAGTAATTCTTAGCTGCAAACCCTCTCTTAGCATTAGGTGCCTCTGTTGTTTTAGCAAGAAGGTGGGGGGGAAGGGAGGCCCTCCATCATAACTTTTAGCTGAGTGATTAGAGTACTCACCTGGGATGGGGGAGACCCTGCCAGTTCAAATCCACCTCCTCCTGAGGGGGAAAATAGATTTGAATAGGGATCTGCTGCCTCTCAGGAGGGTGCTCCAACCACTGGGCTATTCTGATGTGGGGCTCCTTCAGTCTCTCCTGTTGAAGCTCTTACACTCTGGGTAAATAATAAAAGCATCATTAGAGCAGAGGGACTGGATCCTGGGTCTCCCACCTCTCAGATGAGTGCTCTGATCACTGTGCTATAGAGTAACTCATGCCTTGCTCTTTCTGTCATTTGAGCCAGAGAGAGCAAGATTTGCCCTCTGAGCACACCTACCAGATCAGGCCCCCCATATGACTTAGGTGGCTGAATGCCTGTCTTCCCCGGTTTGTGAATTATTCAGGGGCTTAGGCAGGAGGTTGGTGCCCAGATGCCTACAGGGAGGCAGCAGTGTGTGTGCTCAGAAGCAGAAACATAGGTCTCTGGAGAGCTTGTACTGCAAAACTTAGGTGGTGACAGAGTTTAGGCCCATACAAGGTTCAGAAGGAGTCCTGTCTATCACAGTGGTCCCAAAACTGGGACTTGAGTATCTAACTCTTTCTGTGCATTCTGGCCAAAGTGCTTTGTGTTTGGTGCCCGTTTGGTGCTTTCTGTTTCTTCACCGTCTGTCACTTTACTCGCTGCTGAGTTCACTGCTTGTGCCTCATCACAAGCTTGGGATTTGCAAATGCTGCTCTTGGTGGATGGTGGCTCTGGTTCATCTTCCGTTTTTCACATGCTGTTGTTTATTGTCCTATGTGTACAGTGTGGTCAGTTAATGTTTTATTTGGATTGGACATTAATTCTACAATGTATCTGTGTGCCAGCCAGTGTCTCCAGAAGGTAATTCTTAATCTCTTCATGGGAGATGTTTCAGTTGTATTCCTTCTCAACACTTAAAAGGTTCCATGTTCGGGTGTACCCACTGGGAAGCACTTCAGCCTCTATGATTGCATTTGATTATCATTGTACCATGTTTCCTCATCCTCCTTGTACCATGTCTTCCTTATCCTCACTGGGTAACAAGTCCTGGAAGTGGCTTACTCTGTTGCATTGATGCAGTTAGGACAGGTGCAACATTAATCACATCATTAGTTCCCTTTGGGCTGGATGAACATAAGAGTGATCATATTGGGTCAGACCAAAGGTCCATCTAGCCCAGTATCCTGTCTTCTGACAGTGGCCAATGCCAGGTGCCCCAGAGGGAATGAACAGAATAGGTCATCATCAAGTGATCCATCCCCCTGTCACCCATTCCCAGTTCCAGATAGCCCCATGCCAGCCATTGCAGAGTGCTATCATATCACTGGTTGTGCCGCTGGTTAGCAAACTTTGAATACCCGGATGAGTACTTCTGCAGCAGCTGCCACTCAGTGCTTACTGCCTCTCACTTGTTTTTTATTTAATAGTGACACACAGACTGACACTTATTTCAAGTCTGCCTTGCAGATATCCACTCCATCTTGCCTGACAGAACATAGGAGCATGAACTAGGGGTGTTGGGGGTGCGGCGGGGGGGGAGGGGATTCCATCATATACATGGTTTACAGTTTGGTTCAATGGCTCTTAGTACCCGCACTATAAAAATTGTTCCAGCATCCCTGTGTCAGACTTGACCTTTGTTTGGGGGGCTGAGGTGACTTGCACTCACCTGATGTTGGTACTTGTCCCCAGGCAGTGGAGCATTTAACAGAAGCAGAGCCACTTTGACCTAAGGTGACAATCTATAATTATCCCAGTGATATTTATATTAGCCTGCCTCATACATTAGCTCAAGCAAAATGTGAGATAAAGATGATTTTGAGAGGTTTTCAACAGAGTTGTATGGTAGTTAAACAAAAGGCCCCTTCAACAAACATTTTGATTCCCGTAATTCAGGCTTGGGAAAATTAACATTAGTCATCCAGTACACTAGTAAGTATTCTTTCATTTAAATTCTTACAGAGTTATTGCATACTACATAGGGCAGAAAAAATGCAGAGCAAGGTTAAATCCAACACACATGTTGATTTGAGGTTACCTATGCTTCCTAACTGTCATATATTACTTTGACAACAGGACTAGCTGAAATGCAGCTATATGCAAGGATGTGCATGTCTGTAAAAAAGTAGATACATCACAAATGGTGTGAGTTTTTCATTGTTATAGAGCTATAGGAAATGCCATTCATTTAGAAATATGGTTGTTTTAGGGGGAAAAAAAGTTAGTCCAGAATATTTCCATTCTTATCATTCTGACTAAAGTTCTTCCTGCAGTACATGGCTCTCTGTTAGAAAATGGACAGTCAAAGGCAAATTTTCCATGTTGATATCTTCTTTTACTGCATGATGTTGAACAAATGAATGGGAAACTTTGAGTGGTCTGACTGGTGAATGCTGTTGCCATCCAAACAGTGAACTGTTAGGATGACTTTTCCTACATAATAAGAGAAATGCTGATTTAAAACATATGCTCTTGAAGATCCTTATAAAACAGCCAACTGTAAAACACATATCACCATATAAATGCATATTGGTCAGGAATATGAAAACCAGCGGAGTATTAGCAGAGCATACAATCAATTAATTACAGCCTTGTACAGCTATTTAGCTGCTCACACTTGCAATTATAAATTCACAGTAAACTAATGTAATTGCATAAATGTATGAGCTTTCATGAAGCATGGAAAATTACTGGATCGATTGCACTAACACAGAGGTTCTCAAACTGGTCCGTGAGCTCCATTCGGGTGGATAGTTCCCTCTAGGGTGCGCGCCTGGGCAGCCACACATGAGAGAATGAAGGGCCACCCACCTAATTAGTGGAGCCACACAGGTCTGGCTCCACTAATTAGGTGCCTGGACCCTGGAGAAGATGCACATGTAAGGTGAGGTGGTGGCCTTGGGAGAAATATGGGGGTAGGTGGGAGGGGACAGCAGGGTTAGAAGAGGGAGTGGGGCGAATTTGGGATGTGCAGGGCTGCGGTGGCGAGACAAAGAGGCGACTTTCCCCAACTCCAGGGTTGTGGCTGCCAGGGAGAGATGGTCCTCCTTCCCAGCCTCAGCTCTGTGGCTGCTGTGGTGGGGGAGAGACCCCACTCCTTCCCAGCCCCAGTTTGGGGGCTGCCACAGCAAGGGAGAGAGGGCACATCCATCGCGTTAGAAAGGTAAGACTACTGATCTTAAAATATGAGTTTTGTGCTTTTATTTGTAGAACAAAAAAAGGTCATTATCAAGTTTTTTTTTAATATAGCGCTTTTATCCAAAGCGCTTTACAATAGTTAGCTAATGGTACAAATATTATTTGGAAAGATCATTAAGTGGTCCACCGAGACCCTCAGCAATTTTCAAGTGGTCCGTGGAAAAAATGGTTTGAGAACCACTCTACTAACATATTCATCCCTAATCTGTTTTTTTAATAACTGTGGACATGTTTGCATTATAGAGGCTCATGTATCTTTTCTCCCACTGCATATACTAGGAGTTGTGATGCTGGCTCCACAACCAGTTGTATTACGTGCAGTTCAGTGACTTACCAATTTGTTCCAAATAAGGGGGTTTTGTTTCTGTCTGTCCCATCTCTATGGTGAAAGCCCATTGAGTTTATGCTGACTTCCATTTTTTTTCCAACCTATTTTTCATTCATGATTAGAGAATTGACTAGCCCTTTGGTCAGGAGCTCACCACTAAACTACAGTCACTCTCAATGACTCTGAAATCTGATTTCCTATTTTCCTTTTTGATGGCTGAACCTGCTTCTCCACAATTGCTAGATTATGAGCTGAGGCAAAAACACTGATTTTTCTCATGGCAGTTGTGCTCAAAACACCCTATCCTCTTATGCTAGTGTGAAGACACACTTGTCTGCATGTAGATGCAATCCCAGAGAACTCTTTTTGCTCTTTATAAGGGGGATTTAGCAAGGCTATTTAATTGCAATCAACCAATCGTATTGTTTGAATACATACAGCTCCTTTCAAAATAAGATTAGTACATTATCATGTTAATTAGCTAATGAAATACCTTGATTTATTGAGTAGTACTATACAGTAACTCCTCACTTAACATTGTAGTTATGTTCCTGAAAAATGCGACTTTAAGCAAAACAATGTTAAGCGAATAAATTTTCCCCATAATAATTAATGTAAATGGGGGGGCGGTCCAGGGAAATTTTTTTCACCAGAAAAATGACTATCTTATACATACATACACACACACACACACACACACACACAGAGTATATGTTTTAAACAAACAATTTAATACTGTACATAACAATGAGGATTGTGAAGCTTGGTTGAGGTGGTGGAGTCAGAGGGTGGGATATTTCCCAGGGAGATGCCTTACTGCTAAATGATAAACTAGAACAGCTGAGCCCTCAAGTGTAACCTCACATTCTACAAGGCAGCACAAATGGAGGGAGGGGAGACAGCATGGCAGACAGAGACATACACCCTGTGTGTGAGAGAGCGAGCCAGCTGCGCATTGCCCCTTTAAGTATGCTGACTGCACTCTAAGTACATTGCCTTTTTAAGTAGATCAGCAAGTGCAGCATGTGCTGCCAGCATGCTCCCTCTGTCCTGAGCCCTGTCATGTCATGTCATGTCATTGTCTCCCCCTGCTCTGTGGAGATGGAGTAAGTGGGGGGCAGGAGGACATCCTGACATGAATCCCCTGCTTCCCCCACCTCCCCGCACAGCAAGCAGGAGGCTCCTGGGAGAAGCTCCAAGGCAGGAGCAGCACGTGGCAGTGGGGGGAGGGACAGCTGAACTGCCAGCAATTGATAGCCTGCTGGGCAGCTGATGCACAGGAACTTAGGGGAGTGGGGAGCTGATGGGGGCGGGGGCTGCCGGTCCACCTTGGTTCCAAGCCCCCACCAGCTAGCTCCAACGGGCTACTCTTCCTACAACAGTGGACAAAGCAGGCGGCTGCCAAACAACATTATAAGGGAACATTGCACAACCTTAAATGAGCATGTCCCCTAATTGATCAGCAATGTAACAACTTTAACTGGGACAACTTTAAGTGATAAGTTACTGTAGTAACTTTGCAATAGCTGCTTTGAGTGTCCTGTATACATGTAATTGCCTATTAAGCATGCTTCCTGTAGGCATTGTAAAACGTGCTTGCAAAATGAATAGTATGATAGTCTAGTAATATACTGTTGAGAAACTGCTGCAGTGACCTACTTTTAATCTTGATTTTAGCTTTCCCTGAGGAATGTTGTATTTGGTACAGTGTGCCTTGTCACTGGTTTCATTGCATCATTTTAACTCTTAGATTTAAGGCTTGAAGGGACCATTGTGATCATCTAATCTAACCTCCTGCACCTCACAGGCCACAGAACCTCACCGTTTATTCTAGTTCAAACTATCAAGTGACCCGTGCCCCATGCTGCAGAGGAAGGTGGAAAAAAATTCAATCTGAGCTGGGGGAAATTCCTTTCCGACTCCAAACATGGTGATCAGTTAGATCCTGAGCACATGGGCGAGACCCGCTAGCCCAGGGGTCGGAAAACTTTTTGGCCCAAGGGCCACATCGGGGTTGCAAATTGTAAGGAGGGCCGGGGAGGGAAGGCTGTGCCTCCTGAAACAGCCTGGGCCCGGCCCTCTATCTGCCCCATCCCACTTCCCACCCCCTGACTGCCCCAGGGCCGGCGCTTCCATTAGGCGACCCTAGGCGGTTGCCTAGGGCACCAGGATTTGGGGGGTGGCATTTTGTGCACTCCCCATGGGGCGTACGGGAGCTTCCGGTTCCGCTCCCGTCGTGCCGCCAAAGAAGGACCTTCTGCCGACGTGCCGCGGAAAACAGCGGCAGGCAATTGAGCAGCTCAATGACTGCCGCTGTCGCCTGCGGCATTTTGGAGGAGGGTCCTTCTTCGGCGGCGCCATGGGAGTGGAACCAGAAGCTCCTGTGTGCCCCATGGGGAGCGCACAAAATGCCGCCCCCCCAAATTCTGCCTAGGGTGCCAGAAACGCTGGTGCCGCACCTGGACTGCCCTCCTCAGAACCTCCAACCCCCCCGCTCCTTGTCCCCTGACTGCCCCATCCCAGGACTCCCTGCACCTAACCACCCCCTGCCCCAACTGCCCCCTGGGACCCCACCCCCTATCCAACCCCCCTACTCCCAGTCCCCTGACTGCCCCAACCCCTATCCACACCCCTGCCCCCTGACAGCGCCTCCCGGGACCATATGCCTATCCAACCCTCCCGTTCCCTGTCTCCTGACCCATATCCACACCCCTGCCCCCTGACAGGCCCCCCAGGACTCCCATGCTTATCCAACCCCCCTGTTCCCCATCCCCTGACCGTCCACCCCCCATCAGAACCTCCGCCCCATCCAACCACTCCCTGTTCCCTGACTGCCCCCTGGGACTCCCCACCTCTTATCTAACCCCCTTGCCCCTTACCATGCCGCTCAGAGTAGCATGTCGCTCCGCCGCCCAGAGTGATGCCCGTGCGGCGGCATGACTGCGGGGGAGGGGGAACAGCCAGGGAGGGGCTGGAGGCTAGCTTCCCTAGCCGGGAGCTCAAGGGCTGGGCAGGACAGTCCCGTGGGCTGGATGTCACCCACAGGCCGTAGTTTGCCCATCTCTGCACTAGCTTGACACCTGGAATTCACTGTAACTCAGAGCCCTCCCGATCTAGTGTCCCATCTCCGGCCATTGGAGATATTTGCTACTGGCACTTGCTGATGGGCCACATGCCACTGTTGGTGACTTCATCAGACCATCCCCTCCAGAAACTTGTCAAGCTCAGTCTTAAAGCCAGTTGGGTTTTTTGCCCCCACTGCTCCCCTTGGAAGGCTGTTCCAGAATGTCAGTCCTTTGATGGTTTTTGCCTAATTTCAAGCCTAAATTTGTTTATGGCCAGTTTTATCTGCATTTGTTCTTCTGCCAAGACTGGCCCTTAATTGAAATAATTCCTCTCCCTCTCCGGTGTTTATCCCTCTGATCTATTTATAGAGAACAATTATATCTCCCCTTGAGGTGTTCGTGCCAGCTTGGTTTCTAGCCACTAGTACTATGCTAGTGACTCTTTGCTGTTTACGTTTTGTGTTTTGCTTCTTTAAAAATGTGTGTAGAGGAAGCTAACCTCGACCACACCAACAACTTCCTGTGGCCATTCTGATCATACCTATGGGAAAGCAATGCAGGAGCCTTGGAGCAGCTGCATCCAGGGTTTGCTGCCTGAGAATAAGAGTTCCAAATGTTATATATAATTACATCTGTTGCCAGAGAGGCGTGCTATCCCAATATTACTTGTTCCAAGGAAGGTAAGGGGGGTTCTCATTGGAGTGGGGAATAGCAGGGTGGCAGCAGGTGTTGGATAGCTACTTACTGGCAACTGAGGGATGCTGGAGGTTCAGGGCCTTGCACCTTCCATAGTCACACCCATGCAAAGTGGGTGTAAAATGTGTCTAGTGTGTTACATCTACTCTGCCCGGGTATAACTGACTAGGCAAGATAGTGGAGAACTGAACCAGGAGGCAGCAGCATTCACTGGCTTTATTTGGGACTGAACAAATGCCACAATTTATGGATTTATTCAGGTTGATACAGAATCCAAATATTCCACCCATTAATGGACTTCAGTGACTCTTCACTGATTAGATCTTTTGACCTTGCATTACGTTTTCTACACCTTTAAGTACTTTAGAATTATTTCTTAAATATTTAATTTATGTGTCACCACCATTTATTAATTCCATCAAAGCTATTTTAAAACAATCCGTCATATTACTAAAGCCTTGGAGATTATAATTCCAAAGTACAGTACCCTCTATCAAAGTGACCTCCCCATTAGTTCTTGCACTGTACATGTCAAAGATTTCAAAATGTTAGTTAAATGCTAACTGCAGTCTAAGAGGCTCTCTGGTTTTTAGCAACCTGACATGCCTGTTCCTGCTGAGGAGTACACTGGTTACGGTGTATCAGTGGCAGTATTGTGTCTTGTGATCTAAATTCTATTTGCAGTTTGTAAATTTCTTTAAGGAAATGAAATGGGACTGTTCAAGGGATTGGTAGTTAAATGCATAGGCTGGATTACACTTAGAAATGCAAAGCCAAGGGTGCTGTTAACCCGGATAGGCCCTCACCAAAGGTTAGCCAAGGAGGAGGTCTTTGTTATCTGAGCCTAATTAATCTTTGCACTTGTGCAAAGCTTGTCACTGACAAGGAAGGGAGGTAGATTGTTTACCTGATCATGAGATGCCTGAGGGACAGTTAACAACCTCCTACTCTAACTTGCACCTAGATACCAAATGCCTCTATGATGCATCTTGTAGCAAGTGGAGAAATAGCCAGAGCACAGGACTGCCCTGACCAAACTCCTCCCATCCCCAAAATGCTATCTGTGAGAAAAGGGGGGGACTGCAGAGCCAGTGGACCTTACTCCATACCTGACAGAGAAGGCCTTCTGTGCCAGTGGCTTTCCCCATGGGGCCAGTCCTGAATCATGCTCTCTTCGAATAGAAAAGACCACAGCTGCATGCCCTGGTTGTCAGGAGAAAAGGGTTGGCCTGGTTTTGGCACACTAAGGCCTTGTCTACACTGGCAAGTTTCTGCACAGTAAAGCAGCTTTCTGTGTTGTAACTCCTAAGGTGTGGTGTACACACTGCCAAGCCACTTAGTGCACAGACACTGCGCAGTTGCAGCACTGTAAAAAAAACAAACCACCCCACCGAGAAGCGTACAACTTTCTGTGCTGGGGGTACAGTGCCACAGTGCCAGTGTAGACACGCTGGTTGATTACAGTGCTGTGATTGGCCTCTGTGAGGTATCCCACAATGCCTGTTCTCACCTCTCTGATCATTGGTTTGAACTCTACTGCCCTGCCCTCAGGTGACCAACCGTCATCCCCACCCCATAAATTCCTTCAGAATTTTGAAAGTCCCCTTCCTGTTTGCTTCATGAGGTGTGCAGTAGTCTCAGAGCATATTTCCAGATGGCCATGCCTGCTCCAAGCACAAGGTGATCCCCCACTTGGAGCAATGCTGAGCTGCTGGACCTCATCAGCATTTGGGGATAGGTGGCTGTCCAGTCCCAGCTGCGCTCCAGCCATAGGAATTATGATACGTATGGGCAAATTTCATGATCCATGACACAAAGGAGCCATAACTAGAACACATTGCAGTGCAGGGTCAAAATGAAGGAGCTGTGGAACACCTACCACAAGGCATGGGAGGCAAACCGCAGCTCCAGTGCTGTGCCCACGAACTAACAGTTCTACAAAGAGCTGGACGCGATACTCAGTGGCAACCATACCTCCACTGTGAGTACTTCAGTGACTTGCATGCCAGTTGAGAGTGGACCAAACCAGGAGGAGGAAATCTTGGCAAGGATGTGGAGGGGATGGGGGACCCAGAGGCAGATGATGAGTCGGAGGTCAGAGATGCATGCAGCCAGGAGCTCTTCTCTACCCTGGAGGAGTCTAGCCAGTGGCAGCTGTCAGAGCTTGGCAAAGCACAAATAGGAGAGGAGGCCCCTGGTAAGTGGCTTTGATTTTGGGAATCGTTGAAGCGAGTTGTTGGGGGCAGGAGGGTTGCAGAAAGCAGGCTTGTGTCTGTGAGATGCGCATACCACCACATGCCTAGTCTGAGCAGTGGAACAGGCTGTTGATTGACTCCCTCACTTCACAGGAATCTGCCTCAGAGATCTCCAGGAAACTCTCATGGAAACCCACTGCTGCAGGTTCTTTGGCAGAGCTGCTTTATTTCTTGCCTCATTAAGGGTAACTTTCCCGTGCCACTCTGCCATCACGGGGGAGGAGGGGAACCATTGATGCACACAGGCAAGCTGCATAAGGGCCAGGCCAGAAGCCACAGTCTTGGAGAAGACCCTACCTTTATTCTCTGCTCACCCGCAGCAGCAAGATATCTTCCATAATTAACGCAGCCTGTTGAAAATGTGACAGTAATGGTTTTAAGGTGCCCCCACTACAGTGAGAAGAGGGACAGAAAGGAGAAAGCAGTGTGCTAGAACAAAGCCACGGAGAGGCTCTTAAACGTTATGGAGGGCCAAGCGGACACACTCCAGGTGCTACTAGCACTGCAAACCGAGCAGCTCCATGCCTGCCCTTCCCTGCAGCCGCTGTCACAAAACTCTTTCCCATGCGCCTCCCCAGACACCACCAACACACTCTTATCAACCTCCTGGCTCCAATCCCGCAGCATTCCACTCCTCCCCATCACAGTCCAGCACTGCGGACTCCCAGTACCCACAGCACTCAGCACCTGTCCCTCTGCAATTTAGCCCTGCTGAAGTACAGCACCCGCTGCACTGTACTCCAAAGGAGAAGGTTGGATATGATCCCTGGACATAAACAAATCTTTAACCATCCCAGGACCCCATCTCCTCCTGGGACCCTCCCTTACCCCATGCCTCAGTGCTGATGGGTTTTTTTTTTGTTTTTTGTTTTGGTTTGATTCTCTCCTCCGGTTGTTCTTTTTTAATAAAAGAATTTTGTTGGTTTGAAAGCACTCTTTATTAATTGAAAACAAACGGAGCCCTGCAAAGCAACAGACAAATGTCTTAAACCTTCATAGTGCATTGTCTACAGCAATCACAATCACCTCCTAGCATTACAAGCACTGCACTCCTGAGCATAGCAACAAATATTAGTGGCTTTCAGCTTCAAATTGCTGCCTCAAGGCATCCCTGATGGCCCCGCCCTGCATCCCTCTAATAGCCCTGGTCTCTGGCTGTTCAAATTCAGCTTCCAGGCACTGAGCCTCAGCGGTCCAGGCCTGAGTTAAGCTTTCACTTTTCCCTTCACAAATACTATGGAGCATACAGCACGCGGCTATAAGCATCGGAATATTGTCATCGGCTAGGTCCAGCCTCCCATATAGGCAGCGCCAACGGGCCTTTAAATGGCCAAAAGTACACTCAACAGTCATTCTGCACTTGCTCAGCCTGTTGTTGAACCGCTCATTGCTGCGGTCAAGGTGTCCCATGTATGGCTTCATAAGACACGGCATTAAAGGGTAGGCAGGGTCTCCCAGGATCACAATGGGCATTTCGATTTCCCCTAAGGTGATCTTCTGGTCTGGAAAGAAAGTCCCTGCTTGCAGCTTCATGAATAGGCCAGTGTTCTGAAAGATGTGTGAATTATGCACCATTCCAGACCAACCTGCATTAATGTCTGTGAAATGCCCACAGTGACCCACTAGCGCCTGGAGAACCATTGAGAAATACTTCTGATTAATGTGCTTGGTGGCTCGGTGGTCTGGTGGAAGAATTGGAATATGCGTGCCATCTATCATCCCTTTACAGTAAGGGAGGCCCATTTGTGAAAAGCCATCCAGAATGTCACTCACATTGCCCAGAGTCAAGGTCTTTCAGAGTAGGATGTGATTAATGACCTTGCACACTTCTGTCAACATGAATCCAACGGTTAACTTTCCCACTCTGAACTGGCTAGTGACTGATCGGTAGGAGTCTGGAGTAGCCAGCTTCCACAGTGCAATCACCATGTGCTTCTCTAATGGCAGGGCAGCTCTCATTCTTGTGTCCTTGGGCAAGCTCATCATACAGTCCCATGAATGTGGTTTTCCTTATGTGAAAGTTTTGCAGCCACCGCTCATCATCCCAGATGTGCATGATAATGTGATCCCAACACTCAGTGCTTCTTTCCAGAGCTCAATAGCGGTGTTCCATTGTGGTCAGCACCTCCATGAATGCCACAAACAATCTCATGTCGTAGCTACTAGGTGTGATGAAATCAACGTCAAACTTCTCTTGCCTTTTTAGTTTAAGGAATAACTCCACTGCTACATTAGTGAAAGCGAGTAGCATAGAATCATAGAATATCAGGGTTGGAAGAGACCTCAGGAGGTCATCTAGTCCAACCCTCTGCTCAAACCAGCACCAATCCCCAGACAGATTTTTACCGCAGTTCCCTAAATGGCCACCTCAAGGATTGAACTCACAATCCTGGGTTTAGCAAGCTAATGCTCAAACCACTGAGCTATCCCTCCCCATT
Source organism: Mauremys reevesii (assembly GCF_016161935.1). Taxonomy (NCBI): domain Eukaryota; kingdom Metazoa; phylum Chordata; order Testudines; family Geoemydidae; genus Mauremys; species Mauremys reevesii. The sequence goes on along the minus strand of NC_052624.1, from coordinate 113,053,312 downwards.
TAGTGGTTAACAGTGCGGGATCCATTCCTGCAGACCGAAGAGGCAGAGCAGAGCACACAGTACACAAACCGTTGAAAGATGGTGCCAAATGTGGACGGAAGCACAGAGATTTCTGGGATGCGAAGCAATACATCACGGGGCATTAGGACGGGACCCAGGATGCCCTGTGACCCCCTCTGCCTTCCCACAACTCTTAGAGGCAGAAGAGGAAGAGATGCTCTGTGGGATAGCTGCCCAGAGTGCACCGCTCTGAATACCGCTGCAAGTGTGAACATGCCATTGCACAGGCAGCAGACAGTGTGAACCCACAACAGTGGTTTCCCTTCAGCGTGCTCTCAGCGGCGCTGTAACTCTGCCAGTGTAGACATACCATACCCTAAGTAACTTCCCAAGCATGCCATAAAAGGGCTGTACTTAGGGGAATTTGGCTGCAGTAGATGAAATTGTTAGTTAGACTAAAAGTCCTCTTTTTGATTGACAGGAAGTTTAGCTGGACAAAACCACTATTTTTGGGGGGGAGGGGCTAAACTCGGAAAACAAGCTGAAGGAACTCTTAGTTCAGAAATTAGTTCAGAGGGTTTTTTGTTTGCTTAGACAGAGCTCTGAAAAGTCAGGTATATACACAAGGTGGAATTCTAGACCCATGGTCATTGGTCCTTTAATTCCCCTGGCCTGAGTCTGCAGCTGTAGAAGTATGTCCCTGCTAGTGATTGTTTCTCCCCCTTAAATTAACCCAAGCAATGCCTAACTGGACTTAACACAGTGGCATATGCCAGTTCCCTTAGCAAGGGGGAATCATAGACTATTGCAGACCATCACCCTAGTTGCTGTATGCTTCATACTCTCTCTCTCTGGCTGACAGCTATGGCGTGATCAGGCAGGGAGAGGCAATGGGACATTTGGATATGTTTACCAAAGATTTCCTCATCTCTCCCTGGACTGACATTAAGCAGCAGAGGAATCCCTGTCTCACAGCAGTGATGTAATGAGGAGTTCACCAGTCAGAGCTATTAGCCCCTCCTCAATACCTGACAAGAGTAATCACGGGTGGGAAGGGCCCCAGCTGAAACTAACTTCTTTCTTTAAAAAATAAAAATGAAGAAAACCAACCTTGTATCAGTCCATTTCTTCTTCTCGCCACTCTAGAGCTATCTGAGGGGAATACTTCAGCTCTATGACTGCAGTCTTTCCAGCTTTGTGCACAGTCATGTCAGAGAGCAAGGGACTGACTTCTGATTTCTGAGACCTGGGATGATTGGTGCATGAGTGGGGAGGTGTTCATTTACACAGCTTCCCACTCCCAGAATAATTCAGCACTTCCCACACGGAGGGATGTTCCCCCCTCACCTGCTAAATGTGTGCCTCCAAAGGCTACATATTTTTGCTAAATAGTCCCTAAAATTGATAGTGAACAACACATCTTTCTGACTGGTGACTATTTGACCTATGTAAAATGAGCCAGGGGGTCCAGATGCAGCTCCTGATGGGCAGGAAATCAGAAATCAATATCAGTTCCCACTGATTGTCATCCTTGTTTGCAGTCTCATTTTAGAAGCCAAGAATTAAATGAGCTATAGAGACTGAATTATTTCCTCTCCTCTGCCACACGCCATGAGCATGGTCCCTCCAGAACAGCTTGAGGCACTTTGCTCAGACAGCGTGGGGAAGTTGGCCCTGCCACAATTCCAGCTGGAGACATTCTGGGGATAAGTACAGGACTTCAGTCAGCAGGGCTGAAGGAATCCTCAGGCCTGTTGAGTTGTATTTAAATATTGGTGCCAGCTGCACTAATATATTTCAAAATTCATGCAGAGAGAAAAAAGAGCATCCATTTTCTAAATTCAGATTGTGCTGCACTGTCTTACAGCTTGGTTGTGTCCTGATCCTACCCGGCTGCACAGGGAAGTAAGGTCCCACCCTCAAGGCAGTGCCCAGCCATGTAGGACCCTCCAGTCTGTGGCCTGTGTGTAGTGGGGGAGAGTGGCGGCTGCACACTTGATACTCCCCTTTGCCAGCAAGTGGGTGGGGGAGTGGAAAGAGTCTTGGTTCTTCCCCCCTTCACATGCTGGCAGCAGGAGCACACTCTTGAGCCACTATTCATTCCTAGGCTTCCTTCTGGGGTAGTGCAGTGATACAGGGCTGAGCCTAAGGGCAAAATCTAGCCCTTGATATCATAGTCTTGCTTAGTAAGCCTGGGCTTACCAGTGAAAAACAGCGAAAGATGAAAAGGCAGAGAAGCAATTCCATCCATTGATGGCATATGCTGAATCGAACACAGCAATCTTTTGTGCTTGCTTTCTATCTTGAGCAAGACGCACAAAGCAATCTCGCATTAAGCTGCACTCCTTTCTAACAGGGGCAAAGTCTGTGTCACACGGCTCACACTAGCCAACTTTCAACACTTATTGCTTCGTAACCGTTATGAACAGAAGTAGTAAATAATAATCTTAGCTCCTACCCATAGATTTATAAATAAGGGGAAAAGCAGACGTCATGAATGGGTTTGAGATCATCACTAGATACTGTAGTAGTACATGGCTTTGACAGACTCCTCCTCCCCCCGTTCAAACACTTTCACTTATAAAAGGTGTCCTGCATTCTTCCAAAGAAGTTAGGAACCAGCAGTGAAGAGGGGACTGGGAACCTCCTGGGAGAGGTCTGTCACCTCCAGCACTGCATCAGGAGTTAAGGGCTCAGGGCTGCAGAATTAAGGAATCAAACAACACACTGCATAAGAGACAGTGCAACACTACAAAAGGGAGTGCCTAGGGGAAGATAGCAAAAATGGTTAAAAATTGGACCTCAAGGAAACTAGAAGCAAAGCTGTGAAGTCTGTGTAGAAGAAGAGCTTAAAATTAAGCTGAAGCGGGGTACTAGAAAAGAAGACAGCCAGTTTAAATCAAGCAAAGGACGTTCCTGCCATTTCTGATAATGAGAGCAGGGACGCTTAACCTGTATTCCTCTGTGCTGCTGGCATGGTTGGCATGCCGTCCAGGGAGCCTGGCTGGAAGTGTCCTCTCTGAACCCACCATTCCAAATATGGCTTTTGAAACCTCCCAAGAGACATTAGAAAATTCTGTAGATATAAGCAACAGCAGCAGTGGGAGCAGCAGCCAGGGATACCAGATAGTCACCTTTGATTGGCTTGCGGTTCATGTGCCTTATATCATTACATTCTGGATCCTAGTGGCGGCCTCATCTCTAATTGGTAAGTAATCTTGACTAATTAAAGTCTATTTTAATATTATGCATAGAGATGGTCAAAATGCAGGAAAAAACATTTTTTTTTCCCTGAGCACTTTCATCAAAATTTGAGAATGATCAACTACTTTATTAACTGGCTGAAAAACTGCAAAAATGTGTCAGAAAAAAATTGCAAAAAATCATAGGACATAGAAATATAGGTTCGAAAGAGACCTCGAGAGGCCATCTAGTCCAGTCCCTTGCGCTGAGGCAGGACCAAGTAAACCTAGACCATCCTTGATTGATGTTTATCCAACCTGTTCTTAAAAATCTCCTTGCAAGCCTATTCCAGAGTTTAACTATCCTGATAGCTTTTCCTAGTACCGTATTTTCCGGCGTATAAGATGACTTTTTATACTAAAAAACAACCCCCAAAAATTGAGGGTCATCTTATACGCCGGGTATAAACATACTGTAGCTTTGGCTACATACAGAACGTCCCTGTGCTGATACTGTATGTACCGCGCTGAGCCAATCCCGGCAAGCGGTGTATTCTATTAATGCATACAAAGCCTGCTCGGATTGGCAAAGGTTGTAATAGCCCGCCTCTCTGACTCAGCCAATCCGAGCAGGCCCAGAGCTGTCTGATTCCCGGCCGCAGCTGGGATTTAAAAGGCTCTGGGCTCCCCGCCGCAGCGGGCAGCCCAGAGCCCTCTGACTCCCCGCCGCGGCTGGGATTTAAAAGGCTCTGGGCTCCCCGCTGCAGCGGGCAGCCCAGAGCCCTCTGATTCCCGGCCACGGCTGGGATTTAAAAGGCTCTGTGCTCCCCGCCGCAGCAGGCAGCCCAGAGCCCTCTGACTCCCCGCCGCGGCTGGGATTTAAAAGGCTCTGGGCTCCCCCCCTCGGAAGGGGGGGTAGTCTTATACGGCGAGTATAGGCCAAAACCTATGTTTTAACTGGAAAATTAGGGGGTCATCTTATACGCCCAGTCGCCTTATATGCCGGAAAATACGGTATCTAGCTTGAATCGCCCTTGCTGCAGATTGTCCAAGAAATAATGATCACCATTTCCAAAATTTGTGATTCGCTCTAGTGCCACGCACATAAAGGAACCATGAAGCAATGAACTAGTGATATGAGAGTTATAAAGGTTTCCCTACTCTGAGGAGCGAGCAAATTTGATCCCCCTTCGGGAGCAAAGGGAATTCCCTCCAGCTCAGCAGCCTTGAGGAGGCAGAGAGTGGAAATCCCTCCACACCTTTCTGTTAGCCTGTGGGGAGAAGAGAAGAGAATCCTTTCCTCCCAGGAGCTTGGTCAGGGTGAGGGAAGGGAATCCCCTTATCATTTCAGCAGTCAGAATGGAGGAGGCGGGGATAAATGTTGCATCATTGTGGCATGACACTGTCACCATACATGATCTAGGTGTTCTTGGTCCTGCCTCAGCACAGGGGAGCAATCCCTTCCGGCCCTACAGATCTATGATTCTGTATAATGATGCATTGAGTCAGCATAAAGTGGTGTCCTGTATCGAGCTGGTAGAAAGGGGAGGGGAATTCTGAGAAACCATTTTTTCCCCCACTCTTTTTAAAATTTGTGAACTGCTTCAACAAGCCGTAGAACTGATAAAAAATGGCTGAAATATTTTTGTTTTCATGAAATGTTTTTAAATTAAATTTCAGCTTGCTCTAATGACCTATTAGGAGCAGTAAATATTTTTACTCTAGTAGCACACAGAGGCCCCAATCAGGAATGGGTCTCCTTGTTGTTATGCATTGGTCAGACAGAAAAGTAGTGATGCCAATCTAGAGAACAATGTAATGTGAGTATAGTGCCGGTATGCCACAACCCGATGATGTGAGTATGAGCTATTGTTGTGCACTCATGGGCAATGGCTTTGGTAGGGGTCAGAACAATCGCACTGTGGTAGCATCTGCCAAATCTACACCAGTGAAAATGTCCCAAATGGTGGCACACTGGTGATTCCAGCACTTGGGAACAGAGTTCAGTATTTCCTACAGTGAGGATGTTTTAGCCTATGTCATAGATAAAATTGACTGGGTTACATCAGTGGTGGCTGGTTTCATGGGCACAGTGCCAGAAATGGACATGTCCTAGGCACCGTCTGCCCTGGTTGAGTTCTGCTCATCCTTCCTTCTTGACATGTTGCATGTGCTGGGAGAGTAGCATCGAGTGACTGTGATCGGATCCCATGCCACTTGTGGCTGGTGAAAAACTGTTCAGAAGTTTGGGTCTCTTATTGATGTTTATTATCGAAATTACTGTGGGGACTAGGTCCTGAGTCATAGACCAGGGCCCCATTGTGCTAAGCACTGTACAACCACAGATGCTGCTTTCTTGAGGTAGACAAGATGCCAGCTGCTCTTCAGCAAGCAGGGATTTGTCCCTTGCTCAAAAACTCTTCCCAGGACTTTAAGAACCCTGCCAATTATCATCCAGCATCAAACATGCTCATTGGAGGGGAAGTTATCAAGAAGTTGATAGTGGAGCACTTACACTTATGACTAAATTCCACAGATTTCCTAGATTCTGATTATTCTGGTTTTAGCCATTGGTGTGACAGAAACTGTAACGATATCAATGTTTAATGATTCACTTCTAGGCCAAGCTTTTCAGAGCTACCTAAGAGATATGATGGTGAGCTCCCATACAATAGTAGCCTTGAAAATCCTACTGCTAGTGCTGGTCAATTGTGACAGTTGATTCTCAAGTCATTTCCCCAAGTCGTATTATGTGTGTATTGTGACATCCCCTATTTGCTGGTCCACACAGAAGATAAAGCACCTAGCATTACCACTAGTGAACAGAAATCTTGTTTAACCTAAGTGGTTGAAGCCTATGCTTTTGGAGTTGAAGAACTAGCAATCTAGTCCCAGCTGAATTTGATACTGTGTGTGTGTGTAATATTATATATACTATTGTGTGTGTATATACATACGTATAAATAGTAATTGTGTCTGTTGAGTGAAATGCACAGTCTTGTTGCACTGGTAATGAAAGTGTAAGATTGAATAGTCCATCTTAAAGTGCTGTTCTTAATTACTCCAGATCTGCTCTCTGTGTGTATTTAGAATCTGATCTGTTTGTTCTAGTGAGAAAACCCATTTGAAATACCCTTTTGGCTCCTGTTCGCTATGTTGGTTTTGTAGTGCTATAAGAGAAGGAACTAGATTCTACTCATTTCACTTCATAGCAGTGGAGACTAGTTCTAATTCCAGACCCAAATCCTACCCTCAGTTACATACAGGTGTAATTGAAAGCAGATTTGAAGACTTTGGGATTGCACAAATTTTCACTGAGGCAATCTTTTGCATTTGCAAAAATAGGGTTTTTTTGTGAAGCATTGGAACTATTCACATTTGAGTCAAATTTAGTGATTAGTTTTGGTTGGGGGAAAAAAAATCTAAATATTGTTCTGACATTTTCAAAATGAATAGTTTTAAAACTTGATTGAGAAAATGTCAGTTCAGATTGACTTTTGAAACTTTTTCATTGGACCTGAACAATTGTTTTTTAAGAGAGAAGCTGAGAACATTCAGTTTTGGTTCAGAACCTACCAAATTGTGTTCTTTGGTCTGGCTGTTGAACTTAAATATTAGTTATTTGCTTAGCTCTAGTCATCACTAATATATGGTTTAAATTTCAGGGAGGTATATGGTAGAAGGAAAATAAGGGAAGAGTTATCCTACCCTTGTGAGGATGGCTACAGAGCCTCTCAGATGAAGACTCTACTGGAAATCCCAAACCAGAGCTTGTTTGCATGCTCATTCTCTGTTCTTTAAAGAATTTAAAGCAGATAAACTTAGGCTATGTCAATACTTAGCATTTAAAGCGCAAAAAGTCCCTTTTTTGCGCTAAAACCGCGGGATCGTCGACACTTGTTAATGACTTTTTGTAGTGAAACTCAAAAGTTTCAACGCAAAAAGAAAACCATCTTCACAAGAGGCATCTAGCTCTTACTACTGTTCTTTTTGCGCTGTTGTGCAAGTGAAGACACGTTCTACCAGTGTAAACACTTTTTGGCCTCTGAAGCATATCCCACAGTTCCAAAAGTGACCACTATGGCCAGCATCACCGCTGCTCTGATGCCCAGTAAACAGACCTCCGCCCCTCCCCTTGTAAGCAAGGGCTTTTTAAAAATATGCCACAAAAGAAACAAGGAAGTAATAGGGCTGCAGGGACATGAAGCAGGGCAGCAGGGGGCACTGAGCAGGTACCCAGAATGCTTTCTGCTCACCCTGCCCTTTCCCACAAGACCTATCAAGAGAGCTGCACTGTGGGATAGCTGCCCTACAGCGCTGCTCTTATCAGTGATGGAAGTGCCGGTAGTGTAAACACTCTGATGCCTGAGGAATTGAGTGAGTACACAAACCAGTGCTTTACTTTCACCGGTTCCCTATCACCAGTGAAACTTACAGTGCAAAAACTCTGTAAATGTAGACATACCCTTAGATTCTGAGCAGTCTCATCTCCCCTTAGACTCTCAAGAGGCATTCAGCACCTTACAGGATCCAGCCCCAAGAGAGCTAAGAATTATAAAATGCAGACATTAAAAGTGGGTAACCATGCTCTGCGATAGTCTCCCCACCCTACTCTGAAATAAACATTTATTCAGCAGATGGTTGTGCACATGTCTTTGAATTCCTATGGCCCCTCTTTTAAAACAAGTTACATCTATCAGCTGGAGCACTGACCTAACAAGGAGAAATGCTAAAGTATGTCATGACACCAATCACTTACAAATTCTACTGCTTAAGTACACCAAAAACTACTGTATAACTTGTTTCAAATATCTAAAAGCAACTCTCTGTAAATATTTGGATTATGATATTATCTGTAGGTATGCAAGATCTCCTTGATTGTAAAACTTCCGTATATGACAAGGATTATAGTTTTCATGGTCATATAGCATGAGTCATAATGAATAATCACTGGTTTTGTTATTAATGAATCTAGTAATAAAAAGGAATTAAAAAGTAGCCTCCTTTTTTTTCTCTTTACCTGCACTCTGAATTCTTTACCAATAAAACATACTAATTACTTTTACAGAGGCACTCACAAGTATTACCTGTTTTAAAAGATCAGCAGCTTTACAGGTGGTTTCCTGATTTAAATTCATGGTACTGATTCTCTGATACAATTTCTCCTTCATTGTAATGTTTCCTAATATGAAGAGGTTTATAGTTTTATAGTCATACAGTTTGTTATAATCCCTCTTTGTCTGTCCTCCCAAAACATTTTAATTGGCTTTATATAAGCAATTTATTACTACCTTCTCCCTTTAACATCAGCTAGATACACCTAGCTTAATTTAGGCTATATCTGCACTACAGACTTTCCAGCAGTGCAGCTGCACCAATACAGCTGCGCTGCTGTAACGCTGCTAGTACAGACGCTCAAAGTCAATGGGAGAGAGCTCCCCTGTTGACTTAATTAATCCACTCCCAATGAGTAGCAATAGCTATGTTGGTGGGAGAAGCTCTCCCGCCGACATAGTGCTGTCTACACCAGTGCTTAGGTCAGTATATTCTACATTGCTTGGGGGTGGCTTATTCACACCCCTGAGTGACATAAATTATACTGACATAAGCTGTAGTGTAGACAAGGTCTCATTTTAGTGTAACAGGATTTCAGAGCATGTTAGAAAAAATGTGTATTACAATGAGCTTCATCACACCATGTAAAGGCAGGTAAATATTATCCCCCTTTTATAGTGGAGAAACAGAGGGAAAAGGTGGGGTCCCATGGAAAGTCTGTGACAATGCAGTGGAAGTCTCTGGTCTTGTTCTCTAATCACTACTGTGACCGGGCAAGGCCAGATGGCTATAGAAAAGTAGTGGGAGATAGATATATTAGCCCCAGGTCAAACAAATCCCTGGTACCAGGCTAAGTAAATGGCAGCTGCTCCAGGTCAATTAAGAGACCTGGGGCCAATTAAGAGCTTTCTCGAAGGCAGGGAGGATGCTAGGTTGATTGGGACACCTGAAGCCAATCAGGAGCTGGCTGAAACTAGTTAAAAGCCTCCCAGTTAGTCAGGGGGGTGCACATGTCAGGAGCTGTGAAGTTGTGCTGTTGGAGAGACTGAGCTGTACACACCATATGAGGCACAAGGAAGGAGGCCCTGAGGTAAGGGTGAAGTGGAGCTTGAGGAAGTGGGGGCTGCTGTGGGGAAGTAGGCCAGGGAATTGTACATGTCCTGTCCTAAAAGGTCAGCTACCATAACTGATACTATTAGGGTCCCTGGGCTGGAGCCTGGAGTAGAGGGCTGGCCTGGGCTCCCCCTCTTTGCCCCCTTGATTAATTACTGAGAGTGGGAGACAACAGAGACTGTGCAAGGGAGGATAGCTTCTCACCTCCCTCGCTGGCTTTATGAAAATGGCTCCGTAGACTGTGACCCTTGTCTCTAGAGAGAGAAGGGTTAAGTGAGGGGTCACAGTGAGCCTCTGAGGCTAGTGAAATCTGTCAGGAAATGCAGGACCCACAGAGACAAGGACAGAGCTTTGTCACGCTACACATACTATTTCTTTTGTCTAACCTTTCATAATGAAAACAAACAAAAATTCAAATATCCTGTAGAAAATGTTGAATTGTAGTCATATTCCTTTCAAAGGCTCAGTTTTATATATGCACATTTTCAAGTAACAAAGGCCTGGTCTACACTGGGGGAGGGGGGGTCGAACTAAGGTACGCAACTTCAGCTATGCGAATAGCATAGCTGAAGTTGAACTACCTTAGTTTGAACTACTTACCCGTCCTCACAGCGCGGGATCGACGTCCGCGGCTCCCCCGTCGACTCCGCCACTGCCGTTCGCGGTGGTGGAGTTCCGGAGTCAAGAGGAGCGCATTCGGAGTTCGATATATCGCGTCTAGATGAGATGCGATATATCGAACTCCGAGAAGTCGATTGCTACCTGCCGATCCGGGCGGGTAGTATGGACATACCCTAAGTGGGGAAACATCTGTGTATAGAATTAAGAGCAAAGGGTGAAGTCAGGCCTGCTGTAATTTGGAGACCATGTGTTTGCTTGCTTGTAGGCAGCAGCTATAACCTAACCTGATAATGAAAACCGACTTTTACCAATAGGGACTTCATCACAATTGGCATCCAGTGTTTCTACAAAATCTAACTGCCTATACATTCAGTTAAACAGAACTTTAAAAACTGGTATTTTTCACAACTACTATTCACTTCAGGGGAGATTTTCAAAGGCACAAATAGGCAATTAGGTGCCCGAATGCTGCTGAAAGTCAATGTGTTGTGAAAAATGCTAGATTGACAGCACCAAAAAGTGAACTGTTCTTATATATTCCCAGAGAAAGTACAGAATAGGGATCAGCAACTCAAGTCTCTGTACACTAATGTGCTGCAGCCCAGGCCTGGGGAATGAGAAAGTAGTTCATGCTCCATCAGACAGGCTGCAGATGGTAAAACCTTTTGCTAACTACTATGATAGGTGGGATTGGAACTGGTGACAAACACCCAATTCCCTGCAACCTTTACTCCGGCTAGACTCCCATTTCACACCCAAAAACATCAAGGGGAGTTTTGCCCCAACCTAAATCACCAGTCCCCTGAGCCACTGACTCCTTTTAACGTAAACCTATGACCCTATCAATGCTGTGGTTATTAGCACACCTGATCTTAGCAGCTTCGCCACTGTAAGTCAGGCAACACTTACTAGGGGAAAAAACTTGTTCTGCTCACTGCTTTAGAGGTGCAGATGTTCTCCAAATGTGGTTTGACCACTGTGGTTCTGCTGCAGAAGGGGAGCAGTTCCCTTCACATGGGCACAAACCTCCAGGTGAAGGGGTGCTCCACAGCCATGTGCTCCAGGGCAGAGCAGAGAGGAAGCAGAGCGAGTTTGCGACAAATCAGACTGATGGGTCAAAGCCCTTGCATGAAAGGAGATGTCAGCTGCAGCCAAATTCTTATGTAGAAGTAGGTCCAGTATGGCAGCCATTAATAGATTCAGAGATTCCCAAGCTGTGACTCATGCTGAACCTACGTAGAGCCATTCTGCCAATTCTACACCACTGGTGGATCCTCCTATACACGAGCGATCATCTCATAGCTCCACCAGCTTTAGGCCTGCTTTGCACTGACGATGCAGGGCAAAGTGGCATGATGCATGGGGAAAGCTGGGACTCTGAATGTGTGTTTCCTTTAAGAAAATAACCATTTTACTACTTATTTTCAAACTTGCAGAAAGAACACAAACTGTTCCTTGCATTTGGTGACGTGCCAAGCTGCAAAGAGCAAGGATAACAGGGATTCCGCTTTCAAAAGCACATTGTTTACTGTCCACTGAAAGGGTTTCATTTCCCAATTATCTATTTTCTCCTGAAGGTTTTGGGAACTGCTTATTCTAAAAGATTAAAAAAAAAAAGTCTGCAGGGATTTCCTGGGAAGAGTCCGCACCAGCAATGCCTCTTTAATAAGGTTAGGTCACTGAAATATTGAGATTGCTTCATGGCAAAGGATGTTGTGACACATTGTTCTGATTTGAGTAACATGTTCTTCAGCGAGGGATTTCTTGTGCAAGCTGAGAAGTTGCTATCAGTATTCTGGCATAGACTCTGTAAGGAAGAAATCCTATTCCATGTCCTGCATATTTTGGGAAGCACTTAATGAAGAAAATGACTGTGATTTAGTGTGCAGAACTGGAGCAATTATCTAAAATTAGAGTTGGCAAACATCTTGAAGAAAAAAGTGCTCTTGAGCTTGTTTATCTGTAACAATGGCTTTTCCACACTCATCAAACTTCTTCACATGTAGTTGGATGCTCCCTTAAGTGCCATTTCCCCACTTCAGTGAATTCAATGTCGCTTAAACATGTGCCTTGCGATAGCATGTGAGAACTCGGTACCAAATAGGCAATAGAGAACACTAGAGAGAGAAATTAGAAATGCCAATACTGAATGTCACAAATCAAATGGGGAAATATACTGTGATCCTTTGGTTGAATCAGGAGCCTACATGCTGTGTAGCACCTAAGTGGTCTGGAGTTCAGTCTTGCTGATATTTTTACACACAGGTTCTGTGTATGAGAATTCCTTATATTCTTCAAACTAGAGTCACAAAAGGACTCCAGGTGCTTAACTGCTACTCTAGGTGCCTAAGTCCAAAATTCAGATCCTCAAACCCTGCTCAGTAGCCGTCTAACCCTGTAGGCACTTAAATCCCCCTTTGCCTAAATTTCTGTTGGTTGGGATATACAGAGCTGCTTCTTCCTCTATCCTTTTGTAGGAAAGGACTTAGGCATTTAACTCCAATAGGAGAGTCACCGCTTTTGACTCCTGTGCAAAGGTAGGAGAGTCCTTGTGACCCAGACTAATTCCCTTCCAGGGTTTGGGCCTAAGCCCTCTCCCTCCTACTGGCCAGCTTAGGTAGCTCCCAGCCCAACATGCTGGCTTTTGTGGATCCCATTCTTAAGGGCCAACTCTCCCCATGCATTGTAAAAGAACTCTGGGTACCCAACTTGGGGCTGTGCATTCCGTTAGGCGGAAGGGCACCAAAAAGTGAAATGTTGCAGTACTGAGGACCTAACCCTTTAAATTCAATTTGTATATCCCAAATGTTCATGTTATGACAGGGTCAGAGTTTATCTATTTTGCTGTCAATCTAGCTCTTTCAAAATGAGTTAAACGAGTGATCCAAGCGATAAAATGACTCTTCCTTTCAGTCACTGAAATGCTTCTCTAGAATATATTGAATGGCAAAATCTACCTACTAATATTTGCTACAACATTTTGTGAAAGATTTATATAAAACGCCAGTTGCAAAACTGTACAGGTAAGACTTTGCAAAAGGTCTGAGCCTTTAAAGCTTTATTTAATTTGTATGAAACAATTAAATAAAAATAGGCAACTTCAATGAGAATATTTATCATATGATAACTCCACCCTAAGGTGATTGCACAAAGATTTGATTTATTGACAACTTTGTTATTAACATGATAAGAAAGGAAATGTATTCACTCCCGCACTCCACCCTTTTCTTAATTGCTGACAGGGACGGCTCTAGGTTTTTTGCCGCCCCAAGCAAAACATTTTTTGGCTGCCCCCCCCGCCCACCAGTGCCCCCCACTCACACCCCCTGTTGCCCCAGCACTGGGCTCCCCCCAAAATGTGGGATCCGCTACCAGCACACTGCAGCCGAGCCCTGGCCCAGCTGCGACTCTGACCCCATGCGGGTGGAGCTGCTGGGCGGCGCGGAGCGGGAGTACTTCCAGGTGGTGGCGCAGCTACGGGGTGGTGCAAAGAACACGGCCCCCTCCCTGGGCTTCGCGGCGCTGCTGGTGGCCAAGGTGGATCAGTTCACGCTTACCGCCCTCACCCCCGACATGCTGGCGGCCGAGGACCTGGAGAGCCCCCTGGACCTGCTGCTCTTCAGCCTCACAGTGCCCTGGCCCAGCCCTGGCAGGAGGGAAGGTGAGGATCTCTGGCTGTGGGGCTACCTGCTCAGCACTGATGAACCCAGCCGGCCGCTCACCTCCTCACACACTCCAGGAGCCCCTTGCCGCCATCGCAGCCCGGGCTCGGCTCCAGGAGACCCCGTTTCCCTCCCTCCCTGGCTCCTCACACACACGGGTAGGGCCGCCCAGAGGATTCAGGGGGCCTGGGGCAAAGCAATTTTGGGGGCCCCTTCCATAAAAAAAGTTGCAATGCTATAGTAACATGTATTTGGAAATGTAAAAAATAACTAGTGAATTAATTTGTAATAATTTGAAAATACACCAAATACATTATTTAAAAACATTAAATGCTTTACTGGTCTGTATACATTTGCAATTACATAATGGGCTGTTGCTGGGTGATGGTGATGGTTGGTGCCAATGGGCTGTCACTGCCTGGAGGTGGTGCTGCTGTTGCCCAGGGCTGGGTGGGGAGCTGGGCTCTGGGGGGTGCCCGGCTCACAGGGGCTGGGCTCAGGACTGTGGGGAGATGGGGTCGGAGGTTGTCTGGCTCAGAGGGGCTCGCCTCAGAGCTGGGGGTCTGGGGTGGGGGGGGATGGGGTTGGAGGGTGCCCAGCTCAAAGGGGCTGGCCTTGGAGATGAGGGTCAGGGCTGTGGGGATGGGGTCAGGGGTGCCCGGCTCACGGGGCTGGGCTCAGAGCTGGGGTCTGGGGTGAGGGAGATGGTGTCAGGGTGCCCAGCTCAGAGGGGCTGGGCTCGGAGCTGGGGTCAGGGCTGTGGGGGAATGGGTACAGGGGTGTCCGGATCAGAAAGGCTGGGCTCGGAGCTGGGGGTCAGGGCTGTGGGGGGAATGGGGTCAGGGGGGTGTCCGGCTCAGAGGGGCTGGGCTCGGAGCTGGGGGTCAGGGCTGTGGGGGGAATGGGGTCAGGGGGGTGTCCGGCTCAGAGGGGCTGGGCTCGGAGCTGGGGGTCAGAGCTGTGGAGGGTGCCCAGGTCCGAGGGGCTGGGCTTGGAGCTGGGGGTCAGGGCTGGGCCTGGGGAGGATGGGTTTTGGGGGGTGCCCACCTCAGAGGGGCTGGGCTTGGGGCTGGGGGTCAGGGCTGGGCCTGGGAGGTAATGGGGTCAGGGGGTGCCTGACAACCACCTCCCTGAGACCCCCCAATCCAACCCCCCCTTCCCTGGCCCCTGACCGTCCCCCCATCCCCAGAACCTGTGCCCACTGAGTGTCCCCGGGACTCCCTGCCCTTTAGCCAACCCCCCGGCCCCGGCTGCTCACCCCCGGCTCACTGCGCGCCTCGAGAAACGGCCCTGCCCAGCAAGGCAGCCGCGTGGCTCCGGAGGGGGCTGAGCTCTTCCCCGCTCAGAGCCACGTGGGGAGGGGGCGGGGCTCCGGGCTGAGCTCAGCTGCCTCCGCTCGGCCCGGAGCTCGCAGCCCCACCCCCTCACCACGCGGCTCGGAGCGGGGCGGAGCCCAGCCCCCGCCCCCGGAGCCGGGCGGCTGCACTGCTGTTTAGGCTCCGGGCGCGAACAAGCGGAGGAGGAGCCGCCCGTCTTCTGCAGCCAGGCGGGGCCGCGCTACCAGTCAGGGGCCATCCCTCTCCCCCAAGCGGAGCCGGTAGCGCGGCCCTGCCCCGGCTGCAGGGGACGGGCCGCTCCTCGGCTCGCAGCGGCAGGATGAGCTGGGGCCCCAGCCTTTTACCGCCCCCTATATTTTGCCGCCCTAGGCACCAGCTTGTTTTGCTGGTGCCTAGAGCCGCTCCTGATTGCTGAGCATAAAGGGGATAAAGCAGTAAGTGATCTGCAGGGTCACAGGAGCTGATACTACCTAACTAATTGATGGCTGTCAGCGCCACAGCGTTTTAACATATGTTCTGGTGTTTACTTCACTTGCTAAGGGGAAAACTGTTTTCAGTATAGATACACCGTAAGATACTGAACACTTTGCACTCTGCTGGAGAGTACATACACTATGCATACCCCTAACACAGCTCTAAATAGCAGTGTAGGTGGTGGGGCACCACTTAGGTGAGTAAAAACATGCCTGAACCCAGATGTTCTCACTTCCACGCTAGTTTTTCCTTCTTTTCACTATTTACACCATTTAGATACATGTCCTGTGTTTTCTTAGTCCTACTTTTGCCAAACTAAACACACTTAATTCCTTTAGTCTTTTCTCATAAATCAGTTCCTCTAGCCCTTCAGTCATTTTTGGAAATTTTCATTCAGATCCACAGCTATTGGCTTGTAGCCCTATATTTACTGGATTTTCTACTTACACCACCCATTGAGGGGCAGTGCTTAATATAAAAACTAATATTAATAATTTCATTGTGCATCTAAGGCAACATGTTTACAAGTGCCTATATGACTTGGGAGCATAAGTCGTGCTTTCAAA
Organism: Mauremys reevesii; assembly: GCF_016161935.1. NCBI lineage: Eukaryota > Metazoa > Chordata > Testudines > Geoemydidae > Mauremys > Mauremys reevesii. The sequence goes on along the minus strand of NC_052624.1, from coordinate 113,037,302 downwards.
AGCGACTCAGGCACTTAGAAGTTTATGTCTTAGTGAAAGTCTTTGGAACTTAGAGTTGTAAACAGTTTAATTACAACCTACACAGGAGAAACTTTGATATAGAAAAGAAGATAAAATGTTTCAATGAGTGCTAAATAGCAGCTGCCCTTACTGATTGTAAAAAAAATAAATAAATAAAAAATTATAATTTTTAAAAAAGGATGGATTATTTCTATCATTATGACTTGTTAGTTGTAGTAATAGTGCATGTCATGCACTACCAGTAGGGCCATGGTATGAAATAATGTAAATATATAGATGAAACAAATCCATAAAATAAGAATCAAAATTACATTTTGAAATTCCAAAATGAAAATTTTCTGAAACCAAAATGTTTCTGAATTTCTGATTTTGTGGAAATTGTATAAAGTATCTGCTTTTCATTCTTATTTGAACTGAAAACTCTTTTCAAAAATCATAGAACTGTAGGCCTGGAAGGGACCTTCAGAAATCATGTAGTCCATCCCCCCGCACTTGCTGGGGTGGAACCAAGTATACTTAGATCATCCCTGACAGGTATTTTTCTAACCTGTTCCAAAAAAATCACCAGTGATGGAGATTTTACAACCTCTCTTATTAACCTATTGCCATACTTAACTATAAGGATAGTTGTTAGAAAGTTTTTCCTAATATTTAAATCTCCTTTGCTGAAGATTACCTCTTGCCCTATCTTGAGTGGACATGGAGAACAATTGATCACTGTCCTCTTTATTACAGCCTTTAACATACTTGAAGATTATCAGGTTTCCCCTCCATCTTCTTTTCTCAAGACTAAACATGCCCAGGCTTTCTAAACCTTTAGTCATTTTTGTTAATCTCCTCTGGACTCTCTCCAATTTGTCCACATCCTTCCTAAAATATGGTGCCCAAAACTAGATACAGTAGTTCAGCTGAGGTCTCACCAGTGCTGAGCACAGCAGGATTATTACTTCCTGTGGCTTAACTATGACACTCCTGTTAATATACCCAGAATGATATTTACATTTTGTTGCAACTGCATCACATTGTTGGCTCATATTCAATCTGTGATCCATTATAACCCCCAGATCCTTTTCAGCAGTACTACTGCCAAGCCAGTTATTCCCCATTTTTGTAGTTGTGCATTTGATTTTTTCCTTCTTAAGTATAGTACTTTGCCTTTGTCTTTATTGAATTTCATCTTGTAGATTTCAGACCAATTCTCCAATTTGTCAAGGTCCTCTTGAATTCTAATCCTGACCTTCAAAGTGCTTGGTGTAATCCACAAATTTTATAAGTGTGCTCTGTGTTTTCATTAATGCCTAAGATAATGGAATAAATAAACCAGGACAGACTGCTGAAGGACACCCCTCAATACGATCTCCCAGTTGATAGCAAACTATTGATGATAACTTGAGTGTGGTTTTTCAACTAGTTGTGTACCCACCTTATAGTTATTTTATCTAGAGCACATTTCCCTTGTTTGTTTATGAGACTGTCATGTGGGACTCTGTCAAAAGCCTTACTAAAATCAAGATATCATGTCTACTTTCCCCTCTTATTCACAGGTTGAGTTATCCTGTCAAAGTAGGAAATTAGTTTGTTTTGCCATGATTTGTTCTTGACAAATCCATGTTGGCTGTGACTTATCACTCTGTCCTCTAGGTGCTTACAAAATTTACATTAAATAATTTGTTCCAGTATCTTTTCAAGCATTGAAGTTAAGCTGGCTGGTTTATAATTCCCTGGTCCTCTTTGTTCCCCTTTCTGAAGATAGATTCCATGTTTCCCTTTCTCCTGTCATCTGGGACCTCTCCTGTCATCCATGACTTTTCCAAGATAATTGCTAATAGTTCCAAGATTTCTTCAGCTAGTTTCTTAAATACCCTAAAGTGAATTTCATCAGGACCTGCTACCTTGAATGCATCTAACTTATCTATATAATTGTCAATCAGGTCTTTCCCTATTCTGGCTTGTGTTCCTTCCCACTTGTTTAATATTATTGTATCAAGCATCCAGTCACAACTAAGAACATAAAAACGGCCATACTGGATCAGACCAAAGGTCCATCTAGCCCAGTAACCTGTCTTCCAACAATGGCCAATGCCAGGTGCCCCAGAGGGAATGAACAGAACAGGTAATCACCAAGTGATCCATCCTTTGTTTCCCATTTCCAGCTTCTGGCAAACAGAGGCTAGGGACACCATCCCTGTCCATCCTGGCTAATAGCCATTGATGGACCTATCCTCCATGAACCTATCTAGTTCTTTTTTTAATTAACCTTTTTTATCTAAGACTGAAGCAAAATAAGCACTAAACACCTCAGCTGTCTTGGTGTAATCTTTTATTAGCTCTTCTTCCTCAGTAAGTAATGGACTTAAGCTTTCCTTCATTTTTTTCCTCTTGCTCCTAATGTAATTATAGAACCTCTTCTTATTACCTTTTATACAGGGGCGGCTCTAGGCATTTTGCTGCCCCAAGCACGGCAGGCAGGCTGCCTTCGGCGGCTTGCCTGCGGGAGGTCCCCGGTCCCGCGAATTCAGCAGCAGCCTGCGGGAGGTCCGCTGGTCCCGCGGCTTTGGCGGACCTCCCAGCGGACCCTCCGCAGGCATGCTGCCAAAGGCAGCCTGCCTGCCGCCCTCGCAGTGACTGGCAGAGCGCCCCCTGGCGGCTTGCCACCCCAAGCATGCGCTTGGCGCGCTGGTGCCTGGAGCTGCCCCTGCTTTTAAATCCCTTGCCAGATGTAACTCAAAATGTCTAAAACTTTCTGCAAACTGGAAATTCCAAGTTTCAATGAGTTATATTGCTGAAAAGGGTGTCAGCAACTTGCTGTTGAACTAGTGGGCTAAACTTAGTTTAGCTGCAAGTATAAATAAAGAATCTGTATTCCGCACTGTAGCAGAAACTGTAGTTCAACTTCATCCCATTCCTCTGGGGGTTTTATGTCCTAATACCTTGGAAGCCAGTTTTAACTCATTTCCTGAAATGACGCCGAATTACACTATTTGACTTTGTCTACATATCCTCAGCACTTATCCACATAAGCCCATTGCTACTGCCCACTGTCAGCAATGAGTCTTTTTTGAGATGTCCACAAAGCTTAATGCAATACTGAGTTTTTTCTTCTAGAAAGACTGTTACACCCCAAATCCCATCTCAGACACTTAATTCTAAGACTCATTTGTCTGATCACTTTACCCATTAGATGGCAGTAGCCACTTATCTATTGTTAAGCTATGGTGGGGATGGCGGTGTATGCAAATAGAAGGCTGTAAGGAAAGCAGGCGTTTGGAGTATTGTGTACATACCTCCCTTTGGGTCTCAATGTGGTTTGAGTGCAGGTCACCCACTCCTCTCAAAGAGCTAAATTCTCAGGTGGTGGAAACAGGGAACTCTATTAACTGAAAAGAATTTTCCTTCCTGTATGCCAGCAGATTTATAAGATGTATCTTATAAGTTGTAACTTATTTTGGTGTTGTTTAGAAGAACTCAGACTTGAACTTAGACTTGAGCATGTGCACTGGTACATTATTGGCTTGTTCAGGATTACTGAGGTGCTGGTATCCAATATAAAAATAAGACACCCAAGGCAGCACTGAAGCAGTTATCTGGTGTGTGGATCAAAGCACATCTCCAGTGGCATGCCACGCACCTCCAGTGGTGTGCCGCCTACCTAAATCCTTTGAAATTAAGTGATTCTGCATCTGTTGCCTTCTGCCACCGCAGATCATTTGCAGAGTGAGAGAGCAGTGCATGGGGTTTTAATACTGTTTTGGAAATGAATAGGAGTTGATGTAATCCACACAGCTCCCGGCTGTGATGCTCTGTACCCGCTAGTAGCACCCAAGACCACTTAGAGAGAGATTGAGTCTGCTCTACAGCCTTAACTAAGGTGCATGTGGCTTTTAGCTCGTGCAGTAGAGGCTCATGAATTTACCTCCAGAGGTCCCAGGTTTGATCCCACCCAATGATGACTGGGGTCTGTCAGTGTAACATAGGCACATCAGCCGAGCTCAGGATCAAAGACATTCAATGAGAGTTGGGTGCCTAACCTGCTTTGGCATTTTTGTAAGTTCCTCCTAGCACCTCTGCATCTTTAGATACCTCAGCATTCTTGTAAATCTGGCTTCTAGTCTGAAAAATGCATTCAGTAAGATTCAGGACTGCAGTTGTTATAACCTGAGGATGAAGATCAGAGTGAGCGCTGCCTAGATCAGAGTCCATGGCTGCTTTTTTTTTTTTTTTTTGCTTTTTTTTTCTTCTCCCTTTTAAAATGCCATGTTAGCTATCCCTATGTTGTCCTAATTTTCTGTTTACATCAACATCCCTCTCTAAAGGATATGGGCCTGATCATTGAGATATGAGTAGGGCGGCACAAAGATGGATATAAAATTCCTGTGTTACCCTGATTTTGGAGCCACCAGGTGCAAGTCTGGTCTTGAGAAGAAACTTAAAGGAGCATCAGAATTGTCCTAAATCATACTGGCTGCCAACACACTCAGGACTATTCCAGTAGCCAATGATGGACTGGGCCAGAAGTGGGTAGTGCCACTATGCCAGCCGTATGCCATGTGGGTCTTCCCTCACACCAGGGAAATCCTCAACTAGCCAGCTGTGTGCTAAGTAACCTTAATAGGGACAAGGATCTGGCCCCATATTGGTATCAAAGATAAACCACCCCAGTGTCTCCCATTCCTTCTTTATTTATATCCACTGGTAATCTCTGCATACATGGCACATTTTGAGTTTAATTGTTCAGCCATTATTGTGCTATCCTCTGCAAATGTCACTATGGTACTTTTTTTTTTTTAAAAGGAGGAGGATGTCCTTCCCCCTCCCTCCTGCCCACTACTCTAGAAACTCCAAATGCTACAACATTGACACAAGCCTCTCCTGGTACCTTGCTCACTCATCAAAAAAGCCCTTAGACTTTGAGAGACACCAAGCTTGGAAAATGTCCTCTCCAAAGGTGACTGACTCAAAAAGTCATGAGCATCTGGCAACAAAGAGTTAGAATGTAAACTGGCTTTCAACCTTAACTAAATCTGATAATCTATTATAATAGTAGTTCTCAGCACCTGGAATCCCCATAACCCTTCGTGGTGGTAGATACTATTTTCTGCATATACATATCCTACACTTTCATCAAACTTTTTTCAATTAAACCTCCTCTCAATCAGGCAGGAACTGTGATTCACATTTCTTTGTAGGTAATCTATAATGTAATCTACTAGCTACTTTTGCATGTATAGAGTCAATCTACATGTGAACAAGTAATGAACATGCAGCCAGATGGTGTTATACTTTTTTGTTAATAAAACTGACTAATCTAAATGCTAATACCGTATCTGCAATGTACTCTATGGTTTGAGACTTAGACAAAGACAATTATTAGTAATTCACCTGCAGGCATCAATTAAGCAAGAAATCACATCTTAGTCTCTAGGCCTAGTCTATACTTAGAAATTAGATTGACCTGTGAAAAAGTTCATTCTTTGGATGATGTAGTTAGGTCAAGCTAACCCCCTGTGTAGATGCAGCTAAATTGATGGAAGAATTCTTCCATCGACCTAGCTACTGCCTCTCGGAGAGGTGGATTACCTACATCAACAGAAAAACACCTTCCATTGATGTAGGAAGCATCTATACTACAGCTGCAGTGCCATAGCTGTGCCAATGTAGCAGTTGTAGTGTGGACATACCCTTAGGTTTTATGTTGCCTAAGGAATGTTGCCAAGGCATGAAGCCCTCAGCTACCCAGTAACTGCAGGAATTGCCAAGGAATACACACCAAACCCTGTTTTATTTCTATCAGAACAGGAATAAGTAACAGTAGACAAGAACAATTTATCTGTAAATACGCATAGGAGCAGACTCTCTGGTGTGGCTGAGGCCTGCTTGTTTCAGGAGAAGGAACACAAGGGAGCCAATTTCACCTCCTAGATTCTAACCTATACCAGGATTGGAGTGGAGTAGAGAACTGCCTGGCAGCTGCTTTAACCATTGAGTTGTAGTCACCGAGACTGTCCACCATCTGGTGATAGCTGGAGCATAGCATGTTCTGGCTATGCCACTTTCTCACCCCTTAAAGAAGTGGCTGCAAAAGGGATGGCACAGATAGGAGCTACATTAGCTCTATGCCCATTGGGGACTTCCCCACAAAAGATGCAGATAGTTTTCATTCCCTTTGCACCACTCAGGCTGAGAATCTGACCAATAATTTGCATATACATCTTTATGCCAGAAAATACTCTTCCTGGAGTAGAGGTTGGGTGAGGGAAGTTCTCGTAAGAGAATGTCTCCGTGCCCTCATGCCCTCAATGAGGAAGTAGGAGGTGAAGTGTGTTCATAGTAAGTAGGTCACTGGCTCTTCTTTGTCTCCTTTGTGGTCTAATGTGATCCTAGTCAGGGAAGTTCAGTGACAAATAAGGCTGTGTAGTAAATTCTAATTTAAATATGCTCTTGATGACCAGATGCTGGCCATGCATTCCTTGGCAGTTGCTGTATGGCAATCTTCCAAAAGGCCCTTCCGGACAATTGGTGGATGACTTTATGAATTAACAGGGCTGGATATGCTGAAGACAGTATTTTGCATGCACAAGGAGATGATGAGTTGCATGCAAATGTAGGCAATGACAATGTGCCCAATATTTCAAAAGCAAAACTAGCAAAGAATGGGAATAAATATTAACTGGAAACTGTGCACAAGAATAGGTGTGGAGGGTTGTTGCCATCAGTACCTGATTGTGCTCATAATACATTCTCAGCCATAAGTACATGAGAGGGAGAAGGAAAACGTATTCTCCCCACCCCCCACAACCTCTCCCAACATTTCACTTTCTTCTTTGTTCTTCCTCTGGCCTGGTCTACACTACACGTTTAAACCAATTTTTAGCAGCGTTAAACCGATTTAACGCTGCACCCGTCCACACAATGAGGCCCTTTATGTCGATATAAAAGGCTCTTTAAACCGGTTTCTGTACTCCTCCCCGACGAGAGGAGTAGCGCTGAAATTGGTATTACCATATCGGATTAGGGTTAGTGTGGCCGCAAATTGACGGTATTGGCCTCCGGGCGGTATCCCACAGTGCACCATTGTGACTGCTCTGGACAGCAATCTGAACTCGGATGCACTGGCCAGGTACACAGGAAAAGCCCTGTGAACTTTTGAATTTCATTTCCTGTTTGCCCAGTGTGGAGCTGTGATCAGCACGGGTGGCGATGCGGTCCCAAATCCAAAAAGAGCTCCAGCATGGACCGTACGGGAGATACTGGATCTGATCGCTGTATGGGGAGGCAAATCTGTTCTATCACAGCTCCGTTACAGAAGACGAAATGCCAAAGCATTTGAAAAAATCTCCAGACAGAGGCCACAGCAGGGACTCGGCACAGTGTTGTGTGAGAAGCGTAATGGAAAGCCAAAGAATCAAATGGACGCTCATGGAGGGAGGGAGGGAGTACTGAGGACTCCAGCTATCCCACAGTCTCCGAAAAGCATTTGCATTCTTGGCTGGGCTCCAAGTGCCTGAAGGGTCAAAAACATTTTCCGGGTGTTTCAGGGTATATGTTGTCGATTTACACCCTTCCCCCCCCATCCCCATGAAAGAAAAGGGAAAAAAATTGTTTCTCGCCTTTTTTCAATGTCGCCCTATGTCTACTGCATGCTGCTGGTAGACGGGGTGCTGGAGCGCTAAACAGCAGCATCCTCTCCTCTCCCCGGTGACAGACAGTACAGTGCAGTAGGACTGGTATCTGTCCTTGTCATCAGCCCGTGAGTGCTCCTGGCTGGCCTTGGTGAGGTCGGCCGGGGGCACCTGGGTAAAAATAGGAATGACTCCTGGTCATTCCCAGCAGATGGTACAGAATGGTCGGTAACCGTTCTCATCATAGCAACTGGGGGCTGAGCTCTATCAGCCCTCCCCCTGTCATGTCTAGAGAAAAGATTCTGTACTGCCTGGACTATCATAGCAGCTGGAGGCTTCCTCCTCATCATTTTATCTCACTAAAAAGTCTTTTTCTTATTCCTGCATTCTTTATTACTTCATCACACAAATGGCGGGGGACACTGCCACAGTAGCCCAGGAGGGTTGGGGGAGGAGGGAAGCAATGGGTGGGATTGTTGCAGGGGCACCCCCTAGAATGGCATACAGCTCATCATTTCTGTGGGATCTCTGGGGCTCTGACACGGAGTGGCTGTGCTCTCTGGTTCTCTAGTACACTTGCCACATATTCTAGGCTGGACTGACTCTATTTTTAGACAAAACATAGGAAGGGAATGACCCAGGGAGTCATTCCCATGTTTGCCTATGTGCCCCCAGCCGACCTCAGCGAGGCCAGCCAGGAGCACCCATGATAGCAGCAGATGGTACAGAACGACTGATAACCATCATCTCATCACCAATTTACAATGGCAGACGGTGCAATAGGGATGGTAACCATCTCTGCTACCTTGCAAAGGCAAATGAATGCTGCTGTGTAGCACTGCAGTACCGCGTCTGTCAGCAGCATCCAGTACACGTGTGGTGACCGTGACAAAAGGCAAAACAGGCTCCATGGTTGCCATGCTATGGCGTCTGCCAGGGCAATCCAGGGGGAAAAGGGTGCAAAATGATTGTCTGCCGTTGCTTTCCCGGAGGAAGGAATGAGTGATGACATTTACCCAGAATCACCCGTGACACTGTTTTTGCATTGGGATCTCAATCCAGAATTCCAATGGGCAGGGGAGACTGTGGGAACTATGGGATAGCTACGGGATAGCTACCCACAGTGCAATGCTCCGGAAATCGACACTAGCCTCGGTACATGGACACACACCGCCGAATTAGTGTGCTTAGTGTGGCCGCGTGCACTCATAAGAACGGCCGTACCGGGTCAGACCAAAGGTCCATCTAGCCCAGTGTCTGTCTACCGACAGTGGCCAATGCCAGGTGCCCCAGAGGGAGTGAACCTAACAGGCAATGATCAAGTGATCTCTCTCCTGCCATCCATCTCCATCCTCTGACGAACAGAGGCTAGGGACACCATTCTTACCCATCCTGGCTAATAGCCATTTATGGACTTAGCCACCATGAATTTATCCAGTCCCCTTTTAAACATAGTTATAGTCCTAGCCTTCACAACCTCCTCAGGTAAGGAGTTCCACAAGTTGACTGTGCGCTGCGTGAAGAAGAACTTCCTTTTATTTGTTTTAAACCCGCTGCCTATTAATTTCATTTGGTGACCCCTAGTTCTTGTATTATGGGAATAAGTAAATAACTTTTCCTTATCCACTTTTTCTCAACATCACCCATGATTTTATATACCTCTATCATGTCCCCCCCTTAGTCTTCTCTTTTCCAAGCTGAAGAGTCCTAGCCTCTTTAATCTTTCCTCGTATGGGACCCTCTCTAAACCCCTAATCATTTTAGTTGCCCTTTTCTGAACCTTTTCTAGTGCTAGAATATCTTTTTTGAGGTGAGGAGACCACATCTGTACACAGTATTCGAGATGTGGGCATACCATGGATTTATATAAGGGCAATAATATATTCTCAGTCTTATTCTCTATCCCCTTTTTAATGATTCCTAACATCCTGTTTGCTTTTTTGACTGCCTCTGGACACTGCGTGGACATCTTCAGAGAACTATCCACAATGACGCCAAGATCTTTTTCCTGACTCGTTGTAGCTAAATTAGCCCCCATCATGTTGTATGTATAGTTGGGGTTATTTTTTCCAATGTGCATTACTTTACATTTATCCACATTAAATTTCATTTGCCATTTTGTTGCCCAATCACTTAGTTTTGTGAGATCTTTTTGAAGTTCTTCACAATCTGCTTTGGTCTTAACTATCTTGAGTAGTTTAGTATCATCTGCAAACTTTGCCACCTCACTGTTTACCCCTTTCTCCAGATCATTTATGAATAAATTGAATAGGATTGGTCCTAGGACTGACCCTTGGGGAACACCACTAGTTACCCCTCTCCATTCTGAGAATTTACCATTAATTCCTACCCTTTGTTCCCTGTCCTTTAACCAGTTCTCAATCCATGAAAGGACCTTCCCTTTTATCCCATGACAGCTTAATTTACGTAAGAGCCTTTGGTGAGGGACCTTGTCAAAGGCTTTCTGGAAATCTAAGTACACTATGTCCACCGGATCCCCCTTGTCCACATGTTTGTTGACCCCTTCAAAGAACTCTAATAGATTAGTAAGACACGATTTCCCTTTACAGAAACCATGTTGACTATTGCTCAAGAGTTTGTTTTTCTATGTGTCTGACAATTTTATTCTTAACTATTGTTTTGACTAATTTGCCCGGTACCAACGTTAGACTTACCGGTCTGTAATTGCCGGGATCACCCCTAGCGCCCTTTTTAAATATTGGCGTTACATTAGCTAATTTCCAGTCATTGGGTACTGAAGCCGATTTAAAGGACAGGTTACAAACCTTAGTTAATAGTTCCGCAACTTCACATTTGAGTTCTTTCAGAACTCTTGGGTGAATGCCATCTGGTCCCGGTGACTTGTTAATGTTGAGTTTATCAATTAATTCCAAAACCTCCTCTAGTGACACTTCAATCTATGACAGTTCCTCAGATTTGTCACCTACAAAAGCCAGCTCAGGTTTGGGAATCTCCCTAACATCCTCAGCCGTGAAGACTGAAGCAAAGAATCCATTTAGTTTCTCCGCAATGACTCGACTTTATACAATCTGTTTTACAAAACCGGTTTATGTAAAATCGGAATAATCCCGTAGTGTAGACATACCCTCTGTGTAAGGTTCTGCCTGTTAGCAGCGTTTTCTGAGTGGTGTCCAATATTAGATAATTTGTCTAATGTTTGTTGTATCGTACATGTGTCCTCACTGCTTCATCAGGAGGATCTATGTCTCACCTCTGACAGACATGGTAAAGCACAGAAGTGAGCTGTTAATATTGCCCAATAACTGCTATCTCCCCCACCACTCCACCCAAGAATGCCCAGACAGCCATGGGAGGAAAATTTACCAAAAATACTTTTGTGTTAGGGGCTCAGAGGAACTGCAATAAAAGTAAAGAGACCTGGGGTGAGGCAAGTCTCACCTGAGGCGGAAGTTGACATGTGAATTCAGCATTAAATCTCTGAGTACTGTTAACTGGCAAATGCAAGGAGATTATCACAGCACAACAAACATAGTGGATATAATGATTCTTTGCTATTAGGTAACATCTTCCATCTGACAGGTTTCAGAGTAGCAGCTGTGTTCATCTGTATCTGCAAAAAGAACAGGAGTACTTGTGGCACCTTAGAGACTAACTCATTTATTTGAGCATAAGCTACAGCCCACTTCATCAGAAGCATAGAACGGAACATCTAGTAAGAAGATGTGTATGTACATACAGAGAACACGAAAAAGTGGAAGTAGCCATACCAACTGTAAGTGGCTAATTAAGATGAGCTATTAATTAATTAGCCTCTTACAGTTAAAATCACTGCCCTCTGCAGCCTCTGCTTTTGGAAGCCCTGAAGTTGGTTGGTTCCAATGGGTAGAATAGGTTGTCTATCTCAGTGAGTGATTGGCATCTCTCAAAGGGTTCCTTTTCCTTAATTTTGTTAACACTTGAAGCTAGATCATAATTTCTGCAAAGCTAAATAAAAACTGAGTCTCCTCCCCACTGTGATTAACCCTTGTTAAATTTATATTTGTGATGTATGGTTTGTGATGGATGCAAAAAGAGTGGGAGGTGGCAAATTCATGTGTCAATGGCTATGAAGTCAGGTTTTATTCCAAACTATTGCAAACTTGCTGTGTGACCTTGGCTGTGAGACCAAACTTGCTGTGTGACCAAGATCCTTCACCTTTCTACCTGAGTTTCCCATCTGTAAAAGGAGATAATGATACGCACCCACCGTTGTAAAGCATTGAGACCTACAGATAAGAATTCCTGAGTATTGATTGTACAGAGCTGGCTGACTCAAGAATAAACAGTTATCTTGAGTGCTGCATTTAGAGGGCAGTTGTTACTATTAAAACAGCAGATGCATGAGTGCATTCTGGCAAGCATATGTTCAGTAAAATAGTAGAGGCATTGTCATGCAGACTGGCATCTGAGCAAGGAAATGACATGAGGAATTATCCTCTTCTGAAGTTTCCCATCTGAAACTTGAACCAGGAACCTTTAGATCTCTAACTACGGAGCTAAAGAAGGATCTGAATTAGAAGCCCCTCCTAGAAACAGTAGCTCTGATATCTTACAAGCATACACGCTGACAGCACTGCAGTTGTCATTTAGGGTCTGATTCTCCTCCTGTTCAAACCAATGACAAAATGTCCATTGATTTTTCATTGGAAGCTGGATCAGAGCCTTATTGTGGGGGCATATCTAAGTTCCTGGCATAGTGGGGAGACTACAACACCCCTCTGTGTGTGTGTGTGTGTGTGTGTGTGAGAGAGAGAGAATATTAAACCCTGAACTGCCTCACCTCTACAAAAGTGCCATGCAAATGCCTGTTCTCACATTCAGGTGACATTGTAAATAAGAAGAAGGCAGCATTATCTCCTGCAAATGTAAACAAACTTGTTTCTCTTTAGCAATTGGCTGAACAAGAAGTGGGACTGAGTGGACTTGTAGGCTCCAAAGTTTTACATTGTTTTGTGTTTGAGTGCAGTTATGTAACAAAAAAAAATCTACATTTTTAAGTTACACTTTCACAATAAAGAGATTGCACTACAGTACTTGTATGAGGTGAATTGAGAAATACTATTTTTTCTTATTTTTACAGTGCAAATATTCCTAAAAAATGGAGTGAGCACTGTACACTTTGTATTCTGTGTTGTTCAAATATATTGATTTCAGTTACATGTAGAATAACATCCAAAAATATTTAATAGTTGAAAAGTCTACAGATAACAGGTTTACTGGCTCCTTTTCCTTTGTCCTCTATAAAAATCCCTCCTACCTGCACTCTGTGTGGCACAAGAGGCTCTGAGGTCTGCCTCAAGGATTGTGATAATAGTATGGGTTGTAATGAACAATAATTCAGATCCAGGGGCAGAAATCTCTACCAAGTGTTCCATGCTGATATCTCTCCTAATTCATTCCATCGTGGGGGAAGGGTTTTACATACCCTAACATGCTGTGCCCACAAAACCTGCCTGGATCCTTGGAGGATCTTACCCAGCCCAAGGCCATCAGTGTGGTATGTCTATGCCTCCATGCTGGCTCTGCATTCGTAGTGCAGCAGTTCCAAGGAAACAAAACCCAGAAATCTAGGTGCACAGTGCATCCTGGATGAATAAATGACAGCAGTCAGAGTAACCCTGTCCTTTTACTGTCTGATAACCCTGCTTGGCTGGATGGATACTGAGTGCAGTCAGGTCCAGGGCGATAAGTGTCTAGAATGTCGTCTTGTCCCATGCATGGTCAGGAACTATGGAGCTGCTTGTTTTGGGGATGGGGAGCTCATATAGATGAGTTCCAGTTCCAAGCAGCAGTCCATGGGTGCTGATCCTTGTGCCGCCACACTGTGTCCATGGGGGTTATTTCAGCACCGGGTCATCCAAGTGGGGCAAAATCCCACCCTCTATCTGTGTGTACAGGGAAGGGATGGGTGGCCCATGACACAGTCACTGAGGAGGGTCCGTCCTTTCCTTTTCAGATGGGCATAGGCCTCCATGGGTGGGGAGCCCAGTTTGGGTTACCCAGATCCAACTGACTGCACAGAAGAGGCAGGCTGGTCTTAAGTATTTTGCCCTAGGCCATGTACTGACTCAGTGATAGTAAGGAGGCTGTGTACCAATCTTGTCCATGCTCCCTCCTGTTCAGCAGTAAGGAAGAGATGGCCTTCCCCATCGAGGACATAAAGTAACATTTTATAAGATCACCTAGTTGTATAACCCAGCTGGTGTATTAAAAACAAAAAGCAGACCCAGTAAGAACTGCAGCTTAAATGACAAAATGTTGCCAATGATTTTTAAAATAGGACAAGCTTTCATTGGTATAAGGAGACATAAACAAGCAATTCCTGCTAAAATCCATATAAGCTGTGGAGTTAATCCTTGTACACCCCTATCGGAATTTAAATTGACATACGTCAAGAAAAACAAAATGCAAATGTGGAGCTTGTTTAGTTTTTAGGAAATAAATGTTGCAATTTTGAAGCACATTAATGTAATAAGCTTGTACAAGACTGATCAAATATATGAAATAGAGCTGGCCAGAGGATGACAAATCCATTTAACAACAACTTTAATAGTTTCAAAATTTGGTTTTGTTCTGCACTGGAACAAAAACAAAATGTTCTGAACATTTTTGTGAAAAGATATTTTGTTGAAACAGCTGTTTTTTTGATTGAAAATCTGAGCTATTCAATTTGATGTGTGTTTCTCTCTCTCTCTCTCGTCAGAAGTTACCTGAGGCCTTGGACCAAAGAACCCTTTGACACTGATACATCTCTATAAAGTGTTTCAAAATTTCATTTAATCAAAAATGTTCCAACCAACTCTGGTATGGAGGCATTAGATAGAGGATGTGGCAACAGCTACTGATAAATACTGGTGTATGCTTAGAACAAGCTGTAATCTTAACTTAATAAGACTCTTTCTTACTGCATTGAATCCTTACTGAGTCATATATTTCAGGAAGTTCTCATTCCAGGATGAAAAAAGTCATCTTTCTTATGGGTGCATTGTCTAGTAGTTTAGACCCAGATTAGACCTACCTTAAAATGTATTTGAATTCTTAATTTGCAAGTCCACACACTGGTCTATGCTAGCCCATCTCTGATTCTTACTCTGGTTTTCAGTATGGCCTCACTGGATTTGTCACAAGGTGCAGTCTTGAGATGTAAAGAGCTGGTGATGAAAGCTTTGAAATGGATGTGTGCTAATACATATCTGCTCTGGCTTTCACCATTCACGGTCAGGCATTCATTAAGCAAGATGGTCAAACAAGAATATCCTTAACATCCATACATCTTAAATATTATTTTAATAAAAGCAAAAATGCAAAGATAATGTAGAAACAAAGAACCACTAGCAGTGCAGTAACATTAGATTGTCTGTAGTAAATCTCTCCCCAGATGGAGACATTCACAAACATTTCTCCCTCTTTCTTGACCTGACATTCAGTTGTGCTAGAGTTAATTCATCCTTTTTTTTTTAGCACAGTGAAGAGTTTGGCTGGCGCTTTTTCAATTAAACACCATGAATCATCTGGTTTGTTGGGGATAACTTTTTTTTTCCCCCATGTTTACTTCATGTAAACTCAGGACATAGAATCAATATTAGGGTTGGAAGAAACCTCAGGAGGTCATCTAGTCCTATTCCCTGCTCAAAGCAGGACCAATACCCAGGGCTGGTGCAAGGATGTTTTGCGCCCTAGGCGAAACTTCCACCTTGCGCCCCCCCCCCGCCCTGAGGTGCTCCCCCCTCTCCCGTGGCAGCTCCCCCCTCTGCCCTGAGGCGCCCCCCTTGTGGCAGCACCCCCCCTTCCCCAGCTCCCTCTGCCCTGCCTCCTCCTCAAACACACCGTCGCTGTTTCACTTCTCCCACCTCCCAGGCTAGCAGCGCCAATCAGCTTAGGTGCCGCAAGCCTGGGAGATGGGAGAAGTGAAGCAGCCACAGCGTGCTCGGGTAGGAGGTGGGGCAGGGGTGAGCTGGGGTGGGGAGTTCCCCTGCATGCCACCCCCCCCTTACTTGCTGCAGGCGGCCCTCCCCGTGCCCCCCTGCCCCAGCTCCCTCTGCCTAAATGCCGGTGGCGACCAGGGCGGCCGAAGATCCAGCCACCGTGGTCGCTGCCGAAGAAAATGGCGCCCCCCCCAAATCCTACTGCCCTAGGCGACCGCCTAGGTCACCTAAATGGTTGCACCGGCCCTGCCAATACCAACTAAATTATCCCAGCCAGGGCTTTGTCAAGCTGGGCCTTAAAAACCTTTAAAGATGGAGATTCCACCACCTCCCTAGGTAACCCATTCCAGTGCTTCACCACCCTCCTAGTGAAATAGTTTTTCCTAATATCCAACCTAGACCTCCCGCACTGCAACTTGAAACCACTGCTGCTTGTTCTGTCATCTGCTACCACTGAGAACAGCCTAGCTCCATCCTCTTTGGAACCCCCTTTCAGGTAGTTGAAAGCTGCTATCAAATCCCCCCTCACTCCTCTCTTCTGCAGACTAAATAACCCCAGTTCCCTCAACCTCTCCTCGTAAGTCATGTGCCCCAAGCCCCTAATTATTTTTGTTGCCCTCCGCTGGACTCTCTCCAATTTATCCACATCCCTTCTGTAGTGGGGGGGACCAAAACTGGATGTAATACTCCAGGTGTGGCCTCACCAGTGCTGAATAGAGGGGAATAAGCACGTCCCTTGATTTGCTGGCAATGCTCCTACTAATACAGCCTAATATGCCATTGGCCTTCTTGGCAACAAGTGCACACTGCTGACTCATATCCAACTTTTCATCCACTGTAATCCCCAGGTCCTTTTCTGCAGAACTGCTGCTTAGTCAGTTGGTGACCTTTTTAAAAAAATGCTTCTTACCTTTTGGAATTCTCCTTTTCAGATCTTCACAATTGCCCTGCGTGTCTATCAGTCACTATATTTTGATAGCAAGGTTGAAAGTTCAGCTTTTTCCAGTTTCCATAGAACTTGTAATCTTTACACAGGTTTTCTGGTAGCTCTGGTTCAGTGCAGCTGACCAAACTCTTGCACTTCTTTCAAAAATATAAACCCTTTCACTCTTAAACACAGCTTTTTGCTGATGGAGCCGGACAACATGATCTGAGAGCTCCTCAAGATGGCATTCTCTCCAGTGTACTAATATCTTGGAAACATACTGTATTTTTTTGCTTATCACTTTGTACTCTGCTCTATGGCAAATATTGATTGATTTCCCTCTTTGTGTTTTATACTAGAGAATAAATTAGCGTGGTTTTTATTTAAAGGGATATTAGCATGTGATTTAAGATCAACATGTACATTCTATTGTTTAAAAATGTCCTTCAAAAACCTAATGGCCTCAATTCTCAAAAATTACTATGATTTTGGGCACTTCCATTTTTTTGGGATGCACAATCTGAGTGACTTTAGAGGCAGTTTGGCCTAATGAATAGAGTGCTGTACTGCAAGTCTGGAGAGCTGGGTTCTACTCCTGGCTTTGCCATTGGTCTGCTGTATGACCTTGAGCAGTCCCTGCTCTGTGCCTTGGTTTTCCAATGGGGATAATGACACTGGCTTTGTTTAGTAAAGTGCTTTGAGATCAGCTGGTGAAAAGTGTAATTAAGAGGTAAGTCTGATTATTAAGGGGGCCTCATTTTCAAAGTTGCTCAGCACTGTAATTTTAATGGAAGATGTGTATTTAAATATCCTACTCAGCTTTGAAAATCTCAACCAAGGTCTTTTCCCCAAAGGGCTTATGGTCTAATACAGGCAAAGATGGAAGCATATTAATTAACTGGATTGTTTCTGTATCTCATGCATCTTGTTTGTTTTTGTTTTTTAAACTGAATAGTAAATTACAGTGTATTATGTGAGCTTGGCTGGAGATTTATGATGTCAGGAGTGGATGATATGTGGGGAAACACTTGACTTTAAAAGATAACTTAGTCTGCCATGCTAATTTGTCAGTCATAACTTGTAACAATGGGGTGGTTTAATTTTAATTTTGAAGCACATGTCACATGTTTATAGAGACAGGTTCTAACTTAGGATACAGAGTAGCACATCTCTTAAGTTACATGATGATGAGTTGTAATGTACAGTATGACTAAGACTTCTAGGTGCTACAATAATAACAATAATAGTCTTGTAAAGGAAAGGAGGTCCCTGACTAATGGTAGATTTAAGAAATGCTAAACATTAGTCCTCCACTAGATGGCAGATTGCTATTTTCTGAGTCTAGAGAAATAAACTTGCATGATATCTAGAGGAGGGACAAAGTCTTATTGCTGCTGAACTCCCACAGTTTATCTGAGAGCCACAAGCATTCTTCTGCATGCGCCACCAAAAAAAAAAAAAAAAAAAACTAAGAGGGATTGCATTTGAGCTGTTCTAAAATCTTTGTTAGGGATTGTATAGGTGTGCTTAGTACTGAATAAGTTGTTGTAAGAGTTATTGGTTTACTCATAAAGAATAGAGTGTGGTTTTCCTTTCCCTTGGGGAGAGGTAGGGGGAAAGCAAATACTCTGAATATTGAAACCTAATTTCACCATCCTATCGGACTGTGTTAGGACCATCCTTTTTGCTAGTGGCCTTCTTACTCTGAGCCTGTTCACTCAGTCACACTTCTGCACTTTTTCATTCTCAGCATGGAATGCTGTAACTTGAGTCTTCCAGGTGGCTAAAAATCAGATTCAAAACTAGCACACTTTTGCATTCTCTGCCACCCCCACCCCTCTTAGATTTAGGTACAGTCTCTCTCTGTATCTGAAACTGTGCAACACAAATTTATTTCACATGACAGTGGAGATGATGCACAAGAGTCTAATTTCATTTATGCTGTTATATGACCATCCAAAATCTTGACAGATAAAAGGAGGCATGGCTAAGTCAATCCATCAGTGGTGCTTAGCAGTGGAATGGGAAAAGAACCTGATGTACGAGTGGCAAACCTTCCCACAGTGGCTACAGGTCCACTCGCCAGATGGAGGTTGAAGCACACTCTGCTTCCAGGTTTAGCTGTGACTGCCCCAGCCTTAACACTGCTTCTCCAAGCTGAATGATTTTGGGCAGGATTTTCCTGGTTGTCAGTGGGAATGCTGAATTTCTTGAGGCCTTGCTTAATCTTGTTGCTGTATCGGCGCTTTGGCTTTTCTCTGCACGGCAGGCAGTTCTTAAGTTGGCCATAGAGTGCAGCCTTCGGCAGACTGTCTTGAGGCATGTACTCCATGAGTCCCAACCAGTAAAGCCTGTGAACATTCAGCATAGGCTGCATAGGCTGTAGGCTGGCTCTTTGAAGGATCTTGTTATTGGTGATCCATTGGTCCCAAGTAACTCCAAGGATTTTTATAAGATAGCAGAGGCGGAAACTGTTCTATCTTCACTCTGCTTGGAGTATGTAACCCAGCTTTCACAACCGTACAGGAGGGTACTAAGGACACAAGCCTGATAAACAGACCCCTTTGTGCTCAGGGTTAGCAACTTGTTGCTCCAAACACGTGAGGTAAGTTTGCCAAAGGTAATGGAAACTTTGCCAATTTTTAGCATCAACTTCCCTATCACAGTTAAGTGAGCTGGTAAGAACTGAGCCAAGATAGCAGATGCGATTGACGTTGTCCAGAGCTGCTTTATCAACATAGGTTTTAGGTGGAATGTTATACTGATGTAAATCCAGAGTAATTCCACTCACTTTCAGTAGCCTTTTTCCAGATTTGCACCAGTGTAATTGAGATCTGAATTTGGCCTCATGCAGGCAAATGTGGAACTCAAGCTATGAGACTAGATGGGTATAGTTAAACTAGTACCCCTCCCCAACCCTAGTGTGGTGGTAATAATAATAATAAAAAGGTAATAATTGGAGATATACCAATCTCCTAGAACTGGAAGGGACCTTGAAAGGTCATTGAGTCCAGCCCCCTGCCTTCACTAGCAGGACCACTTTTTGCTCCAGATCCCTAAGTGGCCTCCTCAAGGATTGAACTCTCAACCCTGGGTTTAGCAGGCCAATGCTCAAACCACTGAGCTATCCCTCCCCCCTGTGGGCACAGTTATACCAGTATGAAGGTGTTTTTACCAGTATAGCTTATTCCTGTAAGTATATGGTAGAACTATATTGCGCCCCTAACTGAAATAGGTATACTCGTACATAAACTGTGTGTAGACTAGATCTTAGGTTATATCTATGCTTCTGATTTCTGCCAGCCTAGCCATGTCAGTCAGGGGTGTGACGACCCCTGATTGATAAAGCTGTCCCTGCAGAAGCTGGTACTATAGACACAGCTACACTGGGATAGACTCATGCCTGTGAGCTATGTATAGGGCAATGGGACTGAATACTGGCACCATTTTCCACAGATGGTGATTTTAGCTGGTATCTGACTCCTGAGGGCAACAAAGGCAGACACAGGCACAGCTGCTGCTGGCATCCCAATGCCACCCAGGCCTGTAGGCTGCTGGCCTATGTACTGCAATGGTGCCTGCTGAAGTAATCGCTAAGTGACATGGGAAAGTGCCTGGGTGGCATTGGGATGCCAGCAGCAGCTGTGCCTGTGTCTGCCTTTGTTGCCCTCAGGAGTCAGATACCAGCTAAAATCACCAACATCTGTGGAAAATGGTGCCAGTATTCAGTCCCATTGCCCTATACATAGCTCACAGGCATGAGTCTATCCTCCTCCCCCCGTCCATGGCAGGAGCTTGTGACTCAGGCTCCTCTGAGGTATCCACCGGGCTCTTGGGAAGGGGGATCTCCACTGAGGATGCCATGCAGCTCTTTGTAAAAGCAGAAGGATGGCGGCTCCACACCAGATTGACTGTTGGCCTCTCTCACCTTTTGGTACACCTGCCGCAGCTCCTTGGCTTTCCTGTATCACTGCTGCTGGCCCATCTAATAGCCCTTCTCCTGCATTCCCTGAGCAAGCTGCTCTTAGATGTCCATTTTCTGTGGCTTGATCAGAGCTGTGCCTGCACAGTCTCTTCTCCCCACAGGCCCAGGCGATCCAACACCTCCAGTGTACTCCAGGCAGGAGTGCGTCTGCAGCGTGTAGCCACCATGGTCAGCTGCACATAACAACCAACTGCTGCTAGGTGTGCTTGGCAAGCCAGGCAACCAGGAACGTGTGGTGTGTGTTTTTTTGTTTTGTTTAAATTCAAGGGGCTTTAAAGGAGAGGGGCGGTTTCCTGTCAACCTGGCCCCTGGGCAGCCGAGGTCACAATGGTGACCAGAGCAGTCACTGTGGGGCATTGTGGGACAGATCCTGGAGGCCAGGAACAGTGATGTAACCAATGCAGTGTCTTTGCTGACACAGCGTCGACCTAACTACATCAAGTGTGACTTTATGCCACGCGAGGAGGTGGGGTTAAGTCAGCATAGCATGGTATTTACATTGATGGGAGTGAAATTTAAGTGTAGACACATCCACAGCTAGGTTGACATAAGCTGCTTTGCATCAACCTATTTGTGTAGAATAAACCAGGCTGAGAAATTTTGCCGTGCTGGAATTGCTGAAGGAATAGTTTCTTTATATAAACTATGGGAGTGCAAGTTGAAATGAGGCATCTTTAAGCCTTTAAAAGCATCACTGAACATGTTAACAAATTAGCACCATGTTCTGTACGTAGAGATTTGATCAGTTACAAACTCCAGAAGCTATTCAGAATGCCATAAGCACATGGAGCCCAGAAGAGGCTATGAAATGTGGGCTCTGTGGAGGGAAGGAAGCTATATTGCACTCTGTGGGAAATGATGGCATATAATAGCCAGTCTCTACTGCAGAAGATTAGTGTCTGGGGTACAAGAAAACTCTGGAACTAACTTTCCAGCTGCAATTTGTTTCTAAATCCTTAGCATTAATATTTCTCATATATACCAACAACTAGACATAGGGCAGGTCTACACTAAGAATGGGGGTCGAACTAGGGTACGCAAATTCAGCTACGTGAATAGCGTAGCTGAATTCGAAGTACCCTAGTTCGAACTACGTACCCGTCCAGACGCCGCGGAACCGAACTCCGCGGCTCCAAGGTCGACTCTGCTAACTCCAGCTGCCGAGGTGGAGTACCGGAGTCGACCGCGGCGCTTCCGGAGTTCGAACTATCGCGTCTAGATCAGACGCGATAGTTCGAACTCCGAGAAGTCGAACTCACCGCGTCGACCCGCGCGGTAAGTGTAGACTAGCCCTAAGTGTAACACTGACAGATCCGGTTGTCAGATGGTGGGATGGAACCTGGGATCTCTGAAGCTAAATACATGAGCCTCTACTGCATGAGCTAAAAGCCATAGCTAAGGATGTAGAGCAAACTTATTAATCTCTAAGTGGTCTTGGTGCCACTAGATGGGACATAACCCTACCACACCCAGAAGGTGTGTGGGTTACAATAGCAGCAAATATGTGGCCCTAGAGTAACAGCTTTAATTTTTGTTTCCTTGTCTTACGATCCCTTGGATCACTAGAAATTAAGTTGTTCTTGGTTACAATGCTTTCAACAGTAAGCACGCCAGAATCTGCAATCTGATGCCTTCCTTGGCATGCTCAATAAATGGCAGATTATCAACGACAGGCTCACAAAGACAATGGGGTGACTATGGAGAAACCTTGCTTTGACTGTAAAGTTTACTGCAGAAATGCTTTTGTCCAGACCCAGGAAAAATAGTTACTCGCCTTCTTGTAACTGTTGTTCTTCAAGATATGTTGTTCATGTCCATTCCAACCAGGTGTGCACGCCGTGTGCACCCCAACTGGAAGACTTTTCCCTTAGGAATGGACATGAACAAGCACTCAAAGAACTTTTGTTTCAATGATACTTTATTTGCTCACTCTCTACCAAAAATGGGATATTTTGGTGAGAGGATGGGAAGGGGACACACCAAATGTCTGGCTGTTGCTTAAGGCTTAAATGCAAACATCTTCTGAAGCATATGTGGCGATATTGATAAAGGTTCTGCTCAGTTCCAGAAGCCAGGGCTCACATTAAAATAACAATGCCCTTTCACTTGCAAATCTCACCGCATCCGATTTCACTATCCCCCCTACAAGCCCAGGGAAGTACAGCCAGAAGCCTGCTGCACCCTTGGTGAGAGTGAAGCGTGCATTCCCTTCCCCATGCTGGGAAGGCCTGGTCATTTGGAGCGAAGAGAGAGCTGGAATATAGCCTTGCCTTGCATGGCCCACCTCTTTTTTTTTTTGTCAGGGCTGCCTTAAGGAAAATGGCACCCTGGGTGAATTGAATTTTGGCACACACTTCCCCTCCCCCCCCATCCCCTGTCCCCGCTGCCTCCCCAGGTTCCCCACTCCCCACATCACCCCTGAGCCCCCACAGCCTCCCTAAGCTCCCCATCTCCCTGAGCTCCTTTCTGTGGCCTCACCCCCCCGCCCTCCCAAGTCCATCACACTCCTTGCCTCTTGATCAGTGTCCTCCTGACTATGGTGTCCTGGGCAGTCATCCACATCACCCACCTGCAAGGCCGGCCCTGCTCCTTGTATTGAGAATCTATCATAAGGCAGCTGCACTAGACTCAAGCTAACTGACACTTAAGGAAGGAGAGAGGCTGCCATGAGGTCTGAACTCTCTGCAGATACTCAAGGGTTGGGGAGGCTCCTCATGCAGGAAACAGGCACAGTTGAGCCCTTTGTTTATGAATGCTTGGCAAGGTCTTTTTAAAAACATTTTTAAGGCGCTAGACTGCTTGAATGCATCCCCAAATCCCCGCTCTTATGTGTTCATTTAAAAACCAAGCAGACCCAATGAGTGCTTTATTTTTGTTTGTATTGAACTATGTTTCTTTGTATTGAATATTTCTTTGATCCTGATCCTCCATTTACAGTACCACCTTTCATAGTCATTCCTCTCATCTGCCCACGTAGCCGGCACAAAAACACTGTTGGTTTCTCCCTATCTAATAGTAAAGATTTTACAGCAGAATGCTGGAGTGAAGGTGTCCCATGTCTAAAGTGTATTACAAACACTTACCTGCATACTATGGTCTATTGCCATAAAGAATGGATGCTAACCAGAAGTTATTAAAATAAGGCCTGGGATGCACACAGATTTTTTTTTTCCTGATACAAATTTTGTGGGGTTGGGGGTGTGGTGTTTTTATTGATATAGTTATACTATTACAACCCCTCACATGGACTCAGTTCTACTGGTATAAACGTGCCTTACACTGATACAGCTTATTCCCCTTCCCGTAGCGTAACAAGCTATAAGTGCATTTATACCAGTGTGACTGAGGTTGTGTCTTCCGTCAGTCTGGTGGGTAGTGGATAAATTGACTCCTGAGCGCTCTCCCGTCGACTCCTGTACTCCAGCTCAGCGAGAGGCACAGTCATAGTTGACGGGGGAGCGGCAGCAGTTGACTCACTGCAGTGAAGACACTACGGTAAGTCGATCTAAGTATGTCGACTTCAGCTACGTTATTCATGTAGCTGAAGTTGCATAACTTAGATTGATTTTTCTCTCCTCTTCTCTCTCTTCTCCTCCCCCCCCCCCACCCCCGTGTAGATCAGGCCTGAGTTGGCACTACTAGTTGTACTGGTATAACTAGATCAATTAAAAAAAACAAAACAGGCCCACACTCTTATAACTATATCAGTATAATGAAATCACTACAACTCTTGTGTCATCAAGGCTTAACTTAACATGCTACATTTCTATGATGCACTATCCTGGCTTCTTGTGTGCGCTCCATTATGTGCTAATTGACAAAATTCGGTAGCTTGCAATATAGACCCTACTCGTTGTTGTTAATTAGCTAGATTTTACTGTAGTTGTACTTCCAGAGGAAAGTAACACAATGCTGCTGAAATATTTTGGCTAAACAGTTAATTAGCTAAAAGCCTGTATTACCATCTGTGTATGATGTTTACAGTAAACTATACTGTACATCCCTTGGTGCCATCTACTGGTGAAAAATGTGGAAGTGAATGTGATTCTTGTTAGTGTGCATATGCCTAGATATTAATAACTTTTAATATTTCTACAGAAACCTTAAGTAAGTATCACTACTTTAGAGACAAATCTAAGAAAATTTCCCTTCCCTGAAAAGTTTTCAGTTTAAAACTCCTTTGGCGAGGTCAACCAGAAAAGAGGAAAAGTATCTGTCCGAGCTGAAATCCTTTAAGAAGATCCTACCCTCAACACCTTTTTGTTGTTGGTTGTTTATGGAGGATTTGTAGGTTTACTCTGTGAAACACCCAAGCTCTGATCCATTCCGGGTTCTACAGAATAGTTTGAGGCAATGTGAGAAAGTGCCTTTCTCCTTATTTTCAACAGAAGTTGTAATCAGTTGGAGCTCTTCAGCTAAAAGTCACTACAGACAACTGTGTGTTGAGGGAGAGGGCTGTGCATCTGCTGGAAACAGCCCTTGATTCTGCAATTTGCATTTTCCCCACTGGTCTGAAGTTGTTAGCCTATAGGGTGCAATGTGCGAGAGACCTCTTTTTTTCCCCAGGCTTTTTCTTGAGGAGGTAGGGTCCAGGGGTGTCAGATGCTGTTTGTTTTATCTTGGGGAATAGCTTTTCAAATAGAGCACAATTTGTATTAATGTAGATCTACTTTCAAAGTATATGCCATATAACTTCCAGGAAATGGTAATTACCTCTCCCATTCATGCATACTACTGTCTGAGAGATTCCCAGGGAAAAAGCCATAAACTGTGAAATAGCACTTTGGTCTCCCTAGTAAAAGGCGAAAGATTTATACGATCTGAAGAGAAACCAGATAGTACACTGGTCATAAATCCATGCCTCCATGGGAATAATCAATGGAAATATCAATACTCCCTAGTTCTGAAAGAAAAACAAACAGTAATGAAGTGTTAAAACATTATGTACAATAGTAAGTGATAATCCAAGTGAGTGAAACCTGTGCCATGAACCCATCCATGCAACTTAAAATAATCTACTAAGGCAGATACTGGAAAATTTCCCACTCTTTACTCTTCTGGTCTGTTTCACTTTGATGTCAAACTAGTTATTAACCAATGGAATATCACCTATTTGCAAATATCATTGACAGTCTCTCCACAAATGCAAAAAGATAACAAAAGTTGATGGGGGTGGGGCTGGAAATATACCTTGAAGCAGTTTGTGCAGATTGGCCAAAGTGTCAATAAGAGCCCAACAAATGGAGGCTATTGATTGTCTGTTACACTGCTCCTCAGGATGGGATATTATCTCTGCATACAACCCATAAATAACTTGATTACAGGTGACCCACCCCACAAAAGCCTTCCTAACGATTGAACGTGATTTAAGAACAAAAAAAAATCTGCCACCTTCATTGCCAGAATAGAATATCATGATTACATGTACTTCCAGGGAATCTGCCACAGATACTTCAGCTTCATAAATCTCAATTAAAGTAATCACAGGGACCGGGCTAGGAATTGCTTAAAATTCCAGATCTGTATTACGACTGTGTGGCTTGTCTGCAACTTTGTTCTCTGGATATAACACTGAATCCTCTGGTGTACCAGATATGCGTATTTTCCGTGTATCTGCCAAATTGTGGCTGACAGTTGCTTGTTACTCCACAGGATATAGTGTGATTCTTTGTCTGGCTCCCAATTATTTTTAAGCTGGATAGCTTGGCTGGGAAGAGGGCTGCCTGGAATTCCTGTTTGTTTATTTGGTGGTTCTACATTTTAACAATATGAAACTCGTAGTTGTAAAGTTTACCTCAGAATGGGCTGCCTCTCCTAACTGCAGACACACACAGTGGGCATACCTATTTTAAGGCTCCTTTACACTGCCAGAGTGAGTTTAAAGGGGCCTCACTGTAAATGGAGGACCAAGCCCCGTATGCTTTGAGCCATCTGACCTTACCTGAGTCCAATGACTTTATTTTCGGTCATTTTTCCCAAAACCTGCAGTCAGATTAGAATGATCCCATTACTCCCAGACCATAACATTTACAAGTGTGTCCTGAGCCCAAAAAGGTTGAGAACCATTGATCTAGCACAGTGGTCCCCAACCATTTTGTGGCCTGTAGCACATTCATGTTTTCAAAAGAGTGTGGTGGGCGCCAACAATTGTAAGGCTTGTTTTGTATTTGTACATTAAATAATACAAAAACATCCTATTTAATATACATAATTGTCATAAATAAACAGATCAGGGTTAAGGTCTCTTTTACCTGGAAAGGGTTAACAAGCTCAGTAACCTGAGAAACACCTGACCAGAGGACCAATCAAGGGACAGGATAATTTCAAATCTCTGTGGAGGGAAGCCTTTGTCTGTGTTCCTTGTTTGCTATGTGTGCTCTCTCTTTGGATCTAAGAGAGGCCAGACATGTCTCCAAGTTCTCCTGGAGTAGTTCCTACTATCCAATAGTGAGTATTAATTAGAAAGGCGGATTAGTCTTATAATTTGATTTCTACATTTGCAATTGTGTGTTTGCTGGAGAAATTCTTTATTCCTGTTTGCTGTTACTTTGATTATGCTGAGGAGGAGGGAGGGGAAGTCTCTCCAGTTTTTATAAGTTAGACCCTGTATTTTTGCGTTCTGGTAATACAGAGATAGTGTACTTTTTTCTTTCTTTAATAAAATCTTTTCTTTTTAGAACTTAATTGATTTCTTCCCTTGTTTGGATTTTCAGGGGAAGGGGAGGGGGGATAGGGAATCCCTCTTTGTTTGATTCAAGGAGTTTGAATCAAGGTATCTCTCTCCAGGACTAGGGAAGGGGAGGGGGAGGTGAGTCCCTCTTTGTGTTGAGTCAAGGATTTGACTCGGTGTGTAATCTCTCCGGAGCAGGCTGGAGAGAGGGAAGGGGGGGAGGGGAACTGGCTGTTTCTCTCTCTCTCTCTCTCTGGTGAGATTCAAGGGGTTTGAATCTGGGTTCCCCAGGGGAAGCTTGGGGGACAGGCAGTGTGTCAGACACTTAGAAAACTGACTGGTGGCAGCGAGAACCAGATCTAAACTAGGATTTTAGTTTAGAGGAGTCCATGCAGGTCCCCATCTTGGAACCCAACAGCTCCAAGTGGGGGAGAAAACCTATGACATGGTAGGCAGTGGTGGGATGTATTAAGAACCAGAAGCCATTGAGAGCTATTCTTTCCCTCTAGAGCAGGGAGGCAGCCTGAGAAGAGGGGGGGTAGAAGTATTCAGCTTCTAACAAGGTATTGTTAGAAGGAGTTTTCCAGCTGGGCTAAGCTGGAGGGAATAAAGTTTTCCAACAGGCTTTGTTGGAAGCAGTTTTTCTTTCTGGTTGCTTGGACAAGCAGCTTGAGGAAAAGGAGGTGTAAGGCTTTGTTAGAAGGAGACTTTTTTTTCTTTTCTTTTTCTTTCTGGCTGCTTGAAAAAACAGCTAGGGAAGAGGTGTAAGTTTTTCTAGGAGGCTTGTTAGAAAGGACCCCCACTGTGAGGTACTTAGCAAGTGCTAGAAACAGGACAAACCCGTGTTTGTTTGTTTTTTGGTCTTCTCAGTATATCAGCAAACAGCAGCTACACATTTGCAAATGAAAAGTTTTTTGTTTCTTTTTATTCAGTCGTGAATAGAAAGGGTAGGAATTTGTGAACCAAGAAATACAGTTCACTAACTGCAGAGGGGTGTGGCCAGCACCAGAAAGCACAAAGACATGAGTACCAGTCAAACAGCTGACCACAGAAGAGAGATGGAGAAGCAAAAGGCTGACCACAGGAGGGCGTTGGAGCTCCAGAGGGAGGCCCACCAGCAGGCCCTGGGATTAGCAAGAGCTAACCCACATGTTCCAGCCAACCCTAACAATCCTTCTCCAAGCACTGTTCCCCATCCCAAGAAATTTCCCACCTACATGGCAGGTGAGGACACGGAGGCCTTCTTAAAATTTTTTAAAAGGACCTGCCATGGGTACAGCATCCCTGAAGACCAGTACAAGGACTGGTCAGGAAAGTGGACTTTTGCTGTCTATGACGATTATTCCATCCCCATGCTATTGGGGGAAGACTTGGCCAACCATGTGAAGCTGGTCAAGAGGGGGGGAGTGGTCACCCGCAGCCAGGCCAAACAAGCTTCCACTCCCATCCCTGTTCCTGAGCCGTCCACCAGGACCCCGTCTGTGTTACCAGAGACCCAGACAGAGGTGGTGGAACCGGATCTCATGCCAACAACTACAGCAGCCATAGTACATCCAGTCCCAGAACCGGAACTGGAAGAGCAACCAGCGG
This sequence comes from Mauremys reevesii, assembly GCF_016161935.1. Classification (NCBI taxonomy): domain Eukaryota; kingdom Metazoa; phylum Chordata; order Testudines; family Geoemydidae; genus Mauremys; species Mauremys reevesii. Next base: position 113,008,546 of record NC_052624.1, on the reverse strand, counting down.
CAGAACCATTGCCAGCACTAACGCCAGTGCTTGCAAATCCGTCACCAACCTCATCGCCAGAGGGCGCCAGCAGGCCTGAACTGGCAGAAGCAGCAGACAAACCTACCCAAAAGGCTCAGCCAGAGCCTGAAATATCACCTTGTGCACCAGCGGAGAGCGGTTCACAGTCAACGGAAACAACCTCATCACCTACATCGCTTCCAGAGGGACCCAGCCCAAGTCCACAGTCTACGAAGGAACTGGTGTCTCCAGCCTCAAGGGAACAGTTCCAGACTGAGCAGGAAGCCGATAACAGCCTTAAGAAAGCTTGGGCGGCGGCACGGAGCAACCCACCGCCTCTCAGCTCTTCTAATTGATCCCAGTTTGTTGTAGAACAAAAACTTTTATATAAAAAGATTCTTTCTGGTGGACACCAGAAAGGCCAGCATCCTCAAAAACAGTTGGTAGTTCCAACTAAGTACCGGGACAAGCTCTTAAGCTTGGGCTATGACATCCCAGTGGTCATTCTGGGGTGAACAAAACCAAGGACAGGTTGGGGAAGTCCTTCCACTGGGAGGGGATGGGCAAGGACGTTGCCAAGTATGTCTGGTCAAATGGTTAAAAAGTGTTCTTAAATGTCAAATATCTTGTTGTTTACATACTTAGTAGTATATGTAATAGTGCATGTGTTTTGTTAATCTGTTTATTTTAAAGTTCTAGAAGGAAATCACCGCCAGTGTGGTTCCCCCACTGTCTGCGATTTGGGGGGCGTGTCATAAATAAACAGATCAGGGTTAAGGTCTCTCTTACCTGGAAAGGGTTAACAAGCTCAGTAACCTGAGAAACACCTGACCAGAGGACCAATCAAGGGACAGGATAATTTCAAATCTCTGTGGAGGGAAGCCTTTGTCTGTGTTCCTTGTTTGCTATGTGTGCTCTCTTTGGATCTAAGAGAGGCCAGACATGTCTCCAAGTTCTCCTGGAGTAGTTCCTACTATCCAATAGTGAGTATTAATTAGAAAGGTGGATTAGTCTTATAATTTGATTTCTACATTTGCAATTGTGTGTTTGCTGGAGAAATTCTTTATTCCTGTTTGCTGTTACTTTGATTATGCTGAGGAGGAGGGAGGGGGAAGTCTCTCCAGTTTTTATAAGTTAGACCCTGTATTTTTGCATTCTGGTAATACAGAGATAGTGTACTTTTTTCTTTCTTTAATAAAATCTTTTCTTTTTAGAACTTAATTGATTTCTTCCCTTGTTTGGATTTTCAGGGGAGGGGGGATAGGGAATCCCTCTTTGTTTGATTCAAGGAGTTTGAATCAAGGTATCTCTCTCCAGGACTAGGGAAGGGGAGGGGGAGGTGAGTCCCTCTTTGTGTTGAGTCAAGGATTTGACTCGGTGTGTAATCTCTCTGGAGCAGGCTGGAGAGAGGGAAGGGGGTGGGGAGGGGAACTGGCTGTTTCTCTCTCTCTGGTGAGATTCAAGGGGTTTGAATCTGGGTTCCCCAGGGGAAGCTTGGGGGACAGGCAGTGTGTCAGACACTTAGAAAACTGACTGGTGGCAGCGAGAACCAGATCTAAACTAGGATTTTAGTTTAGAGGAGTCCATGCAGGTCCCCATCTTGGAACCAACAGCTCCAAGTGGGGGAGAAAACCTATGACAATAATATGAATCCATAAGATAAAAAGGGTAATTTTACATGTAAAACATATTAATTAAATTTTTTGGCAATTATTCTTTCACCTTACCATGTGAATTTGCTCTTTTTTATCTACCTGTAAGAAAAATTAAGGAGTTTTTTTACAAAATATCAGTTTTCATCTTATTTATTTTAAAAAAGTTAAACATTGTTGAACTGCTTGTCCAAATATTTATTTATTCTTACTTTAACATAGAATGAAGCCTGCAGCTCCGGAGTTCTCTGTCCCCGGCAGGTGCAGGGCTGCGGCTTCTCTCCCCTGCTGGGCACTAGGTGGGTGCACATAAATGCCCTCGCAGGCGCCGCGTTGGGGACCACGGATCTAGCAGATACTAGCAGAGAAAGTCTGGACTGATGAGAAGCCCGAAGGCTAGCTAAGGAAAAGGCCCATGTCCCAGATAACTTTCACCTTTGCAATTTCACATGACCCCAGAAGCCCTACCTTTTCTTGTCCTGCTCCTGAGGTTGTACTCTACCCCTGCCCCCCACACACGTGTTGCAATACCACTCAGACCCTTTGTATTACTTTTGCCAACAGCTGTTCTACACTGTGACACTGAGAATTCCCTTTTCACTAGTATCCTCCTGTCTAAAAAGATCAAATTGTATAGCGAACTTCCAGGCCCAGTCCTGACATTGGAACTATGTTGGTGGCAACAATAGGGAATTAAAAAAAAAAAAGAATCTATTGTAGATGAGGCCAGGGTGGTTTTTGAATAAACCACACAAAGAAATCCAAAACAAAATGTTTGCCATGTGGTGAGATGGAGGAAGTATCTTGGCTTCCAGTTAAAACTGTCATAAAGGATCCTCAGGCACCTACACGTCAAACAAATTCCAGGAAGCAATAGTCAGCCAACAAAGCTTAAGGGCTCAGTGAGAATAATAGATGCCTTAGCTAACACCACCCAGAGAGATACCTTTCTACTGCTCGGAAAATATCTGTTGAAAAATGGGCAAGCATGTGGAGTGGGCAGAGAACTGGAGAGGGAGGATGATAATGAGGTAGTTAGCGAAAAATCTGGTATCAATGACTGACTCTCAAAATAATGGTCCCGATTCTCCTCTCATTTATTTGTGTGAACCAAGAGTAAGTCCACTGAAGCCAATGGAGTTACACTGGGGTAAAAGCACTGTAAGTAACAGGGGAGTCAGACTAGACCTGTAATAGAGAATTTCCACAACAAACAAAGCAAACAGAGGTGGTAATTGTGCTAGAAAACTAGAGAGCTCCCTTCACCTGTGCTGGCAGTACTAGTGCTGATGCTGCCTTAGTCCGGCCTCATGCCTTCATCTGATTATCATCATGAATGTTTTCAGAATTAGTGAGGTTGCTCTGAAGGAGGTAGTCCGCATCTGCTGTTTGGGTCAATCTAATCAGATTTGTGACAATCTGCACCATATCACTTAAGTATAGGGCCCTACCACATTCATGAGCCATTTTGGTCAATTTCACTGTCATAGAATTTTAAAAATTGTAAATTTCATGATTTCAGCTATTTAAATCTGAAATTTCACAGTGTTATAATTGTAGGTGTCCTGACCCAAAAAGAAGTTGAGGAGGTGGCAAAGTTATTGTAGTGGGGGGTTGTGCAGCGGAGAAGTAAGTGTGGCATGGCAGGGTATTGCCACCCTTACTTCCCTGCTGCTGCTGGCAGGGCATCATCTTCAGAGCTGGGTGCCTGGCTAACAGTAGCTGCTCTCCAGCCACCCAGCTCTGAAGGCAGTGCAGAAGTAAGGGTGGCAATACTGCAAATCCTCCCCCCTAAAATAACATTGTGACCTCTTGCAACTCCCCTTTGGGTCAGGACCCCCTATTTGAAAAACACTGGTTTCCCCCGATAAATCTGTACAGTATTGGGCAAAAGCACACAAAAGACCAGATTTCACAGTCCATGATGGATTTTTGATGGCTGTGAATTTGGTAGGGCCCTACTTATGTATAAACAAGAGTAAAAATAAGCCAAAGGGAGAAATTCAGTAACCTGGCTCCACAGCTATGACTAAATATATTCAGCACCAACATCAACTTCCAGGATTGGCCTGTGCTGTTTCAGATGATAGATGTGCCTAACCTACTGCCGGATGGCACCATAGCAAAGCTTACAGTGAAAGAGATGGCAAATGGAGGATTTTCCCTTGCCTTGCACTGGGCCAGCACAGTTCTGTGGTTGCTACATCAACTCACAGTATTACAGAAACTGCTCTATCACTTTGCCCAGCACAAGACAAGAACTTAACACCGGATGTAGCTAGCTGCTGGGAATTGGAGGGAGGGGCACAGGAGGAAAGAGTTTGGAGGAGGAACCTGGAAGTCAGTCTGTGTGCAGATGGCTTTAGTGGTAGCTGCAGTATGTGGTACATTTATGTAGTTTTACAAGCATGGACTCCTTTCTTTTTCTTACCCTATATATCAGAGGTGGGCAAACTACGGCCCATGGGCCACATCCAGCTGGCAGGACCCTCCTGCCTGGCCCCTGAGCTCCTGGTCTGGGAGGCTAGCCCCTGGCGCCTCCCCCACAGCCTTAGCTCACTGCGCCACTGGCACAATGCTCTGGGCAGCGGGGCTGTGAGCTCCTGGGGCAGCGCAGCTGCAGAGCCCAGCCTGACCCAGTCTCTGTGCTGCGTGGTGGCGTGACTGGCTCCCGCTGGGCAGTGCAGCTACTTATCCTGCTGCTCTGGGTGGCGTGGCTGTAGCGCAGTAAGGGGGCAGGGGCGTTTAGGGTGGTGGTAGTTGGGGGTGGGGTTGTGGATGGAGGGTGGGGAACGGGGTAGGAGTCCCGGGGGCAGTGAGGAAGTGGGGGTTTGGATGGGGCAGGGGTTCTGGAGGCAGTTGGGACAGGGAGTGGGGTGGGGGGCTGGATGGGGCAGGGGTCTTGGGGGTGGGGGGCTGCTGTCAGGGGGTGAGAAGTGGGGGAGTCAGATAGGGGGTGGGGGCTGGGCCACTCATGGCTTTTTGGGGAGGCACAGCCTCCCCTAACCAGCCCTCCATACAATTTTGGAAACCCAATGCAGCCTCACAAAAGTTTGCCCCGAAAGATGGGAGACGAGAACAAACTTTAATTTTCCAGATGAAGGTGAAACCTTCTCTAAATTGTCCAAGCATTTATCTATAAACCAGCTGGTAGCAGCAAGGACTGCTCTTGATCTGCAGCCCTACTCCATTGGGGAGAAGTAGCTCTGCTGCTTAAAGTGATGACAGCATATTCGGCAACACTCTTTCCTTCCAACTAAGCAATTCTTGTCCATCGTTACTCTGCCTTATATTTACAATCGCATATTGATCAGCGCCAGGCCTATCTGTAGTGACATAAAGAGAAGAGTAGAACAAGAGGAGCATAAATTCAATCATGAGCCATTAGTAAGGTTAAGATTGTCATGGTTATTTTGAGTAAAAGTCATGGATAGGTCATGGGCAATCAATAAAAATTCATGGAAGCCTGTGACCGGTCTGTGACTTTTACTAAAAATAGTGTGTGTGGGGGGGAAGCTAATGAAGGGATGACTGAAGGCCAAGCCCTACTGTGGGGGGATGAGAGCCTGAGCTCTGCTGCAAGGGTGGGGGTCCAGCACCCACCCCATGGCAGCTGACAGCTCCAGGGCTCCCATGGGGCACATGACCAGCAGCTCGGAGCTGAAGCTGAAGCAGAAAATATCACAGAGATCTATGAAAGTCATGGAATCTGTGACCTCCTTGACAAAAATCTTATCCTTAACCGTTAGGGATCAATCGTGGCCAGCTCCATGACAGTGTGTAAGGAGGAGGGGGAGAGGAAGCAAGAGCTTTTCTGCTGTACCCTAAAGCTGACCTTTGCATATTTGTGCAGGCCTACAAACCACTGTTAAATCACCAGAGGTGAATCCCAGGCACTGTGAACTCTTCACTGCACACAGATACTGTCTGAGGGGGATATGCAGAAAGATGATGCTTGGAGAGACATCCCAAACCTAACTAATTTATTTTACATTAAAAAATTATATATAAATAAAAAGGGGGAAGGTAGAATGTCTAGTTTAGAGCTGGTTGGAAAATGAATTTCTTTTCCCATGGAAAATGTTCACTTTTCTGCAATGAATTGAGGAAAATCCAAATAGTTGAGCCAAAAATTGAAATAGTTTAGTTTGGAAATGCAGCAGAGATGCCTCTTGCTCCAATTTTCCTCTATAGACTCCTATAATGCACTATGGTCTCTGAGGGAAGGCAGTGCATCATGGGAGTTTCTGGCTGTGATGCATCATGGGATTTGAAGTCTGACTGGGAGGCCAACCCATAGAGGAGTATTGAGACATGAGATAACCAAACAACAACTTCCATAAGGCACTGTGGTGATCTGTGTCAAAATATTTCAGTTTTTGGCTTTGTTTTTTTATTTTTTAAAAATAGAAATTCTGTGCAATGCAGACATTTCTCATGAAAATTTTCAATGTCAAAACCCCAATTTTCCAACAAAAACCAGTTTTGATTGAAAACTTTCAACCAGCCCTACTTCCCTCTCCCATCAGCTGCCTGCTGCAGAAGTGCAGCCCGACTACTTTTGCTGAGGCTTGGACCTATGCATAGTTGCCAGTGTTTTATGGAGTTTTCCAAGGTATATTTGTTCAAATAAGCTGGAGGTCTGGATGTCTGGTTGCTGCTGCCAGGCCCCCAGACACTGGAGAGCTGTGTGCACTTTTGGGTGAATTGAAGCACATACATAGTGATTTACAAACATTAGCTATTTAATCATCACACCATTCCCTGTCAAGTACCCAAGCATTTTACAGATGGGGGGGGGGGGGGAAACCAAAGCAGAAATGTCATGTGATTTGACTATAGCCACAGAAAGTCGGTGTCAGAGTCTGAATTGGTAACCCTACATGATCAACAGGGCTTTCAGCACTCCTGCTGCTGTCAGCAGTAGCCTGGGAGGCTTTGCTCCCCCTACCCCCAGAGCTGTGAAATAATCTGGGGTCCTCTGAAAGATGGGACACCTGTAGCAATGGCTTTCTCTGACCTCAATAGCCAGCCCTGTGCTACCTTAGGTTGATGTCCTGAGCCCCGGTGCCTCCTGCAGGGCTGAAGCCCTGAGCACCAGTGCGTCCTGTGGTGGGCTCCGGGAAATACTCTGACAGTGTTCTTCATTGCAAGGCCTGTGAGCCAGCCGTGATAGACTGGCCTTTCTGGCAATCAAAGTCCTTCACAATGGGATGGTATTGTTCTCCACTCTGCTCAATGGACCATGCTGAACATCTCTGTGTAATCCTTAAACACTTTTTTTCTTGAAAGGACTTTGATTGCCAGAAAGGCCAGTCTATATGGGCTGGCTTTAGCCTGGGTGGGGCTCAGGCAGCCAACAAATAAACCATCTATAAGGGAGACAATAAGGGAGGCTCTTTCTTCAGGGCTAGATCTTCCCAGCACACTGTAGGGAGTCAGCCACCCCAGGGTGGGGTGGAAGGGGGATGCAGGCCCACCCTACTCCACTGCGTCCCAGTCCAGTGCCCTGGCAGGGGCAGGACTGGCTGCCCCTGCGTCACCGGGGATCCAGCTGGAATATGCCAACTGAGCCACACCCAGTTTGGCAGCTGGCTGCTCCGTGGCTGCCCCTGGGCCACTTCCTGCCTCCCCGGGGTTCGGTACCAGTAGCCTCCAGGCCTCTTCTGGCTCCTCGGGATACATGGCCGCAGGCACTCCAGGACAGTCTTCGTCGGCATCTGGGGATCAGCCAGGTGTAGGTTCCCCTCTGGGATGCTGCAGAACAGGTGGAACATCCTTCTCCTCTGCAGGCTCTTCCCCAACTGTGCTGCAGGGCCAGCCTTTTATACTTCTGGCCACACCCTGGTACTTCCAGCAAGGGGGGTGGGGTGAGCTAGGCTCCACCCTCCAAGGGGAGTGTAATGGTCCCTCGCTCTCCTGTGGGGAGGGGGGCCACTCGGCCTCACTCCACGACCACCCCCAAGTCAGTCTCTGGGAACCCAGACATGGCACCCTCTTCTTCCCCCAAATGGGAGAAAAAGTCTGCATTGATGTGGTCCTTATCTGCTCGATGCCGAACAGTGAAGGCATAGGGCTGCAGGGTTAGGTACCAATGCATAATCCGGGAGTTTCTCTTTTGCTGTTTTGTAACCACTTCAGAGGTGCATGGTCAGTTACTAGTACAAAGGGGCCACCTACGAGTTAATACCGTAAGGCGTCCACCACCCACTTGACGGCCAATGCTTCCTTCTCAATCACTGCATAATTTTGCTCTTAGGGGAACAGCTTGCGACTGATATATAATATGGGGTGTTCTTCCCCGTTTACCTCTTGTGAAAGGATCCCCAGGCCTACCTCCAATGTGTCCGTCTGCAGCAGGAACTCCGTCAAAGTCGGCACTGAAGAGTGCTGGCTCTTCGCACAGCCGGTCCTTGAGGGTTTGGAAGGCCTGTTGGCATTTGTTTGTCTGCCGCATGTGCCAAGGGCTGTCCTTCTTCAGGAGCTCTGTCAGTGGGGCTGCGATCAAGGCAAACCCGGGGACAAAGTGATGGTAGTAACCTGCTAGCCCCAGGAATTGCCACACATGTCTCTTCATAGTGGGAGCTGATAGACCTGCAGCGCCTGGACCTTCCCCACCAAAGGTCACACTTGCCCTCGCCCGAGGGTGTATCCCAAGTAGGTGGTCTCTTGCCAGCCAATTTTGCATTTCTTGGGGCTGGCCATCAGTCTGGCATCCCACAGGGCCCATAGGATGGCGGTGACCTAGTTGAAGTGGTCCTCCCAACCGTGGCTGTAAATCACTATGTTGTCAAGATATGCAGCCGCATAGGCTTTGTGTGGCTGTAGGACCCAATCCATCAACCTCTGGAAGGTGGCGGGTGCTCCATGAAGCCCAAAAGGCATTCGGGTGAATTGATACAACCAGGTGGGGGTAGCAAAGGCGGTCTTCTCCCGAGCGCTTGGACATAGGGGGATTTGCCAATACCCCTTTGTAAGGTCCAGAGTACTGATGTACTGAGCATCTCCAAGGTGGTCTAGTATCTTGTCAATCCGTGGCATTGGGTAGGCATCAAATTTTGAGATGTTATTGACCCTCCTAAAGTCGATGCAGAAGTGGACCTTCTCAACCAGTTTTGGGACCAAGATGATGAGGCTTCACCAGTCACTTTGCGATTTCTCAATTACCCCCAACTCTAGCATGGTCTGCACCTCCTTTTCCATTATTTTACACATGTGGCGTGGCAATGGCCTGGTCGTCTCTCATATAACCTCCCCTGGGTTGGTCATTATCTTACGTTGCACCAGTGTGGTTTGTCTGGGTCTTCCTGTGAACGTTTTAGGGAAGGACTTTACCAGCCCTTTGGCCTGCTTCAGTTGTTCTTCACTCAAGATATCTCCCAATTGCAGCTCTTCTGGTTCGATGGGAACCAGTAGTTCAGGTCCTAGGTTGGGCTTGGGGGGGGTATGGTGTGATCAAGAGCCCCTCCCACTCCCACAAGGCCTTTAACAAGTTGACATGATATATTTGCTTTTTTTCTTTCGGTCAGGTTGGAACACTTCATAGGTGACTGGCCCAACCTGACGAATAACCTCATAAGGCCCCTGCCACCATGCTAGCAGCTTTGACGACCCCGATGGGAGTAGAAGCAATTCCCTGTCCCTTGGCACAAAGGTCCTCCTGCGGGATCCCTGTTTATGTCTTCTCTTGGGCCTTTTGGGCACTCTGTAGGTTTTCCCTTGCCAGGTCCCCCACCTGGGTCAGTTGTTCCTGGAGCTGCAGGACATACTGGAGGAGGTTGTGTGAGTCCAGCATCTGCTCCCAGTTTTCCTGCATGAGGTTGAGTAGCCCTTTTGGCTGTCGGCCATAGAGCAACTCAAAGGGGGAAGAACTTGGTCGAAGGTTGAGGCACCTCCCAGAGGGCCGTGTGTGTGTGTGTGATGAGCTGGTGCCACTGGCGAATATCTTTTTGGGGGAACTTCCACAACATATACTTCAATGTGTCTGTCTGTCTGGGGATGGTAGATGGAGGTTTGTAATTTCTTTATCCCTAGGAGGTCCCAGATTTAGTGCAGGAGCTTGGATGTAAAATTGATGCCTTGGTCTGGGAATCGAGTGGCATAGTCCAGGACCACTAGGATATACTGGAACCTCACAGCACGCTTGGGCAGGGGCCCCACGAGATCCATGGGCATCCTCTTGCAAGGAGTGCCTCTGACGGGCAATGGAACAAGAGGGGCTTTCGGTACTCCCTTCGGGGCTACTCGTTGACACTCTGGGCAAGAATCGCAAAAGTCTCTGACCTCCCTATGCACTCCTGGCCAGTAGAATTGGGCCAGGATCTGGGCTAGGGTTTTCTTGTGGCCCAGGTGGGTGGCCAGTTGCAGAGCCACACGTCGGTGGCATCGAGGAACCACGAGTTGTACCCGAGTTTCTTCAGTCTGGGGTTCACGGGTGATCCAGTACAACCGATACCCCCATTTTGAGCTGGTGGGGGATGTGGTGGCCTGGTGGGGCATGGTCAGGGTCCCATTAACCCTCACCAATTGTTTGTATGCCCACCTAAGGGAGGGGTCCTCCCGTTTGGTCACGACTGAAGTCTGCCTCCAATATTGGGGCCTCTTTCTGATTGGGTCCCCTTCCTTCTGGGATGTCAGGGTTCAGGACGCCAGCAGATTTGTCCTCCTCGTCAGGTCCTCCAGGGTTTGGTCAGCTTCCCCTATGGGTTCACCTTCAAGGGCGGTCCCTGCAGGCAAGGCCCTATCGGCCATTGCTCACAGGAGCCCCACAAGCCTTCCAGTCTTGGCCCAGGATGACTGGGTACGCCAACTTCAGGGCTAGCCCAACCATCAGGGTCCAGTTTCCGCTTTTACAGTCAAGGTTACTGGGGTCTTGGGGTAAGGGCGCAAATCTCCGTGGATACACTGGAGCTGAATGACCCCTAGTGATAGTTCGGGCAGGGGGGTAAGACCCTGGTGGACAAGGGTTCTATTCACCATAATGGGGATAGTCAGCTTACCTGAGGGTTGCTTACAGGCCTGGGCTTTCCCCAAGCAGACCTGCCCAAAATTGCAGTTCATCATTGGGCACTTTCAGTGAAGGTGTCCAAAGTAGCCACAGGTGAAACAGGGGCCAAGTTCAGGGCATAGGGGCTGGTCCGACGCAGTAGGCAAGGGGGTGGGCACCTCTGTGGCCTGGAGTCTCCCTTCCATGGGGGCATCTATCGGTGTCCCCCACTTTCTCCAGGGCCTTCATCGGGCCAGGCCAACTTCCCGGCCAGCTGTGGGTCTTAGGCCAGGTTGGAGCTTGCTTTTCTGGCCCTGGGTCTTCTCTTCAGGGGAATGGACTGGCACGGCGGTTGGAGGATGGGGGCCTGGTCCTACAGGGGTCTCGGCCACTAGAAAGTTCTCCATCAAAGCTACGGCCTTGCTCAGCGTAGACAGTCAGTGACGTATGACCCAAGTCCTTCTACGTGCTGGCAGGATATGCAAAAAGTGCTCAAGCGCCCCTTGTTCTGCTACCTTGGCCCCTGTACGCTGTTCCGGCGGCAGTAGCTACTGCCAGCATGCCTCTCTCACCTGCTGGGCTACCACTCTGGGCCAAACTCCTGGGATGTATGTCTTCTCCTGTAGCCACCGCTGGAATGTCTCAGGGGTGATCTCCAGGGCGTCGAGGATCGCGGCCTTCAGTCGCTCATAGTCATGGGCTTCAGCCATGGGAAGTGCCCTATAGGCAGCCCTGGGCTGGACCCATTAGATAAGGCGCCAACAAAGTGGTCCATTGGGCCGATGGCCACTTAGCTGCGGAGGTGGCTCACTCAAACATAATAAAAAATGTCTCAAGGTCATTATCGGGCCCCATCTTGGTCAGGCGTACGGGCACGACAGGATCAGGGGGTCCTGTGGCCCCACTGGGGTTGGGAGGCTCCGAGGTCAGCCAGAGGGCCACGAGCTGCTGCAGGCATTGCTGTTGTTGCTCTCAGTTTTGGGCCCCCAACTCCTGAATCAGCTACTGCTGTTGACTGCCAAGTTGTTGCAGCAGCTGTTGTTGCTGCTGGCTCCTGGCAAGCCATTTGATCAGCCGTTCAACCTCCATCCTTTACAGACTGGGGAAGGGTGAAAGGGTCTATTGGACCTTGTAGTTAGCTCATCCCCTTATCTCAGGGGAGGGGATGATGCCCACATTCGCCACCACATGTAATGGTCCCTAGCTCTCCTGTAGAGAGGGAGACCTCTCAGTCTGGACTGTCTGGCTAGGACCAGAGTCTGCAGGACCATCAGGAGCCCACAAAAGGGCTGAATGACCAATAGTCACCATCAGGCTTCAGCCTGGGTTTGGGCGGCTCAAGCTGCCAGCTCCTTAAACCGAGTCTATAACAGAGCTGGGGGCCTGGGCTTGAGGAGGCTCAGGCAGCCAGCAACAACACAATCCATCAGGGCTGGATTTAGCCTGGGCGGGGCTCAGGCAGCCAGCAAACAAACAGTCTATAAGGGAGCTGATAAGGGAGGATCCTTCTTCAGGGCTAGAGCTTCCCGGCACAGTTTAGGGAGTCAGCCACCCTAGGGTGGGATGGCAGGGGGATATGGGCCTACCCTACTCCACTGCATCCCAGCCTAGGGCCCACAACACACCAAATGAGCCACACTTGGTTCAGCTGCTCCATGGCTGCCTCTGGGCCACTTCCTGCCTCCCCAAGGGTTGGTACTTGTGGCCTCCAGGCCTCTTCTGGCTCCTCTGGGTACACGGTGGCAGGCACTCTGGGCCAGTCCTCGTTGGCATCTGGGGATTGAGACCAGCCAGGCATATGTTCCTCTCTGGGATGCTGCAGAACAGGCAGAGCATCCTCCTCCACAGGCTCTGCCCCAGCTGTGCTGCAGAGCCAGCCTTTTATACTTCTGGCCACGCCCTGGTACTTCCCATGAGGGGAGCGGGGCGATTTAGGCTCCGCCCTCCAAGGGGAGTGTAATGGTCCCTTGATCTCTCATGTGGGGTAGGGGGGGCACTTGGCCTCACTGCAATTACATATTAGCTCTGCTGCAGGATTCCCACTTTAGGGACTGACTTCTCATAGCTAGCAAGACAGCAACCTCACAATTTTTAATCGATGAAATTGAGACAATGATGATAATTCACATGGACCATCTTTCTCTATTATTTTCATCCTCACAGAGTCAGGAGAGAAACATTGTATCATCTACAAGGATGTAGCATTGAATAAGCTGTATCAGGCCACACACTACAAACACAGTGAGGATATCTTAGGATACTTGAGGATGAATGCTACTAAAACTTCTACAAAATCTTGAAAGAGGCAAATGAGCATTACTGTTCCCCAGCTGGCCACAATGGCAGTGATTAGTGTGGTATATTGAAAAGTGTGTTAAAGCTACAAGCTATCATTCTAATTTGTAAGGAGTTTCCTGGTTCTGCTTGTAGGCGAGAGGGCTCTATAGGGAAGCCTGTGATTAGAGCCATTTGGCAGAGAGCCAGGCTAGAGTAAGGTGGGTTGGGTTGCAACTATCCATTTTAGGGAGCTGCCACCTCTATGTCTCTCTGTTTTGGGGTTCTTGTGTGTTATTGTTCTGAATTCCAAGTAATAAAGGAGAGTTATGTTGCAACCAGCAAGAGCATTTTATGTTTTTAATCTAACTTTTTCTGCATATGCTATAAACATAACACTTAGCACAATCTAAAGGTACGTCCAGACTACCCGCCATATTGGCGGGTAGCGATCGATTTATCGGGGATCGATATATCACGTCTCATCTAGACACGATATATTGATCCCAGAATGCCCTCCCCGTCGACTCCGGAACTCCACCGGAGCGAGTGCGGGTAGCGGAGTTGGCGGGGAAGCCGCGGACGTCAATCCCGTGTGGTGAGGACGGGAGGTAAGTCAGAATAAGATGCAACTTCAGCTACGGGAATAGCGTAGCTGAAGTCAAAGTATATCTTACATATCCCCAAACCCATGTGCTGTTAACCTAGGTTAAAAGTTAAGTTGCCATGTCTTCATTGCCCTTTTAATCCAAGTAGCTAACTCAGGTTAGCTAACCTGAGTTAAGAACACACCTTTTTTTGCATTGTAGACTACCTATGCACAAAATCAAATGATCCAAACAAGGATTTGTCCAAACATTTAGTAACTAGGACATCACACATATATGCAAACAATTACTTGGTATGAGCGTCAAGGGCAGACACACAGTACAAGAGCTGCAGGACACTAGTGGATACAGTATCATATGTGTCCTACATTAGAACTGGCTGCTAGACTCCCAGAACACCATAGTGTTTGCAGTGTAACCTAAGAACATATTTTATAAGTCTTTTCTTCACAAATTGTATTTGCCTATATACATGCTGAATATCTATCTCCTTGTTTCAATTATTTTTACAGCTGAATGTTTCCTTGTAGAATAATTTGTTGCGTTGCATGCGGGCCGGATAAAGCACAACAACCAATATGATTGCAAGCTGAATCATTTATTATTTACAATGCATCATATTATATAGGCTTCTCCATATTAGCAAACGTCAGACACACCAACATTACATTGCTGCTGATTGGTTCTTTGTCTGATACACACACTTTTCACATGCATGGCCCTTTGCTTACTGGTTTCCCATTTCCCATGCAACTTATCTGATCCCAGTTAGGCCACCTGGCGTCTGTCTCCCACGGGCTAGCTCTCAACTTTCTCATAACAACTTTATCTAACTCCTCTATTCTTGTTGTCCTGCTGCTGTAACTTTCCACCAAGGCAGCATAGGGATGATGTAACCCTACAATAATTTATGTAATAAAAGATGGCACACCCAAGGAGTGAATTAATACTAGGGAAGATGGGAATGAGAAACATATTTCCTTCTACATTTTCTGCTCTCTGTCACCAAGTATCCAATAACTTCCTAACCAGGCAATGTATTTTTCTGCCTCCTTCTTACATTTTTTCTAGGTGTTTTACTATTTGCTATGTATATTATTAAAATGCAGGTTGCCATAGGCTGTAACTTCAGGACCTTAGCGTTGTTTCTCCTGTCTTTTCCTCTCACTTCTGATATCTAGGAATTTCACTAATAAATAAGTGGACATGCATTCCAATACAAAGCATGATTCTGAGCTCATTTACACTGATGTAAAAAAAAATGACTCCATTGAAATCAATGCAGTCAAACTGGCCTGAGAACAGAATCAGGCCCCCATATCCAGTTTTGCATTATCAAGTACAATTTTAGCTTTTATTTTTAAAACTGTATTACTTTAGCTGATTCGACCTGGTAAGAAACTGTACAAAAGAATTTGTGCATTATGGAACTTGGGGGAGAGTGATGGGTGGGAGGTGAGAAAGATGAGGAGTTTGAGGGGAGAAAGAGGACATTCAGTAGTCAAAATTCACTCCTGGAGGCTCTTCAACATTATCCTTACTCAGGAAAATATGAGCTGTAACACTCAGTTGTCATATGTCCCCTCTCATTTCTTTAAACCTTTCCAAAGCTCTTCATTCATGTCAGCTCACCACTGTCATCACGGTGGTGACTAGATATTCTGCAACCTGAGAAGGACGTAATAGGAGGAAAAATCTTCAAGGCCTGTAACTTAGGTCTTGGTGGGAAAAGTTGTTCTGTCAGAGCCAGCTTTGACTACAGCAGCAACCCAAAGGCCCAATCCTGCAAATATTTAGGAACCTGAGTGCTTTCTATCTATTGAAGTCAGTAGGACTTCTCACAGCATGAATCTGTACTCCTGGTAGTATTTTCAGGATCTGGCACAGGCCAGTCACCAGTTTCTATTAAAAGAGATTTTATTTTTAAGTGAAGAGAAAAGAAAGGAAGTTCAGTACTGTAAATGTAGAGTAAGCAATATTGTAAGCCTTTTACAATAAAGGAAAGGTCAGAAGAGAACATAGCATTGATATTTCTTGGCTTTGAACAGATGGTTTTAGTTTACAGAACATTGGCATTCAGCAGAAGCTGGTAGTACTGGGGACAAAATAAACCCAGAACTGTTTAGTTTAATTAGTCAATTACATGTGTCAAAATCCTATGTGACTTCCTGGAGCTGGACTGCCACTATGGTCCATACGTTCGTGACTTCTAGATTGAGTCACTGCAATGCTCTCTAGATGGAGCTACCCATGAAGACCACCCAGATGCTCCAGCTGGTGCAGAATGTGGCTGCTCTCATACTTGGCCGTTTTAGCCATGGGGAACATATTAATAGGAAGAAAACCAAGAAGGAAGAAGTGGGACCGCTTAAAACTTTAAACGGAGTGGAGATTAGGGATAATCTTGGCACGACACAATATCTAAACGAATATTTTGCCTCGGTCTTTAATGAGGCTAATGAAGGGCTAAGGAATAGTGGTAGAGGGACTGACGGGAATGAAGATATGGGGGTAGACATTACGGTATCTGAGGTAGAAGCCAAACTTGAACAGCTTAACGGAAGTAAATCAGGGGGCCCGGATAATCTTCATCCTAGAATATTAAGGGAATTGGCGAGTGAAATTGCAAGCCCGTTAGCGATGATTTTTAATAAATCTCTAAACTCGGGGGTTGTACCGTTTGACTGGAGATTAGCTAATATAGTTCCTATATTCAAGAAGGGGAAAAAAAGTGACCCAGGTAACTACAGGCCTGTTAGTTTAACATCTGTAGTATGCAAAGTCATGGAAAAATTTTTAAAGGAGAGAGTAGTTACGGACCTTGAGGCCGATGGCAACTGGGACAAATTACAGCATGGTTTTATGAAAGGTAGATCGTGCCAAACCAACCTGATCTCCTTCTTTGAGAAAGTAACAGATTTTTTAGACAAGGGAAATGCGGTGGATCTAATATAGCTTGATTTCAGTAAGGCGTTTGATACGGTACTGCATGAGGAATTACTGGTTAAATTGGAAAAGATGGGGATTGAAATGAAAATCCAGAGGTGGATAAGGAGCTGGTTAAAGGGGAGACTGCAGAGGGTCGTATTGAAGGGTGATCTGTCGGGTTGGAGGGGGGTTACCAGAGGAGTTCCTCAAGGTTCGGTTTTGGGTCCGATTTTATTTAATCTATTTATTGCTGACCTCGGAACCAAAAGTAGGAGTGGGCTGATAAAGTTTGCGGATGACACCAAGTTGGGAGGTATTGCCAATTCAGAAAAGGATCGGGATATCCTCCAGGGAGATTTGGATGACCTTGTAAACTGGAGTATTAGTAACAGGATGAAATTCAATAATGAGAAGTGTAAGGTTATGCATTTAGGGATGACTAACAAGAATTTTAGTTATAAGCTGGGGACGCACCAGTTGGAAGTAACGGAGGAGGAGAAGGACCTAGGAGTCCTGGTTGATCGTAGGATGGCTATGAGTAGGCAATGTGATGTGGCTGTTAAAAAAGCTAATGCGGTCATGGGATGCATTAGGCGAGGTATTTCTAGTAGAGATAAGGAGGTGCTAGTCCCATTATATAAGGCGTTGGTGAGACCTCATTTGGAGTATTGTGTGCAGTTTTGGTCTCCTATGTTTAAGAAGGATGAATTCAAACTGGAACGGGTACAAAGAAGGGCCACTAGAATGATCCGAGGAATGGAAAGCCTGTCATATGAAAGGAGACTTGAGGAGCTCGGTTTGTTTTCCTTAACCAAAAGAAGGATAAGAGGAGATATAATTGCACTCTTTAAATATATCAGAGGGATAAATACCAGGGAAGGAGAGGAATTATTTCAGCTCAGTGCTAATGTGGACACAAGGACAAACGGATATAAATTGTCAGTCAGGAAATTTAGGCTTGAAATTAGATGAAGGTTTCTAACCATCAGAGGAGTGCAATTCTGGAACAGCCTACCGAGGGAAACAGTGGGGGCGAAGGACCTCCATGACTTTAAGATTAAGCTGGATAAGTTTATGGAGGGGATGGTATGATAGGATAACGGGTTTAGTCAATAGGTCAATAACGTGCCACACTGGTAATTAGTACAAAGGGTCAATGTTGGGATATTGTTAGCCTTTTCCAGAGGGTCTGGCTGGAGAGTCTTGCCCACATGCTCGGGGTTCAGCTGATCGCCATATTTGGGGTCGGGAAGGAATTTTCCTCCAGGGTAGATTGGCAGTGGCCCTGGAGGTTTTTCGCCTTCCTCCGAAGCATGGGGCAGGGGTCGCTTGCTGGTGGATTATCTGCTACTTGAAGTCTTTAAATCACGATTTGGAGCATTCAACAGCAGAGTCAAGGGAGAGAATTAGTTCAGGAGTGGGTGGATCGGCTTATGTGGCCTGCATCTTGCAGGAGGTCAGACTAGATGATCATAATGGTCCCTTCTGATCTTGAATTCTATGATTCTATGATTCTATGATCTTTTCTCTGACAACGGCACTGACTCCCTATTTGCTTCCAGGGGTACACAACTAGTCTGTACAAAACATGTACTACTGTTACTCCATCCTTTCTTCCCTATTTGTTTTCACCTACTCATTGCATCTTAGTCTGTACAAAACATGTACTACTGTTACTCCATCCTTTCTTCCCTATTTGTTTTCACCTACTCATTGCATCTAGCCTTACCTTAGGGTTTGTCTACATGGTAAATTTGCTCCAGTTTAACTTACATTGATTTTTTTTGAACGGATGTCATTAAATTGGTGTAAACACCAGGCTGGACACCATTATTTTTCTTTAAAACTTGATTTGTTCAGTCTAGCTTGAACAGTTGGGAACAAACTTAAGCTAAAGCACAGTAAGCCATTCTTAAACCACAGAGTATCCACAGAGGGATTTACAATGGCTTAACTAAAGCAGTACAAGTTTGTGTGTGGACATGGCTTGAGATTATAAATTCTTTGGAACACAGACTATCCTTAATTGTATATATTTGAATGTCACCTAGCACAATAGGGCCCTGAACTAACTGGGCACTGCTTTGATACAAATAATAATGAAGTGCAATTTAGAGTTGTGGAAATCTACTTCTCCCCCCAGTGAGCTGTGACAACAGTGAGATCAGGTCAGGGGCTTGAGCTGACAGTCCCCAGATTTCACACTTTGGGAACTGGTGGTTAGGTGTTCTCACAGGAGGGCCCTCAACTCTGGAATTCTTTCCCCCCACTCATCTGTCTGTTAGGTCTTGCCTGTTGTCCTAAAAGATTATTTCTTCCTCCAGGCCTGTGAATCCGGTGGGTTTGCCAGGTTTCTCGGTGGGCAGTGCTGTCTGCTCATTGTGAGGGATATCTTGTTTCATCTATCCCTAGTGAGTGTTTTAAATAATGCGCTAGTACCCGACCTTTACTAGCACTGAGAACTTCATTTAAGGTTAGAGGACTGAGGTGGGGAGTTCTCATCTTTAACAAAGACACCCTTTCTACACAGTTTTCATTAGGCATTGGTATTAAACCCCAATATTTTAAACAGTTTGACTAAATCAGATCCCTTCCCTTTTCATTTCTTCAGCTGTCAGTTTCTTGAGATGTCATAAATACACTTGTTCTAATCCCTAGTCAACCTAGAATGTTTCAGGATAGAAAAAAATTGAATTTCTGATGTGAAAACTAGCAGGGAAAAATACCTCTTTCAGGTCCTCTTTGTTCATTAAAAGAAAGGAGGTGGAAAGGGTGGGGGAGAGAAGGCAAAAGCTAACTTTTTTTAGGTCACCTTTAAGATCTGACTCAGCCAAAATATTGGCCAACTATTAAATATGCGCCTTCCTACCTTCCCGGATATAAAACAATTATTTGTTTTTTGCCGTGAAATATCAGCCCGTGTTAATTAAAAACAACAGTGCCGTGACAAATATTTAAATGGCCACATTGGAAAGTATGCATATTTTCTGCACTAAATAACATTAATAAGGGTCATTTTCAGAAAAAGATGTAGCGGTTCAGACTAGCCAACAAACACCTTTGCAGAATAAGCTTTATAATACGCTTCTGAATGGAATCCTGATGCTGTTGCTAGAACATTTCAAATATGCCAGATAACAATGTGATTACTAAATCATCATATGTAGGAGGCAAAAAATGTTTCCTACAAGTAAGATGATCTCTTTGCCAAGTGTGCATTCCCCATCACCCTTTAATATCTTTGGAGAGTTAGTCACTGTATTTAATTTCTTAAACCAATACAATTTACAAAGACCCCCAAATGGGAAAGGAATGACTGAGATTATGTTTTGCCTTGTAATTGATATGTGAAAAGTTACTTCTGGCTTTATGGAAGAAAAACTTGTAAGTGGCTTCCTTGGTGCATTTGTTAGCTTACCAAGGTTAGAATTTGTTGAAGTGTTATCAGCTTGCAAGATAAAGTAACATGTTGGTTGATCTTTAAAATAAGATAACAAACATGCCATTTCCAATGAAAATACAAATAATTTTTATATAACAGAGAAACTGCCGAGATATTTTTGTTTTTTGAAAATATTACTCTGGAAACCCAAACCTTTAGCTGAAATGGTTTCTTGATTGCAAATGATTAAGGATCTGAGTCAAAGCCCATTGAATCAATGGGAGCCAGATCCTATTTTAACACCCTAAAATATGAGATTTTAGTTTGTACATCACTTTTTTTGTTAAAGACACTTAACATTTTAAACTAACTATGGTCTTCTTCAAATTTTGTAAGTTACATAGTAATTGAGGTTAGTCAAACCGAGAGAAGACAGTGAGGAACTTCAGAGGGACGGACTTAACCAAACTAAGTGAATGCGCAATGTGGTGGCAGAGGAAGTTCCATGTTGATGAATGTGAAGTAATGCACATTGGAGGGAAGCGGAAAAATTGGAACTCTCATATCCCTCACTGGCTTTTAAATGAATTCTATCATTGTAGAAAGGAAATAGAGCATCAGTGTGGACAGGTCAATAGTAAAAATGCAAAAGCAAATGATGCTAGGATGCATAAGAAATGGCATGATGAATAGTATGGAGAGTATTACAAGGCCATTGAATGAATGCAGCCTCATCTAGAATACTCTATGCAGCACTGCTCACCCCATGTCAAAAAGGCTATTGCAGAATTAGAGAACCTTTAGAGAAAAGTGAGAAGAATAATTAGGGGCATGGAGAAACTCTCATAGGGAGAGAGTGGAAAGATTGGGATAGTTTACCTTAGGAAGGAGATGAATAAGAGGGGATGTGCTAAAAGTATATAAAATAATCTCTCTCCTTTCTAGAGAATACACTAAGGTTTTGTGCTTGCTCGCTCTCATAACACAAGAACAAGGGGATAGTCAGTGATGTTCTAAGGTGGCAAATTCAAAGCAAATAAAAGGAAATACTTCTTCCACACAATGTATAATTAGACTATGGAACTCAATGCCACAGGATGTCACTTACCAAGAGTCAAAGAGAGATTGGTCATTTATATAGATAAGTATATTAGTTAATACTAACCTACATGTGCTAATACAGATAAGTCATATTAGTTAATACTAACAAGAGTGCTAGAAGGAAGATAAATCCTCATGCTTCAGGGTTTAAACCAATATCTAATGATTAGAGATTAGAATAAGAACCTAATGGAGGTTAGTTTATCTTACATCTGCTTACTGTGGGGTTTCTTGCATCTTCCTCTGTAGCATCTATGGATCGTGGGTCTGATCCACTATCACAATTCCTATGTTCCTAGCATATAGGAAATTAAGCTTTTCTTAATTTTCTTATAGGAAATTGTTTCCTAAATACACAAAATGGATCGATGGAGAAAGTGGCACATTATGGCCCAGATCCTCAGCTAAATAAATGTGTAAAAATATATTTGAAAACCATTTTTAGCATAATGATTTAATCACAGAATCAGAGAAAATAGAGATGGGAACGGCAATGATCTTGCCCATCCTTCACCAATACTGGATTGTTCCCAACAATGTTATGTATTCTTGAGTGCTCTGGTCAGAAGACCTGCATTTTTTTGCTCTTTAATTATGGGTGTCTTTCAGTAAGCTCCAGCCTCGTCCTTCACTGAATCTTGTTCATACGGAGTCCGATCCCTTAAGATGCTGAGCAACCTCAATTCCATTGATTTTTTTTAATTGCACAAAATCTTTCCAAAAATCTATTCCCATTGTACTGCTGCAGTCTAGCAATTTATTCCCCTGTGTTATGTTCAATAAGTTGGTGATTTAGTGCTTGGCTTCCCTATTTTAGATATTTGCATAGTTCTGATCACTATAACATCTACATGTTCAATAGACTTCTGTATATTAATAACAAATGGACTCTCAATTGCTTTTCTCTCTCTCTCCCATGGCTGGATTCTCTATTTCCTGTCATGAAGCTGTCCTATATGTGTTGCATGTTTTCAGTTGCTCCTTCAGGCTATCTGTCTCTCTCACTCCATCTGTTCTCGTCTGACCTCAGTTTCTCTAAGGGCTTGGCTACACTTGCAAGTTGCAGCGCTGGTGGAGGCTTTCCAGCGCTGCAATTAGTAACTGTCCACACCTGCAAGGCACATCCAGCGCTGCAACTCCCTGGCTGCAGCGCTGGCTGAACACCTGGTCTGCTTGGGGAATAAGCATTGCAGCGCTGGTGATCCAGCGCTGCTCGTCAACTGTGGCCACACACCAGTGCTTTAATTGGCCTCCAGGGTATTAGGAGATATCCCAGAATGCTTTTAACTAAATTACTCTCTTTGTTTTGTTATGCAGCCTCTCTTTGTTTTGTTGTGAATGAGCTCCGCGCGGAGCTCCGTTGCCGGTGCTGCTTATCTAAAAAACAAACAGAGCTCCTGTTTGCTGTGATCAATCTGTACCTGGCTGTAAACAATCAAATGAGAGGCAGGCAGGGAGTGAGTGAAACAGCGGGGAGTCATGTTGGATGCAGGCTGTTTGCAATTAAGAGTTAAGACTAAGGGGTTGGAAACATTTTCTGATTTTTTTCAAGGCAGGAAGCTAAACGCACAGTGTTGGCTCCAAAAATCCACTCTCTCTCTCTCCCCGCTCCCTGTCACACTAGACCCCACTCCACCCCCCTCTTTTGAAAAGCACGTTGCTGCCACTTGAACACTGGGATAGCTCCCCATAATGCATCATTCCCAACAGCGCTGCAAATGTGAGTGTGGCCACACACCAGCGCTGTTCCTGCACAGCTGCATGACCAGCGCTGTAACTCCCAGCGCTGCAACTTTCAAGTGTAGCCAAGCCCTAAGATCGTTCTTCCCTCACCCCTAACCCTACCCAAAACAATACTCAGCCAAAAGCTCCTGGGCAGGTTCACACATACCTTTTTGTTTTAGGTGGAATTTATGCTTATAGTTAAGTTAATTGAAGGTGAATTCACACCTACCGGTTTCAATGAGCTTTTAACTGAACTCATAACAAGGTTTTTCCCAGCTCATAACACCCCCTGCCTCAGCTTTATTCATCCTCCTGATGAGGCCTAAATGATGACACCAAGCAAACAACCCATCCAAACAAAAATAAAAGAAATCATTTAATAAATTATAAATAATATACAGTTAACTATTTACATATGTACAAAATCTTTCTGTCAGGATAGCTTAAAATCACCAACCTACAAGAATTTTATTCCCACCCAAATCTCTTTGCGGCTTTTCTCTCCCTGGGTTTCCCTACAGTCAGCCCTTGAGAAACGCCTATTGTTTCTGTGGAATTTGCTGGCTGAGGCAAACCCTGCCCATTTTGTTCGAATGGGAATCTCACCTCCGTAACAACTTTTCCAGCCTCAACTTCCACAGCTACATTCTCAGATTCAGGGGGCAGACAACCTGAAATTCTGTCCCCCTGATACCATCATAGAGAACCATTATGGATAACTGTGGGTTTAGTCCTGGGACCCAACTGTATCCTGTACACCACTTTGTTGATTTGGGTCAGTACTGTGTAGGGTTTCTCTCAGTTTCAAGGTTTATACAGTTTAAGGCTCTTACCCTTCTTTCTTCAAGGATTGTGGAGGCAGACCAGGTCCTGTCTTTTAAAAATTTCCCCATATGATGTGACCTCATACTGCCTTTTCACTTCGTCAGAGGCTACTTCAAAATTTCCCGAGCAAAAGTGTGAATGTTTTCAATGTTGGCTTGTAGGGTTTCTACACAGTCCAAATATTTAGTTCCTTTAGTTCCTCTTCAGGGACTCCATACAAGAGATTTTCTAGGGTCCTTAACTCATGCCTAAACATGAGGAGTAGCTATCTAAAGGAATGAGATATGCTAGTCCCAGTGCCTTTGGGGGGTGCTGTTCTACAAAGGTAGCCAGCTGAACCCCCCATTTGTTCGATCCCCAGATAAGTGAGCAATCTAAAGGTTTTAAAGTATAGTATCACTATACAGTATATAGATCCAATTAATAAGCATCATTAGATCATACCATTCCCAGCACATATATAAGCTTATACTGTAAAGCACACATTTTGGTAGGTCTGCTTTTCAATATCTTCATGATTATATTGCACGCTCTCAAGGTAGTATGGTCCAGGCATTGTGATGTAATCTCTTCTCTTAGCAAATACAAGGAGTTGAACTTTCTCCTTTGAATCTGAAAAATGTCACCACTGAGCCTGAGCATGATTTCTGATTTACCCGAAGAATTAGATCTGTGACACATGGCTTGTATGAACATGGACACATGCTCTATACTAGATGATATATCGTTGGTACTCTACACTATGTTTGTCAGGTTGACATATGTATGTGTATTTGATGCAAAAATATGATGGCAATGCAATGTCATTGTAGAGGCTTTAAATACATGCAATAAGTCAAAACATTCAAATTTCTCACATTCACTGCTAATTGGCCTTCCTGTACACAGAACTGTGGTTTATTGTACTTTATATGGCATTACATATGTGTCTTAATCTGCATGTGCAATATGGCTGAGTGTTGGCTCTTGGCACCATAAGCTAATTGTCTTATTTTAGTGTATTTAAAACTTCATCAATAACCTTGCATCAGCATAGTTTGTTGCATTAAATGTCATTGGTATTATTTAGGAAATTAAAGCAAGGGGGGAAAATTGATGAGAAGGCAAAATAATGGTACCAATGCATTTCTTTGAACACCATTCAAATGTATTTAATTGTGCAATGTAGCGATCCTATATGTGGAACAGGATGTTCTATTGCCATAGATCTACCCACAAATTCACCTCAAAATACATGATAGTCATGGAATAACATATTAATTTCAGAATTTAAGCATAGGTTTTCCATACTGATCTGTAGATGGGATACTCTTAGCTAATAATGAGCTGTGCTATAGTCCCTGCGCCAGGTTCCCTGCATCCACAAAAAGCCTCAGTTGGAGATATGCCTTTTTCTGTAGTGAATATAGAACAACCTCTACTTACCCAGAAGTGCAAGTAGGGCAGTACCCGCCAGTACACAGTACCGGCAAGAGATTTTTAGCAGGTACTGGGTACCAGAAAGATTTGGAGCTACCTCCCCCACCAGAGGGGTTGGGGGAGGGGCTGCGCTCTGCTCCTTAAAGGAGCACAACATGGCTAGGGATGGCATTCATTCTTTAAATGGCTTTAGCATATGTATTGTGCTGTTAACATTTGGAACAAAGGCTTTGTTTAAGTTTGTTAGCATATGTATTGTGCTGTTACATTGGTCAGAAGTCCTCAAGAGGGGAGCGGTGAGGGGATGGATGGTGTTTAAGCAGTGTTTTTTATTCTTTCTCCCCGCATTGGTCTGAATTATCCATGACATCCATACTGCATCAAATCAAGTCCAAATTATTAGAGGAATGTCTCTGCTTGCACCGACCAGAGAATGTTTGGATTCTGATGTCAGCCCAGTTCTGCAGACTTACAGGAATCAGGTGGTGTTCTCGGTGTATATAGAATTCTTCTTTGCAGCCAAACTAGTCTAACATGCATTTTGTTAACTGGAACTGGAGCAGCAAAACAAATACTTCATTTTACAGCATTGTGGGTGAGAGAACTATAAGTGAAGATTATAATGCCAGACACTGATGGCCTTAAACCAGCTGCCTCAGGAATCTGCCAAGAACTGTGCTGAAAATATGTTCCTCATCTTAGCAATGGACCTAAGACTTATCATGCATCTGCTCACCTTTATTCGAATGAAGCTCCTTCTGATCTGACAGCTCAGGCATTGTCAGTTTCATCTAGAACAATCTACAAATTTGGAACCTAATCCTGTAAACCCTTAATCATTTGCTCAATCCCATTGAAGACAATGGGACTATTTGCATGACTATGGATCGCTTTTGTGGACCAGTAAGAGTTTCAGGAGTCTGTTCCTATAAAGGACGTTGAATCCCCCATTGAAATGCAATGTTTGGGCACAATACCATAAAGCAGTTTAGGATACAGTTCTACTTAAAATTTGGCTTTTTAATAAGTCATACATATGTTGAAATGGCTCCTCACCCAACTCCCATCTTCCATATAAACAGACTGAATACTACATATGTGGGGGGGAAACTGAGTAGTTAAGCATGTTGATGTTTGTATGTACAAAGGGGAGTGTCGGAGGGCATGGGGAGAGTGTGGGGGCCCTGGGATGGGGGCAGGGCGGGGAGAAATTACATGGAGGGTCACGTGGGGAGATCACGTGCCCCCCACTTCTGGCCCTCCCATGAGTGCAATACCGGCAAGAAGTGATTTCTACTTGCACCACTGTACTTACTGCTTCTAACCCCTTGCGTTTTGTGGGGACTTTGGTTTTCTCAGGGCTCTGTGTTCCCCTTTATAAAATGTTGAACTCCTAGTAACTGAGAGGCTTAATGAGAATCTCAAATACTAGGCAAGTAAATCTGTAAAGAAAGGAACCTGTCTTCAGTTTTCCCGGGGACAGAGGATTCATTAAGATACTAAATTCTTATTAGTCAGTGCCTGTCGGAAGGAGGTGTGGTTCACCGCCGCCCCGGAGATGGATGAGCTCCACCGGACACCAGCGTGAGCGGAGCCAGAGCACTCCAAGCCCGCCCCCCAGAGAGTCAGGTGCTGGACAGGAAATATAAGAGCCCAACCCCAGAGCTCACTCGAGAGGCAGCTGCTGGAGAGGCCAGATGCCTCCGATCCCCACTGACACAGCAGCGGGCCTTTGGCCGCTGCTAGGGCCCCAGCTGGGACGCAGTGGAGTGGGAGGTCCTGCGTCTCCCACTCTCCCAGGCCACTCGGCGCCCGAAGCCTGGGTGTGCTATTTACCTGTGTTTGCTCAGCCCCTGCCTGAGGGTCTGAGCCTTAGACTCACTGCTGCCCTGCCCGACCCAGGGCCTGTTGACTATATAAACTTCTGCTCAGCCCCTGCCTGAGGGCCTGAGTCTTGAACTCATTGCTGCCCCACTCTGACCCAGGGCCTGGGCCTGCTAACGGGTACCTCTCTTTGCTCAGCCCTTGCCCAAGAGCCTGAGCTGTGACTCACTGCTGCCCCGCCCTGATGCAGGGTCTGGGCTTGTTACCTGCTAACTGCTACCTATGTTTGCTCAGCCCCTGCCCAAGGGCCTGAGTTGTGACTCTTTACTGCCCCGCCCTAACCCAGAGCCTGGGCCTGCTAACGGGTACTTGTGTTTGCTCAGCCCCTGCCCAAGAGCCTGAGCTGTGACTCACTGCTGCCCCGCCCTGACCCAGGGCCTGTTACCTGCTAACAGCTACCTGTGTTTGTTCAGCCCCTGCTGGACAGCTCAAGCCAGGACTCCTGTGGCCTGACTGATTCCTCAGGGGCCAGTGCAGGGACAAGGGAGGCGGCCCAGGAGAAGGACGAGCCCTGACGAACCCTCTCTACAATGCCCTTAAAACAAAGAGGCAGAGTCTGCTTTCAGTGTACAGCACCTTTAAATGTACAGGAGCTCCTTATCTGATATAGGGGCAGATGTCAGTTTTTGTTTCATTTCAGATGCAGAGTGATTCGGAATGATTCACTCTGGTTTCTCTCTCTCTCACCCTCACCCCTGGAAATTTTTTATTTGTTTTGTTTGCTTTCTTTTTGTTCTTTGTTCCTTAATCTGAAGCAAAGTCACCTGAGTGTAGTTGTACATATTTTATCTTTGTATCTGGGAAACATAGCTAAGTGATAGGGCAACAAGGCTAGGATTCTAAACCAAGAAAGAGTCCAGAGAAAATGAAGACACACTGTGAAGTTTTCCAGTTAAAAAGAACAATAAAATGGCAACGTAGCCCATTATGTAAATAGGGACTGTTTCAGTTTAATTAAAGGAGGAAAAATATGAAGCATACAGGATGTTCAGAACAGTATTTTGATGCTAATGTTATCTTTGATAACAGCAAGTGATCTTTTTTCACAGCACCAATGGGCCAAGTGACAGCTGCAGTTCTTAAAGACTGATGTTTTCCAACTGGGTGAGATGGAGTAGAAGGAATGAACAGAGGCACCTATCAAACATGGTGTAGTAGAATGGGGGCTTGATTCTCTACTGCCTTGTAGCACGTATAGTCATTTACGCCCAGATTTGCAAAGGCAATACACAGTGCTACCAAGTTCCAAGGGTAATGTTTTATGCCCACTTTGCATAGCTGAAAATGACTACACAAAGTACAAGGCAATGGAGATGTAAGCCCAGATTTTCTAAGGGAATGTTATGTTGCCTCTAAGGACCAAAATAGAAGGAGAAAATATATCTGAATTTCTGCTCTGACTTTAAAAAGCTTTCCACTACCTTATTCTTGGTAAAAATTTTTTACAAAATCCTTAAAGAAAATATTTGAGGTGTATGTTGCCATGTCACTGTTTCTATACTGTTGCACCTTTACATTTTAGCTTCTTTTGTCTGTTGGAGGCAGACACCATTTGTGAATTTTATTTCCAGTTGAGATGCAGGCCAATACAGAGGAACTTCATGCTGTGTCCATTCAGAGACTTTGCTTTTGTTCCTTCTTGTAATTAAAGTCATCTAGCCTGAAAGTGTAGGGCTGTTCATAGTGTCTTCAAACATAACAAAGAATTCTGGCAAGGAGGATGGAAGCTGAGGGGGAAGGTGAAGATATCAAACGAAAAAGGAAGAAACAACAAAAGAAAGGTAAAATGGCCAGTTGTACAAATATCAAAAGTTTCTAGTTTCATAAAGGAGGAGGAAGAATTTGGATCATATATTTTCAGAAAACTGAGCAGTAAAATGTTTCAGAGACTTTGGTTGTTGAGCTCTCACTGAGAAGAAGAATACACAATGCTCCTTAATGATGGCTGATGCTTTTTCAGGTTGCCAGAAGTGAGACATATGGACAAACACTCTTGCTGATAAACACAACTGAGGCATTGGGGAATATATGCTTGCTGCTTATGGATTCCCTGAAGAGACTGTTTAGCATAATGGTCCTCTATTCATTTCTGAGGAATTTTAAGCATTCTGTAGGAGAAATTCATGAAACACATTAGGCCTGCTGCTTATTGCGTACCATCAAATATGTGAGTAAAATGCTTTGTGAAGGCACTTAATAGGGCATAAACAAAAAATGAGAGTAGAATCCTGCAACATCTTATTGCAAACTTTATTTTATCATCAAGGTCTATACCATAGTCTAACATGCAAAAAAACATGTAAGTTGTCAGTTAGATTTGTTTTGTAAACTTTTCTTTAAAAATAAACAGAATTGTTGATAGTGCAAATTATTTTCAGACATAATTATTATAAGAGAGGCTGATTGATTATAAAAGAATACAGCAAAGCAGAGACAGACCAGGTGATTTATTTACAACAGATTTACGAAAAATCTGGATGAAACCAGCAGAGTACAGAATTAACAAATTTTTATGCTTCCTCTGTTGCATCTACACTGGCAATTTTCAAGAAACGGCCTATCACCAGAGCAGCTTCACTGCTGCTAGCAAAGGTAGGAATGGTAATATAGACAAGCCATGATACTAGAAACACCT
Source organism: Mauremys reevesii (assembly GCF_016161935.1). Classification (NCBI taxonomy): domain Eukaryota; kingdom Metazoa; phylum Chordata; order Testudines; family Geoemydidae; genus Mauremys; species Mauremys reevesii. Next base: position 112,979,127 of record NC_052624.1, on the reverse strand, counting down.
TGTCTACACTAGAGGTCCAATGAGGGCTAACCATGGTGCAGAAGAATCCCTACATAAGAGTTTTGTGTTTCGATTCATGAATGTAGACTGGAGCTGGTTGGAAGAAGAGATTTATTTGCAGAAAAAATTGGTGAAAATGAAAAAAAATCTAAATTTTCCATGGAAAGTTTTTTTATTTTTCAGAAGAAATTCAAATATTGAAACATGAATGCCAAAAAAAAATATTTCAGACAAAATATTTCTATTTCGAAATGCTGCAATGTTTGTTGCATGCTCCAATTCTCCTCTACAGGCCAGGCTTGCTGGTTTCACTACCTCTCCTATGATGCTTCACAGGAGATGTCAGCTTGGGACAAATGGTCCATAAAGAAGAATGGGGACAGGAGGTAATCAAACTATAACTCCCACGAACACTGTTGCAAAACTTTCAAATGAAAATATTTCAGTTTCTGGCCAAAATATTTTGGTTTTCAGCATTGTTTAAAAAATTTAATTCTCCATGGAAAGCAGATGCGTCACCAAAAATTTCATTTAATTGAAACCCTAATTTTCCATTGGAAAACAGTTTTCAGGGAAAATTTTTGACTCTCTCTAGTATAGATGTGACAACCAGCCTTTTCACTCACACACCAGGTCTGAACCAGGGACCTCCAGAGCTAAAAGCAAGTACTATTACAGCTTGAGCTAAGGAGCCATGATTCTCTATCTGGGGGGCTGAACTACTCCCCTCTGTGAATCAGTACTGTGGGAGACCTGTAAGACACACTCAGCAATGAGTCACAAAGACACAATGTTAGCAGATTTGATTTTAAGTTACGTTGATGTAAAATCAGGAGTGAAGTCCATGGAGTTCCAGTGGTGTAAAACTAGCATAAGAGAGATCTGGCCCAGAAATGTCTAACACGTACAATGTATTTGGTTTGGTTTGGTTTTTAATAGCTGACCAAGCTAAACACAGCCTGTGAAGAAAGAGAGTCAAAATGGGTTTTGTTGATCCTCCAAATCACACTGGGTAGACTCAGCCTGTTAGGGTAACAGAACGAATGGCGAGATTAAACTCAAATCAAAACCCAAACGTTTTCACAAATATGAAAAATTTCACACAAGATCGCATTTTTAGCATGTCCTAAATCCCATACTGTGTCACCAGATTGTTACATAGCTTAAATTTTGCTGTAGCTAAATCAGGTTATGTGTAAACATACTTTTCCAACATAGTGGACAGGACAGCCCTGTATGTAGAGGACCAGAAATGGCGGAGGTGTCAAATAGTTCTTCTATTCCTTGCTATTTGGCTACTCAGGCCAGCTTATTGGCAGAAGCTCCTAAACCAACTGTTTTCTATTGCAGACTAGGAGTGGTTTTTCAGCTCCAACCTAAACTGTTATCACATTATTCACAAATAACTAAGCTGCAGGTAATTCTGCCTGATTTTATTAGTTCATGTCTTACTGAGAGAGCATTCCATGTTCCTTCAAAGTGTGTGCAATGGGAAACCAACCCCTTCACTCTCTCTTGCATATGCAATAGAGCCGGAGGGACAGAGATGATTTCCATGAGATAACCACACTTTAGGACTGTTAAAAATATGAAACACAACCTCACACGTAGACACCGCTATGGTCTGTACTGTCAGTGTTTAGTTTGCAAATGAACATGGCCATTGCTAACTGACCATGACATGTCTCTTTCAAACATTCTCTGCATTTCTGTGTATTTTATTTGAGTTTTAAGGGAAAGCAAAGTTGGATGCCTAAGGGGTTTATTTGTACAGGATATAATTATTGATGACATCCTAGAGACAGATCATGTCTTGCCATTCATGAGCGTGCAAGGGGGCAAGGATTGCTCAGAGCTAGTGCCTACAGGAGTGCAATCATCCCCTTGACCATGACTTTGCCCCCCAGCCCCCTGGCCAACAGAGTTGGCTCCATATGGTTGGGAACTCAAACTACACACTTTAAAAGGGTGCAGAGCACTGTTCTGTCTCCCACCACTCCCTCCCAGAGATACTGTTTCTACTGTACCTCAGGCACCCCTCCAGGAGTTCCCACTGAGCCTGTGTATCTCACTTCATCCCCGTGCTGCTGAGCTGTGCCTTGAAGGCAGGTTCCAGCCATTAAAGCTTGGAAAGAGTTTCAAAGTGGCTTACTTACTATGTGGGTGGGTTCTTATTTTGATTTACCAGATTAAATGAATAGCTGTTCTCTGGAATTTGTGGGGGTTATCTTTTTACCTCCCCAAAAATATAACTGAATTGGAGACAGCAGATTAGAATACAAGATGTTAACTAAAATTTGTGGCATCTTAGAGACGAACACATTTCCTCGTCGTTTTTGCTGATACAGACTAACACGGCTATCACTCTGAAAGATATTAACAAAACACAGTCTCCGCTCATATTGGTATTGAGTCCATTTGTACTGCTGTAGGGCACTAATGCTCTAATCAGCTTCAGTCTCATTTTCACTGTAAAATTACTCTGATATAATCACTGCTTTTCTTCTCTTGCTGTTATTTTGGTTCCAAAAAAGATAAAAGTTCTGTAGCTTTCATTTTTAATAGTAGCTCTGACCTGGCCTGGCTTCCTAGGACTGAAGTGTGTCCTGACAAACCAGATTGTTGAAGTTAATTATTAAAAAAGATACTGTCAAGCTATTTTCCTGACTTTAAGAATCCGTTTTCTCATACTTTGGACTTTCTCATACTATTATAACCCCTTGGAAACCTGAGATTGTTTATTTTCCTTCATTGTTGGTAGACTTGCTAATGGGTTTAGTTAGTCATGTCATGTGGGTATGTATTCCAGATACCTATGCTGCAGCCTGTAGCCTTTGGAACTTCATGGTTATAGCAGGATGGAACTAAGATCCTCCCAATCTCCTAAAGAGGAATCTGTCAGCTATTGAAGCAGCATACAAGAGCAATCCCCCATTTGCACTGCTACTGTCCAGTAGAGGGCAGCAGTACACATACACATTAGTTCATTTCTATTTTATGGGGAATCAGTGTCCATTCCTTAGTTGAGGTGATATGGCTTCCTCTGATAAGTGTAGGTCCCGATCCTGCACATAAGGACATGCTTAGCTTTACAACTGTGAGTATCCCTGTTGATTTCAGTTTGGTAAAAAAGTTAAGCATATGCCTGAGTGTTTGCAGGATCAAGGTCTAATGATCACCTTCCCAAAAAAGAAATCACTTCCTTTGAAACTTCACAAGCTACATCTCCTCTTAGGATGTGGAAACTTTGGGGGGAAACCAACAGGAAAGGGGTTTTAAAGTTTAGGTGTTTTAAAAAAATCTCTGCGGGATTATTTTGAAAAATACCTTATGTTTTGGAGTTCACTGTCTCTCCAAAGCATCTTGGCCTACAAGCTCAAGCTTATTTTGTTGGCCTTGCTGAGAAGCACCTTGTCATTTTTTTGTGGGAAGTGTAATGGGGAATTACAAAGATGTATAATATAAAGATCTCATGGTGGGGTATAACATACTCCATGCTAAGGCTGGCACAGAAGGGACTAACTAGGGACTTAATAGAGTAATGATATAAGGGAAGTCAGGGGTGGGTCCCTAAGGGGAAGAGAAAACTCCCTTTGACTGCGCAGCCAGGAAGCAAAATCAGGAAGCATCCAGGGCAGGAATAGAAGCAGGAGTAGCTGGGCATTGATCATCTTGCTTACACTGAAACTACACCCATTAATTGCCTTTGTAAGTTAAAGGCTGTTTGTTTTTCCCATGGATAAAGAAAGTCATTGTTCATTTGCTGTTTACTCCTTTTTCTGGCCAAGCTTAAGAACATACTGGGCCTGACTTCTTATACATTGGGCCAGTGTGGCAAAGGGCCTGCACAGAACCGTGGGGACCTTCAAGTGGCAAGTTGCGGTATTTATTTCCCCTCATGTTTGCAATTTTATTCTGAAACCTGTGGCTATGGCTTCAGCCACACGCCTACACAGCTCTTTCATACGCAGCAACACTTACAATTAATTTTAAACTGTTATAAATCTAAACTGACTTGCTGTTGTCTCCAGGCTGTGCTGCTGCTGTTAACTTGAGCCAGATACAGCGGGGGAGCATGGGAAGGGGCAGGAGCCTATGGGGAAAAGCGGAAAGGTAGGCATTTGGCAGGGGTGTGGAGGGAGGCATGGGAAGATGTGGAGGACTGGAATGAAGATGAAATGGAGGGGGGGCAAATGGAGGCATGGCTGCGGCATACGTCTGTCCCCAGTCATCTCAGAATGGGAGAGGGGTCTGGGGGAGGCAAGAGGAGCAGGAATATGAATCACAGGAGACTTGTAGGACATAAAGAGGGACTGAGGGGCTGCAGAGAATGTGGCAAGATAGAGGAGTGGCATGGAAGGGGATGCCAGGAACTGGGCGAGTGAGAAATGTGCTATATGTGACCTGGGGAGGAAAGGTGGAGGAGGGCAGGGAAGACAAGAGAGATACTTAGACTGTAAGCTCTTTGGGGCCGAGACCATCTTTTTGTTCTGTGTTTGCACAACACCTAGCACGATGGGGTCCTGGACCACGACTGGGGCTCTGCAATACCACCACTACCAGTAATAATAATGTGGATGGGAGGCTAGGGAAAGATGAGTCCTTCATACACGGTAACACTTTGTAAACCTGTATTTTTTTTAATATAAAACTTGAAGCACTTAAAGAATTTGGTGTCAACAACAGCCTCCCTTCCTTCTTCCCCATTCCCTGGATACCTCATGTGTATAATTCCTTCTGTAGGAGGGGAATCCCCAGTAAGAAGGCTTATATGGTAAGTCAGAGCAGCCCCCCGTGCCCCCCACACTTAGATGCCAGCCTGACTTACATTTTTGTTGTTGATTTACAAAAAAAAAAAATCAAAAAAACACTGTACAGAAATGACCAACCACAAAACCTTTGATTTGTTAAGAAAGGGTAAAGGTTAGAAGTGTGTTCCAGTGGAGTCCAGTCCACTTTCTTTTAAAAAACCATTAATGTCTTGAAATGTACAGGTAAGGAATCCAGTCAGTTTCCCACTGCTATATCCTCCTTTCTCCCCTATCTCCCCACTTTACTCTCACCACTCACCCACTCTTAATTTTGCTCCCTAAACCTTGCAGAAATATATAGCTAAGGTCAAAATAATGCACTACTAGATTATAAAATCCCATTTTCATTTAAGGAAGGCCTTTCCGATGTTACAGTAGAGCAAGAGCTCTGCTATAATTAAGGTTAAGTACTGTACCATTAACATACTGCCGCATTACTCATTGCAGACAAACTGTCAAATGCTCTGCAAGTGTAAACTGATGCAACCAATGGAGCTGTGCCAATGTACATCTGCAGAGATTTTAGCACATCAGGTTTAGATCATTGCACAATATAACCTAAACTACAAATCTGCATGCTTTATATTCACTTCTATATTGCTATCCCACACTAATGTTGCAGAACATCAAACAAGTCATTCCAATTTTATTCTTCTAAGCCACTACATATAATATCATAAGAACTTTGACATAACTTAATGTACTCTGGAACTATATTTCTTTTGAAATTTTTACTGTGTGTTTGATAAGCGTTATATAAAATCACTGTATTTCCATTATAGTACAAAAATAGGAGTGTAAATTTAAGGCTGGGTGTAAAGTGCAAGTTACGGGTGGTAATGGTGAGCGATGAAGGCTTATATTGCTGCGGGAGTCTTTAATAGTTCATTTCCAAACTCTTTAAAGTGTGAGAGGTTTTGTTTTTTTGTTTTTAATTTGGAACATTGTCTAGATTCCGAGGCACAAAGAGGTGCACGCCCTGACCCTTACGGGGCACTGTCCACGGGACCGCCAGAGATTTTTGGATTCGCAGGACTGAGCCAAATGTGGAAATTTCACCACACGATGCCTGGTGTGACGCCATCAGCCGTGGTTACTCTGCCTGGCAAAATGGTCCGCAGTAGACTGAGAGTTTGATTATGACGATTGGGACTCCACTGAAACACACTTTTACCCTTAACTCATCTTAAAGTTTATTTGGGAATATAAATATAAAATGTTATTAGTGCAATTTCTCTCTCTGAGGCCTGAGCAATTTTCCAGCTCTTGTTTCTAGTCATGCAGACTCATTTAATATCAGATCTTGTGTGGTAAGTTATTTTATGGCAAAGATGGTACTGAAATGCATGTTACTAATTACTGAGAACAAAGCATGTTACATGAAACTAGCCAGAGAGAGCATTGCCCAATGGGTCCCACAGGGATACACGTGCAAAGTTAACTGTGATATTTCATGACTTACGTGTTTAACCATGCAACATTAATGTTCTCTTTGTGTTTCGTATAGATGTATATTGTGTACTTGTGTGCACACATAAGACGTATACATTGAGACATTAATTTATCAGGTTTACATGTGCCGTAGGTACCTACATGCATAGGTGCCGGAGCAACATGAATATTCCTGGCCCAGGGCCTGGCTCCAGCAATGTTTGAGGCTGGGTCTCTCCCTTGGCCCCACCTTCAGTCCCTGGGCGCTGCCCCTCGCGCATCCCCTGGGTGATTTAAAACAGCCCAGAGCCGCCACCAGCAGTGCAGTGGAGCTGAGCGGCTTCCTGCCTGCTGTACATGGTTCCTGACCCCTCCCTGTGGCCCCTGGGTGGGGTGGGGCTGTGTCTACATGTGCTGCTTCCACCCCAAGTGCCGCTACGGCCACCAGGTAAGCGCCTTCCACAGCTCCACCCCCACCCCTTTCCCACACCCCATCCCACACCCAAACTCTCTCCCAGAGCCTGTACCCCACCCCCAGGCCAGAGCCTGAACCCAAACTCTCTCCCAGAGCCTTAGGCAGGTAAGTGGGGCAGAGTTTGGGAAGGTGGGCTCTGGGCATTCTGTGCACCACCAAAATTTCTACAAACCTGCTGCCCCTCCTACATACTTATTGGGGTAATTCCTCTACCCTGCCTGCTCCATTCTGGCTGGCAAGTACGCTAATGAAATGCACAAGAATCTTGCACTCCGTGCACTTCAGAGAGCAGCAATCTTTTATATTTTAATATCCCTCGGCTTACAAGAATAGTTACAGTAATGGGACAGCTCTATCACAAACACACCTAGCCCCTGCCCTTGGTGTTGTCAGCTATTGTGTTGTGTAAGCATTTTAACAATGCTGTAAACCTTGTTTTGTGAATCTTCCATGAGCTGGCAATTAAAAAATAAAAAACAACAGTAACAATATGTACTTCTCTAGCACTTTACACCGAGGAGTTCAAAGACCCTGACAAATTCTAATTCTCACAGCATCCCTTTAAGGTAGCTAAGTACTATACCCATTTTATAAACAGATAAACATGGGCCCTGTCTACAGGACAGGAATATTTCAAATCATTTTCCTGGCAGCTATCACTGTTTCAGCTCCACCAGTGTTAACTCCACTGGGGACCCCTCCTGTGGATTGCCCAATGTCTGCTGCTACTGTTTTAAGCACCATGTCATCTAATGCTGCTCACAGCAAGCCAGGATGCTTAAAACAATGGTGGCAGGTTTTTTAGTCTGTTTATGCTACAGTGGCACAGCTCCAGCACTGCAGCTGTGCCACTATAGCATATAGACATGCTACAGTGATGCAAGGGGTTTTTCTGTCACTGTAGTTAGCCACTCCTCTGAGCAGTAGTTTAGGTGATGAAAGAATTCATCCATCGACCTAGTGCTGTCTACGCTGGGACTCAGGCTGGCTTAATGACGTCTCTCAAGGATGAGCAATGTAGCTAGGGCAACCTAACTTTTAGGTGTAGATGTTGCTAATACTGGTAACGATGAACTGATGTTAGCAACTGGGAAAGCTCTGAAAAAATTTGCTTAGGACAAGTCTACAGTAAAAAGTTAAGTCGATCCAGATAGGTGTCTCATGGAGCAACGTAGGTTAGCAGACCTAAGCCCTGGTGTAGAGGACATTAGGTGGATGGAAGAATTCTTCTGTCGACTTAGCTGCAAGCTCTCGGGGAGATGGATTAATCACAATAATGGGAGAACCCCTCCCATTGCTGTAGTAAGTGGCTACACTGAAGTGCTACAGTGATGCAGCTGTACCAGTGTAGCAGTTTAAATGTAGACATAGCTGAGTGTAGACAGGGTTTAGATGTGACATTCCCAAAGTCACCCAGTGAATCAGTGCCAGTACTGTGCTCTAAGTCAGTGGTATTCAAACTTTTTTTTCTGGCAACTCAGTTGAAGAAAATGGTTGATGCCCACGACCCAACGGAGCTGGGAATGAGTTTAGGGTGTGGGAGGGGCTCAGGGTTGGCGCAGTCGCAGAGGGTTGGGGTGCGGGGGTGAGGGCTGCAGGGTGGGGCTGGGAATGAGGGGTTCAGGGTGTGGGAGAGGGTTCTGGGGTGGGGGGAGAGGACTCTGGGGTGGGGGAGGGGTGTCAGGGTTCTGGGCTGGTGGTGCAGGCTCTGGGGTGGGGTTGGGGATGAGGGGTTTGGGGTGCATGAGGGGGCTCCAGGTTTGGGGGGCTCGGGGCTCGGGCAGAGAATTGGGGTGTGGGCTTACCTTGGGTGGCTCCCAGTCAGTGGTGCAGCGGGGGTGCTAAGGCAGGCTTCCTGCCTGTCCTGGCACCGCGGACCACGCTGCGCCCCAGAAGCAGCCAGCAGCAGGTCCAGCTCCTACGGGGAAGCTCACAAGGGGCTTTGCGTGGTTCTCACCCACAGGCACTGCCCCCCCAGCTACCATTGGCCAGGAATCGGCCAATGGGAGTACTGAGCTGGTGCTCGGTGCAGGGACAGTGCACAGAGCCCTGTGGCCCCCCAGCCTTGGAACCGGACCTGTTTCTGGCTGCTTCTGGGGCACAGCGCAGTGTGAGAACAGGTAGGGACTAGCTTGTCTTAGCCAGGCAGCACCGCTGATGGGACTCTTAATGGCTCGGTTGGCGGTGCTGACCAGAGCTGCCGCGACCCCGTGCCTTACATTCCGTGACCCCATACTGGGTCACGACCCCCAGTTTGAAAACCACTGCTCTAAGTATTTAAACAGCCCTCTCCCTTTGTTACAAAGGCCAATGTCTAATTGACAAGGAAAATTCCTAGTGTGGGTGCATTTTAAGGAGTCAAAGTCCTTTTCCAGACAATACTTATGCCACACCCCTTTACCATGAAATACATGTCCCAGAATGGAATGTTCTAATTTGCATTATACTTATACTCAAATGAAATGGTTTATCTGCTAACTAGATTACACATATCCTGTACAGATACAGACTTCCAGCTCTCTGGTTACCTCTCAAACATCCCATAGCACAAAAAAAATCCCTGTGCTCTGACTGGCTGGGGTCATTCAGAGTAACTGCCTGCTGGACTTGGTTTAAAAAACATCTCTCAGAGAAGAGAACATTTTCAAGTTGCTGCTGGCTACATCTTCCACAAGCACATCCTTGAGCAGAGGCACATCAGATAAGCTTCAGTCTACACCGCACTTTTATCAGTAAAACTTTTGTCGGTCAGGGGTGTGAAAAAAACACCCCCAACCAACAAAAGTTTTACTGATGAAAAGCACCCGTGCGGACAGTGCTACGTCAGTGGGAGATGCTCTTCCACCGAGAAAGCCCTATCACCCATCCGCAGGAGAGGTCTGTGCTGCCGACAAAAAGCAACTTTAAGGGGCATAGTGTAGACACAGCCTTACTCTCATTTGCAGCTTCAGAATGGTCCAGCTGTGGAGAGTCCCCCATAACTACCTCACTCAGCTATTTAATGGAGAGGTGAGGAGAAATTTGTAGGACTATATTTAATACAAAATGAAATTTCTCGTTTGGGGTGAGGCCCTGGGCAGCAAAAAGGTAGAAGAGCAACTTCCCTCATAATGCTAATCTGAGTGTGCCTTCAGTTTGAGGAAATACAGGCTAAATCAATCTTAGTGGCCTTTGGTCTCCAAGTTCAGTAGCTTAAAATAAGGTTATCATACCACAAAGAGGAGACACCCTTAAGTTATCAGCAAACTTGAAGAAAAAAAAAAAGCACAACCTGTACTTAAAAATGTATGACTGTAAATAATCAATTAAGTGATTTACAGGGCATCTTGCTGGGTTTTTCCTTATTTTCCTCAATGTCCCAGTTGAACCTTGGGTTTTTTAAAGCCCTTTGAATCATCTCATGTCTTATCTCCGGGGCATTTCTTGCCTGCTATTTATCTCTCTAGTTTTGAACTTGGAGCACAGACCTGCTGCATCATATTAAGGAAATGGACTAGCAGTGTTTTTCCACCCCGTTGCATAGAACTAGTGCCCTGCCCATGTTGCGCCCAAATATTTCAGTTGCTTCACAGTGCCTCGCTGGGCGGCGCGGCCGGAGCGTGGGGAGGTGGTGCACAGGGATCTGTTTGCTCAGAACACACGCTGCTTTGGTTGCAATCCCTTTGACAGCAGCGTGATGGTTATCCTGGCTCCGGCTGCCCAACACAGAGTACGCACAGTCCGGGCCCCGAAATGCAGCCGAGTGAGGCGCTCAAGCAAAGGTTATTGGGGGGGCGGGAATCCCAAAGGGCGCTGCACTTTGTACCCATAAAGAAGTACAGGAAAGAAAGCAGCCAGGAGAGTTAAACACAGCCCCGAGCCCTGGCCCCTGGCTGTGCTGGGGAGAGCCGCGCAAGGCTGCTCTGGGACGCAGCAGGTTGTAATGAGCCGGATTCCGGTCCCGCGGCATCGGGGTGTCACTGAGCGAAGGCAGTGGGGCCCCGCCCCGGCAGGGTGTGTGTGTGTGTGGGGGGGGGGGTCTCTGAGGGCTGTGCCTGGCCCTGGGGGAACGACCCCCCAAGCTCTTCAGAGGGCAGGATTATGTCCCCGGAGCGGGAGCTCCCTGGCCTCTTGCCCCCTGCTCCGGCTCCAAGTTCCAGTCGCTCCGGGCGGGCGCGCCCCGCTGCCCGCCCATCCACCCACCCAGGACCCAGTGCCGGCGTCCCAGGCGTGCAGGGGTCGGCAGCCCCCAGGCGCTCAGCGCTGCCCGGGGAGAGGCCCGGCTCGGCAGAGACCCCCCGGCGGCGCTGCTCCCTCCGGCCCGGCTCCGCCGTCTGCAGCAGCCTCCTCCGCGGGAGAGAGGAGCGTAGCCCCGCCTCTGGCGGCTCGGGGACAGCCCCATAAAGGCAGCTGCCGGCGGGCAGCGGGACCCGAGCTGCAGCATCTGCCCGTGTGCACCGCGCGCGGCGCCTGGCGAGCCCCGACCCCTGCCGGCCCCCAGCGGGAGGAGGCAGCAGCAGCAGCAGCCCGCCCGTGGGCAGGGGGTCACGGCGCCTGCAGGCGCGGGGCAAGGACCGAGGGGCAAAGGCATCGCAGAGCGCCTGGCGCTCCCAGCCAGGGCAGTCCGGTGCGCTGGGCAGATGAGCTTGGGGATGAGACAGGTGCCCTTAGCCGAGGGGCTTCTGGTTCTCCCAGCAGCCCTGCTACAGGAGAAGAGCTCGGGGGACCATACAGCGGGCAGCGGACCTCACTTCTTTCAGATCGTCTCTTTCAAATGGGATCATGTGCAGGAGCCCTACATCATTGCTCTCTGGATACTTGTGGCCAGTCTGGCCAAAATCGGTGAGTCCAGAGCTCTGTGTACATCTGCCCTGTCTGATCGCCCCACTTTAAGTGAAAGAGGCTCGTTATCGCCTGCATTATTCCCTTTTCTATGCCCAGGGGGGCTGTTTTACTGAATTCGTTGCCAGCTTCGTTTCTGAACAGTGCCATCCACAGCGTTCAGCAGTGGGGTTTTGGCTGTACCTGTGGATACCTCACTAGTTCATTCTCATTGGCTAGGACAATAGCGTTTGTATCTGATGGTTTATGAACGCAGTCTTATTGCCACTGGTCCCGGGGAAAGTGTTACAAAACTAAACCAAGTACGGAATAGGAAATCAAATTTGGGGTATCTATAAAATGACTGCACTTGCTTATGATATGCCTTCCACTTTCTTATAACAGGCAGCAATGTTATATAATGACACTTTAAACAAATGTTGCAAAGCCACTTATCTGGAGCATTAGTATCCTCTGCTATTGTAATTCAGTATGGTGTTACCTGGAGAATGCAAAAATGCAACCGTTTATGTGGAATATGGGTCAATTTGTATGTTTTAACTAACCAAGAGCTATTGTTTTCTGATCTGATTCTGATTTCTAAAAGTGCAAGAGTTTATCTTTCCATATTATTATTACTAAGGTCTAAGCAATTTTATGTTTGTTTGCTAGTTAGCCAAAATTGATGTTAATAGTTTGATGCTATTATCTGTGAAGGTCAATGTGCCTCAAACTAGATCTCTAATTTTGCTGTAATGTTAAACATCTTACAGGGATGATTCACCTTCAAAAAAGAAATCAAATGCAAATGCTATTGGCCAATTGAAAGGCCATCACGTTTTATAGGTGAATTTCCTTACTTGTGTTAATAATAGTAATAACTAATAATACTTTAGATTATTAACATTTAAATATGTTTACAAATTTAATTCGTTGTTTCACTTTCAATGTAGGTTGCAGGTCACTCAGATTGGAAATTGTAAACAAACTAGTCTCTTTTACTTTTGGTTGGGGACACATTCTCACAATGCAGCAATGTTTGGGTTGCAAATAGCATTCAAATCCAAACAAAATTGTTTCCATTAATATTTAAAAAATGAATGAAGTATATGAATGCCAGTTTCAGTATAAATTTTTAAAACAAAACTTAGGTTTGGGGTCTTCATCTATCTGAAAGTGTATGTGTTAACTTAAGATCTCTGTGAGAATAAAATTATGAAACATATCAAGAAAATGTGCTTGGAAAGTGTAATCTCCTAATGAACAAGATACCTAAATTATCTATAAAATGTAGAGTTTTGATTTGGTTGACTTTCATTGACAAGTTATGTCAATTTAAAGAGACATAAAACTGCACAGTGACTGTTATTCAATAGCCTTGGATACTTTTTGACTCTGAAAAAACAAAAGTGGTGACTGGAGAAAGGGGTATAGGCAAAAGAGTAGCGCCACTGGCAGCAGATAAATTAAGAAATTTCAGAAATAAATTGGTTGCCAGTTTGAGCCTCCTTTTTGGGATACTCTCCTAGTAAAGTATTTTAGGGTTTGTGGTTTGTGTTGTTATGAACTGGCTTCTGTGTATGTGTACCACTGCTCTCTACTGAATGGAATCAGCGCTGCACAATCTCTATACAGCTAACAGCTAGTGGGGATTCCCCTTTAGCTTAGTGGTAAGGAACTTTTGAAGCATGATGAGTTCTATTTCAGCTTTCACCATGAAGTCCTGAGTAGACGGTGTTGTGCTGCATAATGGTGTCCATTAAGTCTTTGGTGTCCTTGGATTTGTTCCAGTATCATTTTAAGGCAGAGGCAAATAATTCAGGAACTACATCTGGCTCAGTTTTTAAATTATTGGAGCTTTCTTCATTGCTACACAGATTCAGTGACCATTGCTGGTGGACAGTGACCCCAGATACTTCCCTTCTCCTCTCTGCCCATTTTTGTAACTGTGTTTCACTTGAGGGGTCTCTGGAGGGGCACTGAGCAATAACTGCATACTGTAAAGCACCAGTAGCATGTCTTGAGCTGGCTTAGCTGCTCCCACCAGCCACCAATCAGATGAGAGAAATGCAGAAGTGACCACTGCTGATTGGTGCAGACAGAGCAAGGGTGTCTGATCTGGCTAAAACAGGAGTAGTTTTTTTCAGAGAGACAAGATGGGTGAGGTAATATTGGCCCAATTTCTGCTGATGAGAGAGACAAGCTTTCGAGCCACCCAGAGCTCTTCCTCCGGTCTGGGAAAGGTACTTAGAGTGTGACAGCTAAATGCAAGGTGGCACAGATTGTTTAGCATAAACAGTTAGCACATATTCTAACGGACCAGTCAAGGTGAAGAAGTTTGTTTCAGTCAGATCAGCTGCAGCCCTGACTAGGGATGCTGGAAAAAGGGAGGTAAAAAGCAAATGAATGTTGTTGGGCAGGATTTAAGGAGGGGAGCGGAAGAAAAAGACTAAGGGGGAACTCCCACAGGTAGGCATAGAAGGAAAAAGGAAGAAGACAAAATGCAAGAGACAGACTTTCTGTCTTGCTCTGCTTCTTTATTAGTGCCAAGGTAGCACAGATTAACCTCAGCCTCCTGGCTGAGGATACCTCTGAATGGTGGATTCTTGAGCAGACATGGAGCTGGCTCTTATACCCCCCTCCCTGTGGCCCCTGGTACAGTGGCCATGTCAGGGAATGGGAGAGGTATTGTGGGGGTGGGTAGAAGTGGCTGGAGTAAAATATATTCCAGCAATCCCTAGATGGCAGATGGTCCCTAGGGGCTGCTCTAACCAGGCTGGGGCTGGGGCAGGGCAGAGAAAGGGGGAGCCTTAACAATCCCATCTGCTGTACGCAGTAGAAAACACAACAGAGAATCTGTCCCATAAAATATTTTTTAAATTGCTTGATCAACTATCTGATGCCAAAATATTATACACCAATAAGTTTGATTTTATTAAGGTGGTGCTAGTGACTCTTTTGATGAGATCTGCAGGTATGGTGAGGATTAAATCCTTTTGTATCTCATAGAATCATAGAATCTCAGGGTTGGAAGGACCTCAGGAGGTCATCTAGTCCAACCCCCTGCTCAAAGCAGGACCAAACCCAACTAAATCATCCCAGCCAGGGCTTTGTCAAGCCTGACCTTAAAAAGCTCTAAGGAAGGAGATTCCACCACCTCCCTAGGTAACCCATTCCAGTGCTTCACCACTCTCTGAGTGAAAAAGTTTTTCTAATATCCAGCCTAAACCTCCCCCACTGCAACTTGAGACCATTACTCCTTGTTCTGTCATCAGGTACCACTGAGAACAGTCTAGATCCATCCTCTTTGGAACCCCCTTTCAGGTAGTTGAAAGCAGCTATCAAATCCCCCCTCATTCTTCTCTTCTGCAGACTAAACAATCCCAGTTCTCTCAGCCTCTCCTCGTAGGTCATGTGCTCCAGCCCCCTAACCATTTTTGTTGCCCTCCGCTGGACTCTTTCCAATTTTTCCACATCCTTCTTGTAGTGTGGGGCCCAAAACTAGACACAGTACTCCAGATGAGGCCTCACCAATGTCGAATAGAGGGGAAATGATCACATCCCTTGATCTGCTGGCAATGCTCCTACTAATACAGCCCAAAATGCCGTTAACCTTCTTGGCAACAAGGGCACACTGTTGACTCATATCCAGCTTCTTGTCCACTGTAACCCCTAGGTCCTTTTCTGCAGAACTGGTTCCTAGCCATTCGGTCCTTAGTCTGTAACAGTGAATGGGATTCTTCCGTCCTGAGTGCAGGACTCTGCACTTGTCCTTGTCTATATATAAATACAATCAAATGACATGATTTTGTAGGAGGAGGATTTTTGGAAGCTTATGAATGGAAGGTGGGCAAGTAAGCTAAGTCTCCCTTCACATATGGAAGTAACCATCAGTTTTATTTTCCCCACCGGTAGTGACACTGGCTTTACATGTATTTTGTGCATCTGATGGGCAAGTATGTGAGTGCATTTAAGACCTGGCTATTGTGATTCATGTTTGTTTGCAGAACATAATGTGCCACTGACAAAGTTACTCTAGTGAAGAACTTTCAGAGTATTACCAAGTAAGCTTACATATCACTGCATACAGTTTTTCTATCTGAAATGGGGTAGTCTTCAAAAATGCAGAAAATTGCATGTGATATTTCAGTTTTCTGGGGAAGGATCCACTTTCCCCATTTTCTTTTTTTTCTGCATCAAGGATACTTCTCCCTCCTGCCCAAGTTGGTATGATTGCAGGTATGGGGACAGTGTCAGCACTTGTCTGGCCTCCTTCACTGTTTCCCACACTGCACACATTTTTCCTTGGATTGGTAGTGGCTGGGACAGTCAGGTGGGAACTATGTGACGCAGCTGAGTGTGTTATCTCATATATCAAATTTAATTAGATTGGGTTCTGTTCCTTTAAAAGGTTCCTGTTACCTGTTCTAGGATACATGGTGTTATCCTTTGGCCTATGGGATTTATTTCTTCTCATGAAAGGCTTGCTTATCAATATCTTTAGTCAGGGAGGCCAATAAATTCTTTACATGTGAAAAGTTAAACACATGAGTAAGACCACATCTGTACTAGAAAGGGTTTGCCATTATAGCTGTGCTGACAAGCCCTCCTAGTGGAGATGCAGCTTATATCAGCAAAAGGACCTTTTTGGCTGCATAACAACTTCTACGTTAGGATTTCTGAGTTATGCTGAGTAGGCGTGCGAATTTTTTTCCTACCCTTAATTGACATAGTTATGTCTGAAAAATGTTTAAGTGTAGGCCAGGCTTAAAGTAAAAGACAAGAAGGGACACTCACTGGCCCCACCTCACGCATCATTTTTGTTGGTGTTTTTTTTTTAAACACACCTTTCAGGTCTCTTTGGTATCATAAAGAAGCAAAATAAGCACACAATCTTCCTCACCCCTTTAAAGGGCAGGGAATGAGAATAGAAGACACACAATGGGAGAGAAGAATATTACAAAAAAGTCAGAAGTAGGAAAGAGACCAAAAACTCATCCAAGGGAGTGGGTACAGGAAAGAGACAATAAGCTCAGGAGAAAAATGGAAGCAAATCTCTTTATTTCAATGCAGAGATTGTATTGCCAATTTCTTTTCTGCTGCCACTCTAACAGTGACTGTTATGTAATCACCACCAAAGAAAGGTATGTTTTTACTGCAGGATAACTAACGCATTAGCTATCTTGCAGTAAAATCCTAGTGGAGACAAGGTTCGGTAGTTTTTACCATACTAGGTGAGGTCAATACTATTCTCCTGCCCATGGTTTACTTCAAGGTAAAAACTACAATGCTTCATCTTCACTAGAATTTGACAGCAGAATAGCTAATGTACGTTAGTTATCCTGCAGTAAAAATCCCATGGTAAAAATCCCCCTACCTTTTTTGTGATGAAGACATAGCCAATGACAATGCAATTGATTGTATGGATTACCTTAACCACAAACAAGAAAAGTTACCACTTTCACTTCTGCAATCTTGCACATTGATGTTGCCATTTGCAGGCCTACTCTAGAAAAGATTTGCCAGTATTGCTATATCAGCAAACCCTCCCAGCAATGATGCAGCTTATACCAGCAAAAAAGTGCTTTTGCTGGTATACTTATACTGATTCCCTGAGCAACATAAGCTACATACCAATGGCCGCACTCTTATGCCAATGTAACCACATCTACACTAAGGCTATTGCTGGTATAGAAATGTTGCCAAAAATCATATCCCTAACAGACATTGCTATACCAGCAAAAATTTCTAGTGTACAGCTGGTCTCAATCTCGCCCACTGGCAACAGGAGCAGAGGGGGAGAAAACTCATCACCACATACCCTTCCCCAGCACCTTGGGGCTCCGCTTTTGGCTAGTGCTCTGGATAGTTTGGTGCCTAGGTGAAACTCAGATATAATAATACTTTGCTTCCAACATTTTTGAATCACTGTCATTTGAAAGAGTTTGGGAGCTCACTGTACAGGGAAAAAATGCCATTAAAGAACGGCTCCCTCTGGGACAAGATACAGCATTAGCCATCGTCACAGCCATGGCCGACCTGCTGTCTGAGCCTGGGACATGCAGCACCTATCAGGAGGAGTAAGAAAAAAAGGTGTCTTTGTGAGGGTAGCATGGGTTCTTCATTCATTCTTTCACCTAAGGTAACACCAGTGTTTTAAAGACTGTTTAGGGATGTCTTTTCTGAGACCCTACAGAGAGTTGTGGGGTGCTGGGGGGAAGCATATACAGTAACTCCTCACTTAACGTTGTAGTTATGTTCCTGAAAAATGCAACTTTAAGTGAAACAATGTTAAACGAATCCAATTTTCCCATAAGGTTTAATGTAAATGCCGGGGGTTAGGTTCCAAGGACATTTTTGGGGGGTCAGACAAAAGGCATTAAATACTGTACAGTACTGTACTGTACTGTGGTTGGGAAGTGCCCCTGGCTTACCCCACACAGGCACAGCCCACTGCAGGCAAGGATGCTAGGAGGCACCTTTGCAGCAGCAGCAGCAGCTTCCCCGAAGAAGAACAGGTGCCGACTTTGCCGGGGATGCTCCAGGCCTGCCTCTTCCCGGCTGCGCTTCAATCCAGGCTCACCTCTTCCCATCCCCACTCCACCTCCTCTCCGGAGCACACCACATCCCCTCTCCTTCTCCCCATTCCCCTCCAAAGTCCTAAGCCTCACCAAACAGCTGTTTGGTGGCGCTTAGGACTTTCTGGGAGGGAGGGGGAGGAGTAGAGACGCAGCACTTACCCGCTCTTCCCCCTCCCTCCCAGAAACTCCTAAGCGCCGTCAAACAGCTGTTTGGTGGTGGGGGAAGTGCTGGGAGGGAGGGAGAGGAGGCAGAGTAGAGGAACTTGTGCTATGCTCCCTTGTAAAGTTGCTGCTCCTCCACAAAATCTTACAAGCAGTGGACAGAGCAGGCAGCCAAATGACGTTATAAGGGAGTATTGCACAACTTTAAACGAACATGTTCCCTAATTGAGCAGCGATGTAACTTTGAAACAACGTTAAGCGAGAGGACATTAAGTGAGGAGTTACTGTAAACCTCTGGTCAAGCCTCATTCTTGTCCCTATAGGAGAATCACATCATCTACATGCTATTTTAATTCTATATTGGAAACTTAATTCGTCTTGACATATGCAAAAGTTCATTCACAGGGGTAGCTACATCCAAGATGTGGATTCACCTCCTGGCCTACCACAGCCCTCGCTTGGGGATTCATTCATAGGAGCTCACTGGAGAAGGCTACCTGGATGATGTGTTATCAAATCAATGCATCTCTCAGATGCTCTGGCCCCATGCCCTTCCCAACTGGCCGCGTCTAATTTTTTGGACGTGTCAGCCAACTCTGTCTTCAGCAAAGCATGAGCTGTGGGTTTAACTGTAACTTTGTTTCAGACAAACTTTCACTAGGGCCCTGTAGTCTGAATTCAACCAGCTTCTGCAGATGGAACCCATTTTACCTTAAACTACATCTTTAATTATTATGCATGTAAAAAAATTCCAAGTTAACTTTGGATTCTAGAATTCTGTTAAAAACGGGGAGGGGAACTTATTAAGGAAGTCTTTATCAAGTTTGATTTTCCCAGCTTCTTAGCTTTTTTACTTAATGCCCCAGTCCTGTAAACACGTAGGTCCTGTCTACACGGGGGAGTTCAGAAAGATCTCCCAGTGTGTTGCAGCTCTTCCAGTACGAGCAAAATGGACTAGCCACTGATGTTTTTACTATCATGTTGTCTAGACCTACTGTGAGTGATGGGAAAAATGCAGAGGAAGGTATTCTTAGACAGAGTGGTTAAAACTGTTAACACCCATGTTCCTGTGGAGAATTTCAAATATGTCAAGAGCTGGGTTAGGGAAGAAGCTGTAAAATGCAAGAGTTCAACAGCTGTAACTCCAGTTTA
Source organism: Mauremys reevesii (assembly GCF_016161935.1). Taxonomy (NCBI): domain Eukaryota; kingdom Metazoa; phylum Chordata; order Testudines; family Geoemydidae; genus Mauremys; species Mauremys reevesii. Next base: position 112,959,715 of record NC_052624.1, on the reverse strand, counting down.
AACCCCCAAGGCAATATCTTGATCACAGGAGACATTACTCCTCTCATCAATGTAAACAGTCAAAACAAAAAAACTTTTCACTTGAAGTTTCTCTTCTTGGCATTGTGGCATAAAGACAATTCGTTTTAGTGACACTGGTGAATTAGTTAACTAAAGTGATTTAGTAAATTGAAAAAAACCAAAACAAATACAAGAGAATACCCGTGATGGCCATTCTCTTCCTTCTCAGTGAAGTGTCATCATTGGTAAGAAATGCTGAAAAATAAAAAGGGAGGACATGTTAGCAGAACCATTTTATTGTTTGGGGTGTGTAAGTTAAAAAGGGGGAGAGACTGCTGTGAAGAGGACACTGCCAGATGTTGCAAGGGGAAAAGATACAGTATAGCCTTTGTTACAGCTATGTCAGCCAAGAGATAGTTTCATGTGTGTAAAGCACTCTCTGTGAAAGTGCTAAGAAGGAATATGGTTTGCATTGTAGCAGGTAGGGTGTGACTTTGTTCCCGTTGGGCTGAATTGTTCCATCTCCCAGCCAACACTAAAATCTGGGAAGAAGCTAAAGAGGAACAAATCTGGTGGTCTATTTTTCCCTCCAAAAGTGACGAGTCCCTGCAGCTCCCATTGACCTTAACAAGATCTGGGGTTGCTCATCCCTCCTGTAAATGAGGCCATAAGTGAGGTTTCACTCAGGCAGGTTCCTCCATATCATCTCTCTAACAATAGCCATGTGATTATCTAGAAATACTTAAACTTGGGGTATTTTTTTCTTCAGTTTGGTAAGTCACTGCTAGTTTCACACAGCTTATTGTACTATTTTATCACCGTACACAGTAATAATTATTTGCATTGATATTTAGAGTAGTTGGTTTGGCCTAAATGTAATAAACCTTTTGCATTTAAAAATTATCATTGGACATGACATGTTCTGTATTTGAACCAAACTTTCTGAACCCTAGAGTAATAGATCAGTGTTTCCAGTTTGAAGAATTGTGTACACAAGACCTGTGTTAAATTTACATACTGTAAATGGATGCCCGTGATCACATTTTGTTTCCATCTGACTAATTTAATACATTGAGGAGGATGCACAAAGACAATTCTCCTTCCTTTTCCCCCTTTCCTCCTCCCTCTGTACACACCAGCCTTGCAAATTGCAAGTCTTAATTATTTACAGTAAGGAGCAGAATATCAAGGCAGTGTAGCTCTACAAGATTCAGATTACATCCAACAGATAATGCAGTAGATGCACAATAGTAACTTGTGTGAATTACATAAGGAAACAATGGCATTTAAAGGACTGCTCTGAACTGAATACAATTCAAGCATGCATACCTAAAACAGAATCTCTGCCATGAGTTACTTTCCGGTTCCTGTATATAAAGTGATTTGTGTCCTTTGTGGAACAATGGAATCCTTTTTTTAATACTGTAGTTTTGGGATTACTGGAACCATAAATTTACCATCTTCAGAACTGAAGCCACTTATTATTTAGAATAATCTGCAGATGCACAAATTGCCCACAGGTCTCTGGCACGGTAGTCCTGCAAACCACAGAACTTCGGTAACTTTTCTTCAGATATCACTTTGGTAGCCCTGCTTTTTAGAGGTGGAGTTACAGGAATCCATGGGTTTTTCTTTCGTTGGTTCATCTAGTGACTTATGTTTGAGATTTGTTTAGTAGAGGAAGTGGGTATTTGAGTTCCTAGCTCCTGTTCCTTGGATCTGATGCTTTAGACCAGAGGTAGGCAACCTATGGCACGCGTGCCAAAGGCAGCACGCAAGCTGATTTTCAGTGGCACTCACACTGCCCGGGTCCTGGCCACTGGTCTGGGGGGGCTCTGCATATTAATTTAATTTTAAATGAAACTTCTTAAACTTTTTTAAAACCTTATTTACATACAACATAGTTACATAGAACAATAGTTTAGTTATATATTATAGACCAGGGTAGGCAACCTATGGCATGCGTGCCAAAGGCGGCACGCGAGCTGATTTTCAGTGGCATTCACACTGCCCGGTCCTGGCCACCGGTCTGGGGGCTCTGCATTTTAATTTCATTTTAAATGAAGCTTCTTAAACATTTTAAAAACCTTATTTACTTTACATACAACAATAGTTTACTTATATATTATAGACTTAAAGAAAGAGACCTTCTAAAAACATTAAAATGTATTACTAGCACATGAAACCTTAAATCAGAGTGAATAAATGAAGACTCAGCACACCACTTCTGAAAGGTTGCCGACCCCTGCTTTAGACCCATGTCACCAAAACTGCAAAGGAACCAAGAATGACAAAAGCCAGTGGGTTTCACTATAAGAAGTTATTTAATTGAATGTCTGGATTCAAATTAACATTCTTTACTCCTATTTCTACCATTGTTTCACCTGCACTGAAATAGGAGCTCCTGATGCCTTGGTAAATGATTGCCTCGCTTTTCTATAATCTCTGGAAATTCCTTTCTATCCTATGCTGAAGTGCTAGGCTTTAGTTTCTCAGAGGAATATTCTTTGAGTATTGAGTATTCCTTTACCTCTTACAGCAGAACTAGTGTTGGTCTGTGGACTTTTCCCCATCTCTTTGCTGTTGTGAAAGCAAACAGTGTACCAAAAGACTGTGCTACATCAGGACTCTCATTCTTTCTAGAGATACCAAGAGTCTCTGTACTTAAAGGAGACTCAGTAAAAATGTTCTTCACAAAAAGCAAAGCCATGGCTATCTATTAAACTGTTTCTTTACTATTTCAAATCACTTTGTAGTCCTACTTGTAAAATGTTCATCCCAGTGAAAGCTGTGACTTGATACTACAGTTGTCTGCAAGGTAAACACATTGGAAAGTCATAAATACTGAAATTGTGATCTCTCAAGGACGAGCCAAGACAGAACGCAAGACATCAAGTGGAAACATTTTTAATTAAGGCCCGAATATTTAAAAAACACTCAAGGAGAAGGAAAACTGGATAACTTTTTGAAGGGCAAATGCCATCAGCCAGGTTTGAAGTAGGTGGGTCTAACAGTTGAAGTCCCCATAGTGCTATCCTGTAGGGTTGTGTTGTGGTTGCCACATCTACTGATGCTATCCAATGTCTAGTCACTGCTGCCATTACAGGCTGAGCCCATGTGGACAAGAGGGTGTTGGTTACACTATGATGATTATAAACAAGGCTTGAAAAATCCACTGGCCCAGAAATATTTCCTTGAGTGAGTGCCATCAAGTTCCACGTTCATTTACCAAAGGAGAAAAACACCTAGTCCCTACGTAGTATTCCAACTCCAAGTGTTCAAAAATCATGAGTCAGGCCTCAAAATCATAATTAAAACAATATTTTTGAAGGGGTGGATTGTTCTTTTTGCCTGCTAGCTTCTGAGCCTTTAGGTTGTACTTTGGTCATACTTTCTGTGCACCGCCAGGACTGCACATTTTAAAAAAATGAAAAGTGAGATTCTTGTGTAATCACTTGACTCTGAAAGCTGGGGCTTTGAGAAACTAAGCATCATGAGACTCACATAAAATCTCAGAAGTTGGCCACACTGCATTGTTTGTCAAGAAAATCTCCCAAATGTAAACCAACTGTAAACCAATGCAGTGCTGTCTTCCTTGGGCCTTGTCTTAGCAGAAAAGTTGTCTCACTTTAACTGTACCAGTGTAGTTAAAGCAGTACAGTCCCCTAGTTTGGACACAGTTAGATGGTATAAAGGTGCTTTGTATCAGTCTGGCTATTCCCATATGAGAAGGGGAATAGGCTACACTGATACCACTGGTTTAACTGCATCCACAGCAATTTTATATTGGTATAACTGCATCCACACTTGTGTAACTATATCATTAAAAAATCATACCCCTTAAATGAAATACTTAACATTCTGTGTGGAGTGACCAGACCTAAGTCAGCAGAGAGACTGCTGCAGTGTCATCTCTGGGGCTGATGGGTGGGAGGAAGGAGCTGTCTGCTGCTGTTGGATTGAAGGCCATACAGGCCATACTGGAATGGCAGGTAGGGCTCGACACACGAGGCTCTCTTCTGGGATACAAAGGGGCCTGCTGCCACTGGTCTTCAGGCTGGCTTAGTCTGTAGGTCCCATCCAGCAGGAGGGAAACCTCAGCACCACATTACTGTAGCAGAGACTGTGTGTGAGAGAGGGCCCTCCTACCACTTCAGTGGAGGGCTCCTTCTGGGGGGATGGAAGGGGCAGCCTACATTGATTTATTGAGCGGGAAGCTGCCCAACACTTATTTATTGTGGGGAGGGACGTATAAATTGTCTTGTTGGTAGGATGGCCCAGTATCAGGGGTTAAAGTAAGTGGACATTTTGGGGAACAGAGCTCCCCCTCCTGTGTTAAAGCAGAAGGATCCCACCTGCTCTCCCTGGCTTGAGTAAGCTGCACTTCCTCTCCTCCTTGGCTAGTTCAGTGCAAGCTCCCTCCCTTCTTTCAGTCTACTTAAACCACTGCCCAGCATTAACCAATGTGCTGGGGATGGCAGGAATTGACTGGAGTGCGTAGTAAGAAGGGACATTAACTGGGGGCTCAGAATTCATGCTCAAGCAATGGATACCTGAGCAGCAGAGGCATGAGTGATTCTGGAAGGAGTGTTGGGTAAATGTCTTAAGCCTTAGTTATGAGGAATTAGCGCAGTGGTAAATCAAGGGACTGGGAGTCAGGAGAGCTGAATGTAAGCCCCAACTCTCCCATTGACTTGATGAATGACTCGGCATGCCATCCCTCTGTCTCAATTTCCCCGCTTGTAATATCATTTCATCAAAAAATTGTTTAAAAGCCATTTGGGGTTATTTGGATGACCGCGCCACCAATACAGTCATGGTGATCCTTGCAGCCAATGGCCACGGTTTCATCTTCTCATTACCTCACCTCCTTCCCTCCCTCCACTTTGCAACAGAACATACAACTTTTAACTCTGTCCAGGTGGAGCAATTGGAAATGAATGTTTCTAGCTGCTGAATTGCTATTGTGTTGAAATAGATGGTTGGTGTGTATGGTATAGACTTTTAGTCAATGGTTATCTGTTTAAATTAGCTGTGCTAGATGATCATTAGTGAGGGATGGTTTTTTGTAAAAGTGGGACTAATTTGTAGCACTCTCTCTTATTTTGGCAAGTTATTGCTTGTAATGCTCTGTGCCCAGCTAGCATATGCTCCCTTGGAAAGAGATCATGAAGAATGTGTGTTTATTTCAATGTATATTTATGCAATGGATTCATTACTACCATGACAGGTGTTATTAAAAAAACTGATCAATCGATTTATAGACTGACATGACTGTTTAAGTGACATGCACCATCTTTCACATACTGGGTCTTCAGATGCATCAGATACTGCACAATCAAATAAAACCAGTTGCATTCATTTGGATGTATTGATCAACAGGAAAGAAGGTGGGAGGAGGGAGGAAGATGGAAAGAAGGGTTTAGGAAAGGAAGTGTTCTCTTGTAAATGTAATGAAACATATAAACTGCAATAATTTTTTTTTACTGTTGGTATATCAGAGAGAAGAAAAAGAGAGTAGAGAGCAGTATTTCAATCCTAACTTCCTTAAACTCAGGATCCTTGAAAATACATGTCATTTTTTTCACTAAAAGAGGTATTTCTTAATTTATGCTCTTAATTTGCTAATAGAGAAGAGGTACATGTTGGCCTCAGTCATTAACATTTCTATAGTTTACTAAAGAGACCTTATCATAAACCTCAGGGTGAGTTCTGTAAATACAGCTATGAATTATGAACTACACCTCTATCTCGATATAACGCTGTCCTCGGGAGCCAAAAAATCTTACCGCGTTATAGGTGAAACCGCGTTATATTGAACTTGCTTTGATCCACCGGAGTGTGCAGCCCCCCTCCCCTCCTGGAGCACTGCTTTACCGCATTATATCCAAATTCGTGTTATATCGGGTCGTGTTAGATCGGGGTAGAGGTGTATTAGCATGCAGCAGCATTGCAGGATTTCTACCTTGTACTCTGTAAGGTGTTAAGAAGGCAGGCCAATTTCTACACCCACTTGCACACTCTGGCCTCAAAGGGGCCTGGACAGTGCCAAGCAGCAGCAGGATGGTGCCTGGACCACACAGGCAGTCAACATCTCTCATTCCCTCTATGCTATGCTAAGGATTGCTTTAAATCAGGAAGCTGCTTTCCCCAACCATCACCTGCAGCCTTATTTTAGTTTGATATTTTAGGGGATTATATTACTCATTGCTTTTTGTACAGTTTTGTGAACACGCAAGATCACATCACAAGAGCAAAAACAACACCAAGAGCAACTTTGCGGTATCTCCTTTTTTGCCAGGAGCTGAGTTTGCAGTGGGTTATTTGTTTTAATTTCTTCTGTGTATTCTGTCAAAAAGCTTTTAATGCGGCACAGTAGGGGCTGGTCTACCCTGAAAAGATACATTGGCATAGCTACATCTCTCAGAGGTGAGAAAAACCCACCCCCCTGAGAGACCTACCCCAATGTAGACAGCTCTAAGTTGATGGTAAAATTCTTCTATTGAACTAGCTACCACCTCTTGGGGAGGTGGATTTACTACAGTGATAGGAGAACCCCTCCTTTTGCTGTAGTTAAGTGTCTACACTGAAGCACTACAGCGGCGTGGCCCAGCTGCAGCATTTAAGTAAAGGCATAGCCTTATGTAACCCAAGACTTTTCAAGACAACAAGTATGAGGGATTTCCTATAAAACTAGAAAGGTGGCAGCTAGCCATCCCAGTTGTCTTTGTAGGATACACTGCCACGTAACAGATCCTGATTCTTGTTCCCTGGTGTGCAGGAAGCTCTATTGGTGACACAGTATAAAAGGCTGGTTAGAAAGTGTTGATCACACTGCTTTCCCGTACATGGAATGATAGCGACACCTGGAGAAAGGCCTACAATCCTTCCAATACTTTATTAAAAATACTTAAAATAACATAGCAAACTCCAAAACAGGCGAGTAGACGTCTAAATGAACTTGGCAATAGCTAAATATATGCTACCTGCAGTTAAGTGAATTATCTTTCAACCATGCTATACTTCTGTGTTCAGATGGGCACACTGTGGCCTGCTGGAAGAGGGTGTTACTTTTCAGTTCTTGCATGTATTAGTCCTAGAAAAGGGCTGCCCACATTTGCCGTATCTCTCGGTTTTCATTACTACACAATAAATGAACCCTATTCGCAATCCTTGTGTTCCCAAGCCTTTCAGAAATATAAGTACACCTTGTTTTCATACCTTGAATTTTTGTACAGTAGAAAAAGGTAATTAAGTGAAAAGCTATAGCTTTCTTTCTGAGCCAAAGCTGTTCATTTTGAGCACATCAGAGCCGAGTTAAGCCATTTTAATTCTTCAGTCTTTCCTTCAGAATAAAATGTGCGGTTTCCCTCTCTCAAAAGCATTGTCTTCAGGTGTGTTCTCATTCTTAATGCTTTCTGGAGTGTCATCATGAGGGCACAAGGATTCCAAAGCAACTGGCAGAAGCCTGAAGCGTCCTTTTATTTATGTGTGCTTTAGAACCGAGGATTAAAGACAAGCTGAGATAAGGCTGCTGCTGAACTTTGAGCCTCTGCTGTGCCTAGGTACCAAAGCATAAATGTTGCCTGAGCCTGGATTCACACACTATAACAAGCACCCATTGAGCCTCTCAATGTGCGGTTTCCCTCTCTCAAAAGCATTGTCTTCAGGTGTGTTCTCATTCTTAATGCTTTCTGGAGTGCCATCATGAGGTCTTTCTATTTTGGACTCTGATTATTTCCAAGTTTTTCAAAACTCATTTTGGCATTTACCTGTGTGTGAAAACGCTACAGCACTGAATTTAGAACTAAGACCAATTCTAAACTTTTCATACCTGTCTTCTCCTGATTTCCCTTGGTGTAAGTTAGTCAGCTGCTGTTAGCAGAGTAACACTATTTACACACACTGGTGCAAGTAAAGGGAGATTCAGCCCCTTTCTGTAATAGAACTTCTGCAAATTCAAGTTGTTGTTTGTAGTAGAAGGATCATACCAAATCCTTACTACTACAAACTAAAAAAATCCTTTATCTTAATTTTTATACATTAAAATGAAATCCCTGTATTTCTCTGAAATAGGCTGAACACAATCCCTCTATTTTAAGGGATGTGCCTAATGTCCCTCATCCCATATCAATACAGAATCCAATTTTCCTATATTTCAGCAAAGTATCATTATGTTCTAATATTGTACAACTTTGTACTGCATACTGATTTTTGTACCATGCATAAAGCATTGTGGGGCGCTGTCCCTTAATTAAGATAAGATTTGTCTTTCATTTCACTGAAACAGAAGGTTACCCTACTCTGAAGTCTATTTAGATATCTCTTTCTCGAAACTAGCCAGAGCTAGAGGGTTTGAGTTGTAAGCAACTTCAAATCCAGCTTTAGTCAGTTTTTCTTTTTTTCTTCATGCTGACAGATAAACTTAAGTTTTATCTCCTTGTCTACTTCCTATTGTGTACTTTGCAAAGTTAACCTTTCTCATCTCCCAGATATATACACTAGGAAAATGATAAGTACCAGAGCTCCAAGGCTGTGTCTACACTACAGAGATTATATATATCTATATCTATCTATATATATCTATATATCTATATCTATCTATATATATATCTATATATATCTCTATATATATATATATGTCAGTGTAGCCTGTAGTGTAGATGCAGCCTACACTGAGAGAGAGGGTTTTTCCATAGGGGTAAGATCACCACCTCCCCAAGTGACGGTAGCAAGGTCAGTGGAAGTATTCTTCCGTTGACATAGCTGTGTCTACACTGGGGATTAGGTCAGCATAGCTATGTTGGAAGGGGTGTGGTTTGAAGCAGCTTTGTCAACCTAACTTTGAAGTGTAGACCAAGCCAAAGTAAATAGCCACCTTCTGACCCCATAGCTATTTTCTATGGAGTGTACCAAATTTTGCAACATAATGCCATTGCATAACTTACTGTTCTTCCTGTTATTGTCTCTGTGTTCTTCACCTTTCTGTGTAAGACAATGAAGGAGATGTAAGAGTTTAGTTAATAAATTACTTCATAAGAACACCCATAAGTAACAACAATGTTCAAGGGCGTTCAAGAATAGCATTGTCTCAGACGTATTTGGAGCAAGAAATTAGAAGAGCAATGTTAAGTGGGCCACACACTGCCCTGCTTCAACCTGCAGGAAAGTAAAACATGCAACTAGATCTCTGAGTGAGAATGTGCAGCATTCAAGCGGCATCTCTTCTTCAAGAAGGAGGATGCCGTACAGCCAGTCAGGGCAGCAGATCTTCAGGGTGTGCAGAGACTAGCTCCATGTTTTCCAGGTCATTGCGGCATATCATCCTCTCCTTTGTTCAGCTGCTGGCCTGCTCCCTCCTCCCTTGCATTGCAGCTGCTAAGGGAGCTATGCTGCTATTAAGTAATGCCCTTCTCCCAAATGCCTGTGCTCTGTCCCCTCCAAGAGGAGATGATATAAGGCATAGTGGGTGAATAACTGAACTGTCCACCAGCATAAACTACAAAGAGGATTTCTACCCATCCTAATAAGGCCTGTTCCCCATCTCTTAACAGAGCTGTGAAATACCAGCTTTTGCATGGAGTGACTTCCATGGTCCCTGGAGCCATGTAGGAGTGGCCTCCAAACAGTTGTGCCTCATGTGTTTGGGGGAATTTTGTTTGTCACTCTGCACAGCATGTGGTAGAGGGGAGTGTGGGGCCTGAAACAGTTTTTAACATGATGAGATAGTTTCATCTCAACCATCAAAAGCAGATCAGTTGCACACTGTGTGTGAACACCAGCTTAGGTTTCTGAAATGGTCATTTGAAAACCTATTCATCTGATTAAAATCGGGCCAGCCTTCTCCATGTCAGGCAACACCTTCGTTATAATGGTCTCTCAGCATTTTGAAGGCTTGTAATGTGCTTGCTAGCACTCACTTTTACAAACTAGGCACACAAGTTTTCTTTAAATCTCTTATAATAGAGTAATCAAAATAATTTGGGTCTTAGAGCTAATGATGGGTGAGTTAGAGGGTTGGCTTGAAAGAGCACTCAAAAGTTTACATGCTTATTGGAACTGTTGCTACACTTTTCAAACCTCTTGCATCTGCAAAACTGAGTTGGCTATCTCACAAGAACAGGCTTTCTTGCAGTATTTTCTTCTTCTGTTTGGGTCAGAAATACCACCGGAACAACTGCTCTTGCAGTGTCTGCTTCACGTCAGATCTAGGAAGTCTGGAGATGTGTGAAAATGAAAGAATATCTGTGGGGAAAGTTATCTGAACTCTTTTAAAAACGCAAAGGTTTGTTTTTAATTTTGAGCAATAGCCACTTGATGTTAGTCAGTTTCTTGTGCTCCCCCAGCTATTCTTGATAAGCCTGATGCTGATTTCACCGTCATGGCTGTAAATCAGGAATAACTCCATTATAGTCAATGGAATTAAACTGTTGTAAAACTGGTATATGAATTTGGCTCATGGTTTAGAAGGCAGTTTTCTCTTATTGGTATTATGCTTTCCATGCCTTCATATGAATTACTGTGCAGGTCCTTGCACTCTTTTGCCAGGAGTTGAGGTGATTTGCAAACTAAAGTACTGTTAATATTATTAAACAACTTCATCTTTAATTGTCACATTCACCTAGTACTCGTGGCTGACCAAATCTTCCCCAGCACCAACAGAGGAGGTGGGTTTATCTCCAGAAAGTTACACTGAGGCTGGAGTATCTAGAAATGCTGCCCCATCCCTTGCCTTGGAGCAGCATTAGGGTCAGTTGGTGGCGGCTCCTGCAGTCCTTAAGCTTCCGTAGCCACTGCTGGAATAGCAGCAGATCCTCACGCTGCCCTGCAAGACCCATGGTTTGAGGAAGAACAGGGAGGTTCCGTACAGAGTTGTGATATGCAGTATGCCCAGAGTGGCATGATTTTCTGCACTGTGCGGTAGGGCTTTTGGAATTCTTTATTAGATTATACAACGTGTCTTTACATTAGAAAAGCTGCTTCTGTGCTTGACTTAGTAACTGGTTTCCATGCAATTCTTTATTTAAATGAACAAAAGCAAGGACATTTCCAAGTTAAAGCATATGTGGGGTGGGACGTCAGACACCTTTCTAAAATGTATGCAGAATTTATTTATTTTAATTGGCCCCTTTGATATTATTTAAATGTAGTTGAATGTGTTTATTTAAAATAAAGCTAAAAATTTTCTATTTAAAGTCATCCAGCTCAATGTGCAAATTAGTTCTAACGATAATTTAAAGCCAAAGGGGTTGCTACGTATAACTTTAACAGAGAATAAATTCCACTTTGTCTTAATGTTCCTGAATGCCATTTCAATTTGTATTGTAAGATCAGCTGATCCATTTTTATGGAGACCTCAGGCAATCATTTTAGTTTAAAACAGCCTTGCTGCTGATGCTATTACCACTAATAATGCATCGTTATTGCAGACCTTTTAACATTAATTAGAAAGGTTTGTAATAAAACCAAAGGCTTTTATTATCCTCTGGCACCACAAAGGAGCAGTAGCACATAATGCTATTTAGCTTTAGTTTTTTTATTCCAGGAGCTTCCTGAATACAATAAGCTTATATTAACTCTCTAATTGTTGCTTAAACACTATTGTTGAGGACAAATATTATATATTGAGCAAAAAGATTTGGCTACATTCCTAGCACCTTTGTTTTGGAACTTATAACTGGTTGCTAGTTTTTTCCCCTGTCCTGTAACCCATCCTCTGCCACCTTTCAAGGGGTTTCTAATGTGTGCTTCGCTTTCATTTCCAGATTCTTTCTTTATTTCTTGAACACCTCTGGTCTGCTCCATGATGGACAGATTCTGCTATACGCCAGCCTGGTCTATACTTAAAAGTTATATTGACCTAGATATATTGCTCAGGGCTGTGAAAAATGTTATGCCTATAGTGCCTTGATTAGGTCAACCTAACCTCTGGTGTAGCCGAGGTGAGGTTGATGGAAGAAGTCTTCCATCACCTCTAGCTACCATCTCTTTGAGAGGTGGGTTACTTACAGCAACAGAAAAACCCCTTCTACAAATGCAGGCAGCATCTACACTTCAGCACTATAGCAGCACAGCTGCATCACCGTTGCTGTGCTGGTGTAGCCTTGTTGTGTAGACATGCCTTTACTCTGGTGTATCGTTACTACAAGACAACTCATTCAGTGAAGAACTACTCACTGTAACAGTGACAGAATCTGTCCCAGACTGCTTAACCTCATTATAACCTTGAACATTCATAGGGGTAATGGTTGCCTGGTCACACAATCCATTGGCATTTGACTTGGGGGTAAAATGCACTCGTGGCCTTCAAGACCTATCAAATGGGGACCTTGACCTGCTGATCCTAAAATGTTTAGTCACATTTTTAATTGCTAATGTATTTTGTTAATTTGTCACCCACAGAGAACAGTGACCCAAATCTTCAATGTAATGAGCTCATTACAATGCTGTATGCATTTTAAATCATGATCAGAAGCGTGTGGCAAAGAATAAAGCCCTGTTAAGCTGGATAAAACCAAACTCTAACCAGCTCGTATAAACGAGTCTACTACAAAGGACTTCATATCTAACTGCCATAAACCCCATGAGTGCTAAGGTAGAGGTGCTCAAGATTTAACACTGATAGTATTACTGTTTATTGTAATTTATATTTTGGTAATATCCAACGACCAAAATCAAAATTAGGATCCCATTGTATTGGCTGCTGTAGAAAAACATAAGATGGCACAATTTCTGTCCCAATCTAAACTTTTCATTTTTTATTACTTTTTAGTAAGAGTGTAACCTATTGATTGGCGAAGGAGTTTAGTTGTTGCTTAAATACTATTGATTAGGATGAATCAGCAACATGATTTTTCTTCAAGGATATTGGCTGTAAGCATACAGGAAGGTCAAATTAGTTCTTAGAGGTGGGGAAGTAGCACCAAAAGATTGCATTGAATCTAAATGAAAAGGAATTTGAATTGAGAGGACTATAGAGTAAAATCTGTATGGATTCAGTTCATAAAAATTCATAAGATACAAGTTATAAGAATCCAAAGATACCAGGAGGATTATACTACCGGCCTCCTGATCAGGAAAAATGATACTGAGTGCGCAATGCTGAGAAAGATTAAAGAGGCAACTAAATCTAATAAAGTCGTAATAATGGGTAACTTCAACTACCCACATATAAACTGCTCGAATGTCTCCTGGGGACACAATTCATAGAAGCAGTTTCTCAAGACCTTAAATCTTTGCTTTTTTGAACCAGCTAATTCTAAGGCACACAAGAGGAGAAACTGTTCTTGACTTAGTCCTAAGAATACGGTGTATAAAATTGAAGGAGATATCCTATCACCGGAAGGTCATCTAATCCAACCCCCTGCCTTCACTAGCAGGACCAAGTACTGATTTTTTGCACCAGATCCCTAAGTGGCCCCCACAAGGATTGAACTCATAACTCTGGATTTAGTAGGCTAACGCTCAAACCACTGAGCTATCCCTCCCCACTTCAAAGCATCACTATAGTTGAGTGATAATAGTAACCACAACAGAATTAATTGGCCCTCCTGGGGGGAGGGACTGCACCCAACACTAGCACTGTGACATTAAGCTACAGAAGAAAGGATTTTTAAATAATGAAGGAGCTAGTCAGAAAGATCCTAAAGTCAAAAGTGCAGAAATTAAAATCCTGAGATCCGTAGGAATGTAAGACATGATGCTGAAGGAACCTTGTGGTCACTGATTCCAGTCCCCTGTTATGGCAGGCAACCCCATCATCCAGTCCCGTTCATAAACTTATCAAACATCATCTTAAAACTAGTTAGCTTGTTTGCCCTCACTGCTGCTATTGGAAGGCTGTTCCAGAACCTCACTCCTCTGATGGTTAGAACCTTCTAATTTCTAGCCTAAAATTTATTCCTGGCCATTTTATACCTATTTGTTCTTGTGCCAACGCTATCTGTTAGCTTAAATAGCTGTTCCCCTCCCTTTTGTTTACCCTCTTGCTATATTTATAGAAAGCAATTATATCTGCTCTAAGGACTGGTCTACACTGCAAAATTAGGTCAACATAAGCTGCCTTGCGTTGCCCTAGTTGTGCATGTGTCTCCCAGTGATGTAAGTGCCCTGTTACAGCAACACAGTAATACCACTTCCCCAGAGACACTGAGTCATAGTCTACATATTGAGGTCAGTGCAGCACGAGTGCTGATACTGAGTTACTTACGTCAACTCTAACAGTCCTCCAGCAGCTGTCCCACAATGCCCGACACTGATCGCTCTGGTCACAGTTATGAACTCCACTGCCCGGAGGTCATGGAGACTGGAAGCCCCTCCCCGAAAAGCCCCACAAATTTTTGAAAAGTTTTTCCCTGATTCTCCAGTTAAGTGAGCACACCTAGCTGCTCTCCATTGTTGTGTGTCGCTTCCCACACTGGTTACACACTCCAGCTTGGAGTAGACAGATATTGGATCTCCAGCTCTGTGGGGAGAAGAGGTTATGCAAACACAGCTATGGACCAGCTGTAGAAACAAGGTCATCTATGAGCTGATTGCATGGGGGATGCAGGAGAAGGGGTATGACAGGGACCAGCAGCAGTGTCATATGAAAGCGAAAGAACTGCATCAAGCATACCAGATGGGCAGGGAGGCCAACAGCTGATCCGGTGCTAAGCCACAGACTTACCACTGTTACAAAGAGCTACATGCCATACTTGGCAGAGACCCTGCTACCAACCCACAGATCACTGTCAATACCTCTGAGGATCCCAGGCCAAAGTATGACTAAATAGGAAAGTTCAGGAGGTTATTCCATCAAGCCAAACAGGTAATCATCAAAAACTGGAGATCCATCCCAACTGAAGTCAATAGAAGGGAGACAACACATTGCATGTAGGGTGGGAAATGAGAAGAGCCAAAAGGGATTTAGGAAAGCAAATAGCTCAGAAGATAAAAAACAAATAAGAAATTATTTAAGTATGTCAGAAGAAGGAAGCCTGTGAGAGAATCATTGGATCTGCTGGGCTACCAGGGAATAAAGGGAGCCATGAAGAATAACGTTACTGTAGAGAAGCTGCATCAATCTTCACCACAAAGAAAGTTGAGTAGGTACCTTTTTTCCCAAGTAATTAAAATAAGGCATGATCAGAGATGTCAGAAGAGTTAGTTCTGGAACAAACTGATAAACTAAATATTAGCTGATGCCTAGACCCAAATGATAAACATCTAAAACTTCTAAAGGAATTTAAGATTGAAGCTACGAAGGTGCTAACAAAATTACCAATTAAAAATGACTACTATATCAAAGGATTGGAGGGCAGCCAATACTATACCTATCGAAAACAGGTGCTAAGGGGTGATTCTGGGAATTACCCAGAAAGCCTTACTTCAGTACCAAGTAAACTATTTGAAATGCGGATAAAAAAGAGAGTGGGTACGATAGAGACAGACCAGCATGGCTTCTGTAAAGGAAAACCACATCTACTATAATTCTATGAGCATGTCAACAGAATAGTGGATAAAGAAGCGCTGGCTGATATAAATGTATATGGACTTTCAAAAATTCCATCATAAGAGGTTATTAGCCACGGGATGAGATGTAAAATACATTCATGGATTTGAAATTTTATGAAAAACAGAAATCTGTGTGGGAGTAAATGGGTAACTTTCAATCTGGCACAGGTGAATGGTGGGTTTCTCCAAATGGTTGATACTAGATTTATTGCTGTTTAGTAAATATTCATTAATAATTTGAACAAGAGGGTGAGCAGGAAAGTACAAAATTTGCAGATGACACACAATTATTTAGGTTAGTCAAGACTAGAGAAGACTGTAAGGAACTCCAAAGGGACCTAATAAAGCTGGGTGAATGGGCAGCATGCTGGCAGATGAAATTCAGTGTTGACAAATGAAAAGTTTGAAGAAATAATCTGAAATGCATATTGCTAAAATTAATCTTAGAGACTCAGGAAAAAGTACCCTATGTTGACGGCTCAATGAAAATATCTGGTCAGTGAACAGTGGCAGGTAAAAAAACCCAAAGACTTAGCGTGTAAAATGAACAGGATCAAAAATAATACTGAAAATAATAATGGCATTATATAAATCAGTGGTATAGCCTGAGTTGGAAAACTGTTAATTTTTGGTCACTGTCTCTCAAAGATTGTTAAGGAACTGAGAGGTCCAGAGTCTGACAACAAAAAAATATTAGCGGCATGGACAGATTATTGTCTCTCTTTAAGAGAATGAAAAGATTGGAACAGTTTAGAGAGGAGATGATTAAGAGGAGACGTGCTAGAGCTATATGGAACATTACAGAAAGGGTAAAGCAAATGCTCCTATTTACACTGTCATAGTACATTAGAAATGTATTAACAAATCTGATTTTAAAAAAAAGACCAAATGAAATTTGTGGAAGACACTGCCACAAAACAGCACGGAGGCCAAGAGCTAAGCAGGTTTCAAAGAAGGATTTCCGATTTATATGGCTCATAAGAACAGCCACAGATATATTAGATAAGATAATAAAATGAATATAAACCTCAATGCTTCAGGGCATAAGCTGGCTGCTAGCTGATATTTCGAAAGAAGGCTTGCTGTGGGCAGGATATTTCTTTATGGAGCTTCTATGCACCTCCTCTGAAGCATCTGCTATTGGACACTGTCACAGGCAAAGGGTCTGTTTCTCCCCTACCTTGTACCTTGTGGAGTAATGTACAACTGTGTAAAGAATTACTAATCCGAATGGTAGCATTTTGCACTCACTTTCCAAAACTGTGAATGATTACATGAGTTGCAAGGCAGTAGAGAATCAGGCCCATGATGTCCAATTAGATGGGCCTGATCCAGTATGGTAATTCCTGTGTTCCTGTGTAAAAATAAGGAAGTCAAAGCAGGACAGACAGACTAACTGCACACAGTCAGTGCATCTCTAGACTGATTGACAGAACAGCAGATACAACAAATAATTCAGATGAGTCACTCTCAGTTAGTAAGGGGTGAATCTCAAAGTGTTCATAAATTCGTTTTATGTTCATACGAACTTTATGTGAACTATTTAAAACTTGGGTCTGACTGGGCTAAAAATCTTGCAACCACCAACTTTCTTGTACAATTCCCAGCACTTTTGCTTTTGTCCAAAGGCGCATGAAAATAAATGCTATGTCATTTTTCATTTGGGTCCAGGTTTTGGTTTTAAGTTACCGGTAGTTCTTATTTTACCTGAACCAGTCTGTTTCTCTCTACTGCTAACAGAATATTTTCCATCGTGCCCTTGGTAGATGGTTGAAATTATCATTATTGATAAATATTTATATAGTGCCGAGAGGCGCCAGTTGGGAACGGGGCCCCATTGTGCTAGGTGCTGGACAGATGTAGAAAAAAGAGGACTTGTCTTGAAGGGCATACAATTTAAAGAATATGACATGCATCCTGAAGAGAGTGCGAGGGGGAAGAATTTCTTTCTGTCCATTTTTTTTAAAGATGCTATAAAGGGTGTGAAATGGCAATATTTTTACTTACAGTATGTATTTTGGCAGTGAGGAAACCTTGTTACGGTTATTTTTAGGAGAGGGAAAAAAAAGGAGAAACATCACTTTTGATTTTATACACAGAAAAATCTTACTTCTATCAATAAAACTTTCCAACTTGTATACAATGGATATAAGATAACAGTGTATGCATTGTTGAGCTATATTAGGGGATTTCATACAAGACTTCCTGATCAATTCCTTACCAGGAAAGTAAAAGATGCTATCTGAAGAAAAACTTAATCTCAGAGTATTTAGGGCTTGATCCTGCACCCAGTGAAATTAATGGAAGTTTTGCCAGTGGCTTCAGCCAGAATCAATAGATATAATTATAGAACCAAGTCATCCAAACTTTTTTGTTTAATGAGTGAAAACATTAGTCATTGGTATTCATTAAATACAGCTCTGTTAGATAAAGAGATTATTTATGAATGAAAACCTACATTGGGAAGGTTATCCTTAAAGAAACTTTTATTTGTACGTTAAGGAAGAATAATGATTGAAATGGGCAGGAGTTGCATATCAGCTCCTCTTTAGCTATTTTGTCATGTAACCTAGTCCTCTTAGATATCATTAAACCAAAGAACAGTGTTAACATTTTAAATTTTCATGTTAGTCAGTGAATGGAAAGAATCAAAAAATCTATTTCTTGAGTGATTTGCTGCAAAACCGTTGCAAACAATCTTAGAGAGCAGTGAACAGCTTGTTAAATTCCTTTACAAGTTTCCATCTGCATAATGCATTTTTAAAGTAGGCTTAAAAATAACTGGTCAAATTAGCCTTAAGAACTTCTTTCTCAAATTATTTTACTTTCCTTTATGAGCCTGGAGAAACTGGACCCACCTAGAACTTATCACTGTTGGATTTTTGTCAACTAATTTAAATTTCACAGTCCCTTTCCTCACCAAAGGAGGTGTAGGGAAAGCAATAACTACATTTACTTTGTTAGATGGTCAGTAGACTTTTCTTTCCAAAAGGCCCCTAGTCTGATGCTCAACTTCCATTGCCGTACAGTTTAAACACTAGCCGGTCAAACCCTGTTTAAGCTGACTTAGCCCATACTGGTTGAAAAGTGGATGTTTAACTAGTTCAGCAAATACCATTCCCAGGCAAATGTAGATAGGGCCTAAATTATCAATATTAAAATTCTAGGAAATCTTAAGAGTTCCATGTGTACTGTGGTGTCTACTGGGCTAGGGACCTGGCTACAATATTGTAGTTCTTGAGCCCCTTCCTCTGCACTCTTAAAATATGAGGTACATTTTTGTGCCCCAGACATAGTTCAGTGCCAAGCTTCACCATGTAAAGGGCACTACCATAGTGGAACTGGGGGCATTTTTACATTATGGGTGCTACAGTGGCACTGCTGCTTTGCTGCTGTAGCGCCATAGTCTAGAATACACAGTGATGGGGGGCGGGGGGTTTCCATTGATGTAGGTAGTTTACTTCCCTGAGCGGCGGCAGCTAGGTTGATGGAAGAATTCTTCTGTCGACCTAGCAGAATTACAGCAGGGACTAGGTTGGCTTAACTGGGGCACTCAGAGAGGTGGATTTTTTACACCCCTGAGTGCTGTATCTATGTCAACTTAATTTTAAAGTGTAGATCAGGCCTGGGTTCCCCAGTGTGGCAGAAGTTACGATGTAGAGGAGGCCTAAGAATGATCAGTGCTTTGAGAGGAGAAGAAAGAGAATCAAACCTGACACGGTTCTGCAATTGCTGAAAGACAGAGAACAGAAACAGATAAAGCTGTGAGGCACTGTAGCTTGCTAAAGTCAGGTTCCACAAATCGGTTTTCCACAAAATCATAGGTCACTGCTAGCATTTAAAGCGGTACTTCAAAACAATTTGTTTCATATATGATATTCTGCCACTGACTTTAAATCTAATTTCTTTTTCTAATTTCTTGCTAAGATTAAAGAGGTGCTATTCATTCTTCTCTAAAAATCATAAGGGTATACGTGCAAAGATGTGCATAGGATATTAGCTTTATTGTGAATCTCATGGCTAAAGATCCATGCAACATTTTGAATATTTGCTAACTAGTATTTACTATTTTTGTTTCTTTCATCAGACAGAGACCTTTCCAATTTGTACAGTATACTGAAAATGAGGACTTGTTTTAAGCAGTCTTTATACAACATTATCTGTACAGAAGATTGTAATTTGTGTTAATATTAAATTGTGAAGATACTATAAAAGTAACTGTTCATCAGTTTTGGGTGACTGAGGCCTGGTTTACCCTAACAAGTTTTGTTAGCATAGCTGTCAGCTAGGAGTGTGAAAAAATCCCACTCTTAACCAATTTAGTGATTCTGACAAAAGCCTTAGTGTAGACAGTAATATCCTTAAAAGTTTTTTTTTTGCTGGTATACTTTACTCTATTTGGGGAGATTGTATAAGCTATACAAGGCCAGAGTTAGTGTCCAGGAAAGTGACAGAACACAGAGGTTAACACTAAGCACAAGCTAACCTACAGAGATCTGTCGATCCATCACAATACTTGACTTTAACACAATTGTTGACCTACTGCTGAGTGACTATGCAGAGTTTGCTTTGTGCATGAACTGAGTGGTGTGTGAAGGGTTTCTGTGTACTAAAGATTTAGGCCTAGTCTATCCTAGGTTATAATCCAAGACACGATTATTATCAGACAAAACAAAACCGCATTCTAACACAATGTGACACTGCCCTGGGATAACATACATGCAACAACATAACCAGGTTGTGCTTCACAGCCTCTCGAAATGGAGCTGAACACGGTTGTGGTGTTTAGATGTGCTTGTAATGATTAGAACTGGGAGCACTGGCTGTTGGGAGTCTGAAAGGACAGGAAACAGGAAGGAGGGGGGAGGAGTTGAGGAGGCGGAGTGAGAGTTACAGAGGGTGCAGCAGCAGCTTGGTAAAGAGATTTCCACTGTAAAAATAAAGTCCTGTTGAAGCTTGTTAGTACCTTGCCTGCTTGATACAACAACGGTGTGGGTGGAGGACGGAGAAATAAGAGGAAGGAGGGAAGTGCCTCTGGCAGAAATCCCCCTCAACTCAGAGCAGCACCAACCCATTGCTTCTCCTTTGACCCAAATCTCACAATTCTCGGCTGCTGCAAAGGATTGTAGTACATGTGGATGGCAGGTCATTTTTTGGTTCAAGAATACAAAGGGATTGAGAACCTTCACAGCAGACCAGAGTATGGTGAAATAATGGTGTTAACACAATTCATAGAGACAGAAGTGCTGGGGATATTGGGATAAGCTGGCTGCTGTCATTTTTACCACCATGTTGTCCAACCTTCTCTGAAAAGTCTTGGACTGGCAAAAACACTAGTGGCCATGTACTGAAATCACCAAGCTAATTCAGATTTATACCCAGGAGTGTATAGATGAAAAAAATAACCTGCTCTGCTACCTAGTTATCCCCAGCCACCTGTTTACAGAATAGCTACAACAGGTGCATCATTAGAATAAGCAGAACTTTCACTATTAATTCTTTTCAGAGTTATTTGTCTGTGGGGAACTGCACCCCATCCTCCTTGGCACCTGCAGAACTGCTGTAATTCCATCCTACCTGTAGATTCAAATGCAAACTATTGTCCAGAATAGTTGGCTGGGAGTTCACCATTTAGGTGAGTGAAAGGCAGGACCTGCAGCTTACAAAAGCTAGTTGTCAGAGCATATGGATCGCTAATTCCGTTTAAGAGCTAGATTAGGTGAATAGCACCTGATTCAGTAAGTGTTCCCATTGGCTTCAGTGGACTACTTCTGGAGTAAGATGCTACTCACTGTGAGTAAAGCTGTCAGACTGGCCCTATGAAATGAGTGTATTCCCATTAATTCAAGTTGCAATAGATCCAGATGCATTGTTAGAGGGACATATTTCAGGATAGCGAGCTATTAAAATGGTATGACATTCCTTGATTAAACTTTAGAGGGTGATGTGAGGCATGAGGACAACTCTGTTTCTCTAATCATCTGAAACATGCAATAATTGTCCAGAAATGCATAGCCTGAAGTGTGGTGTTCTCGTGACATGGAATTTGCACACTTGGCCAGAGAAAAAATGCTGAGGCCTTATAGGTGTGTGTGAGTATGAACTCAGACATTGCAGCTAAGTTCCAGTTGTAACGTCTAAAACCATTGCATGACATTGGAATACTCATGGCATTTTCCTCTTGCGCATTGAGAAGCTCATAACGGTCTTGACTTGACTCTGTCAGTCTTATTCACACTGAATAGTATCTTTCTATGGAAGCAGTCTATGGGGTTTCTTGTGTAGTAAGGTGCTACTCTACATTAATAAGTTTGGTACAATCTGGCCCCTTGATGGTTTAGGATTAGATTCTCGCTTCGGCTGTATGCCAGTGCAGGAAAGTAAAGGGGAATAAGGCACTTCCCTTGCCTCTCCTTTTACACCTTTGCTTTGGATAGGCAGCCCTTAGTTCTGGACGCACAATAACAAGTGGCCTATGTGACCACTTACTTCCCACCCTCACAGATAAGGTGGAGGGGAAAGGGTGAATCTTTGACTCTACCCCTTACTGTGCCAGCCAGCACCGCTGAGGCAATGGGGAGGGGGTAATAATCTACTGCTGGCATAAGCCAGGTCTGGTATAGGCTAGCAGTTAACCACTATTTTAAGAGCCTGGAGGGAAATATGGCTCTGTGAGCCCAATTCTTTCACTGTTGTGCTCATGAGGCACTGCAGCAATGTGCCACCAGGATGCACCTTTAGAGAGGAATCCATGCTCATAGCAAAAACAGCGTGCAATTGGAGACAAACCTTTCCATGCGCAAAGCAAAGTTTCAGCTGATACAAAACATTCTGTTCATTGGGGGGAAACTATTCCTTAATTACATCTGTTAGAATTCTATAGAATAGTGAGGATTTAGCATGAAGTCCAGTGGCTACTTCACAATATCAGATTTTCAGATGTCTTCAAAATTCTTGTTCCATACTTTTAATTCTGGGCATTTCTCAGTCATGTCTCTGTCTGAAAACATAGCAAAAGGGAATCCTGACCCAAGTAAGTCTGGCTCAGCAAAATTCATTTTCAGGGATAAAGAATGTAATCCTTTCTCCTTAATGTGATAAATTGGTTGATAATTTACTGACTGGAGATGCAAGGAATGGAGGGAATGACCCCCCCAAAAAACCCCAACCTTTGAAAACCTGAATGCCATGGTTTGTAAACAGAACAATGGTTTTCAGGGACCTGAAACAATCCGTGAGGCAGTGCAGCCTTCATAACAAAGAGAAGATGTTAACTGGGAGGGACACTGGTTTTCTTTACTGGATTACTCAGGTTGTGGAAGGTACTTTCCATCTGTGGAATTAATGGCCCAGATGCTCCTCAAAACTGACTGTGTTTCAGAATGTTGATTGAACACAGTTTGCCTCCTTCTCCCGGTGTTATCACCTTAATCCAGTTTTAACCTGGTTTGGGGTCATTCACACAGCCAGAAGCAAAATATTAAAACTTGGTTGATTTCACAGGTCTCGTCTACCCTGGAAACTTTAGGGACCTCTGCCATTGTTACACTAGTCCTGGTGCATCTACACTGGTGCTAGCCATGGTGGGAGCACTGGTATAGACTGGCTGCTGTCATTGTTACAGTCATGTCACCAATCATTGTGTACCTCTGCTAGCTGATGGGGGAAGATTTTTCAATACATCTTAAAACATGGGGTCCTGATTGTTTGTTTTTGGACTAATTTTTAGCAAACTTAGGCCCAATTGTGTGCTAGTTGAGCAGAGTTATAGGCTGATACTAACATCACGAGAAACTCAGTGGTTTTGATTGAGTTTCAGATGAAAGTGAAATTCAGTCTTTCAGTGCAAAAGTATATATGAGCTCAGCTGTACTCAGCATGGGGGTTAGGATCATAAGTAGTCCTTGAATCAGGGGTGCACATCCACCGCTAAGCCAAACTGAAGCAAAGGTTCACATAAACTCCTGCAAAATTGAATTGCTGAGATTCCCTCAGCAGTACTTCATTGCCAAACCTCTCTAGTACCTCCCATTTATCTTGCTCTATCCTAGCTCAGAGAGCTGGTCTCATTCTCCTCTCCTCTCAGTTCCTTTCTTATCTAACGCTTTCTTATCTAAAACCAGCCATACTAACAACAGCTGTAATACCAATCAAATTATGTTTGCATTTTGATTCTTTCACATTTTTTTCTCTTTTTTTTGCAGTTTTCCACTTGTCCCACAAAGTCACCCGGGTGGTTCCAGAGAGCGCTCTGCTGATTGTCCTTGGCCTCTTTCTGGGCGGTATCGTGTGGGCTGCAGACCACATTGCCTCCTTCACCCTTACGCCAAATGTATTTTTCTTCTACCTGCTGCCACCCATTGTCTTAGATGCTGGATACTTCATGCCAAACAAATTGTTTTTTGGAAATCTTGGTACCATCCTTCTGTATGCTGTAATCGGGACTGTATGGAATGCTGCCACAACAGGCATGTCTCTCTATGGTGTCTACCTGAGTGGAATAATGGGTAAGCCTGATTCTCAAGAGTCATTGCTAATTAAAATGGGTACTGGTTGGTACATTAGTGGTGCATTACAGATAACTCTTTCCCACAGAAAAACACCAAGTATTAACTAGAGCTGGTTGGAACATTTTCAGGTAAATGAAACTTCAGAGTGGACAGAGCAGGGACTTGAACCTGGTTCTCTAACCTTGCAGGAGACACACACTACCCTACACACCTCACTGGACTGAAAAGCTTGGGTTTCAAGCCAAAACACCACACGTTTTGACACAATTCCATGTTAACAGAAATATTCCAAAAGAGGGGTTTTTTTGTTCCAGTGCAGAACGAATCTCAAAAGTTGCTGCGAAACAGAATTGTCCTCCAGTCAGCTCTAGTATGAATTAAGCAAGGACCCTCTAAGTGTATTTATATAATAGGTCATTGTTTCAACATTTAAAGCTAGAAACCACCATGCTAGAGTAAGATTGAAGACCTGTAATACCAAGTGGCATTTGCAAGGGGCATTCTGCCTATGTAGTACTGATGAATGCGTAATGTCTCTGGGGTGATATGAGAAGCATACATAGCAACAGCTGTTACATCTTTTTGGGGAGGTGTAGTAGTAGCACCATGTTTGGACCACTAGCAACTCAACACTAGCAAATCAGAAGACCACAAGGGGGAATGGAGTCATGGCTGCACTGCTGTTCAGATATGTCTCCTCCAGGGTGTGTAGCACATCTACCTGTACTATGACTTTCTAGTACCTATTACTCATGGAACTCAAGCTCCATGATTCCGGAAGCTTTGTGCTCAGGTGCAAAAAGAATAGTGCTAGTGGTTTCCTAATGCACCCACAGAGGAGCAAACAGAGGCAATCTGATCCAATACTGTTACTCCACTAAATATCTTCTAAAGTGAACTCTGATTCTAGAGAGGGAAAAATCTGCCATGAAGGAGCAGACCATGATTAAACATAAAGGGTCAGAAATAGCCTCAAAGGTTGCTCCCACCATCCATTACAGGTGAAATAACAGTAATTTTGGGGTTCCGATTTTTAAAGTAGTGCCTGGGATTTAGCTACTTATTTTCCATTACATTTAATGGAAAACATGTGGCTTCATTCCCTGCATTGCTTTGAAAATCCTACCTAGAGGTCTAACAGAGTAGGACCACAAATTATATAGCTAGATGTTTACATTTTTTTAAGTTTATAGGCACAATTGAGTGAATCAACAATTTTATACCTGCAAAATTTGAGAATTTTTTTTTTAAATTTGGCTCAGATATACTTTGCCTTACCATTTTTAATCAAATATGAAATCTGTATACCTTTCAAGGCTTTTAAAGTTGGTCAGGATCTGTTTTGTCTATTTTCTCTGTACTTTATTTAATCTAGTGTGTCTCTGGTGCTTATCACTATGGTGTCTGAATGCCAAAATTGATAGCTTTCTGCAGCAAGAAAGTCCTGTAAGAACAGGTTCATAGTTTTGATTGTTTGTTTGGAAGAATGTACTTTTGCTCACCTCAGTGCCTTAACTTTGTAAAGCAGAGATAAGCAGAGGGCAAATGAACACAAGAAAACTTCCATTGTCTGTATGCTGATCTGGCAACCTCTGAGAAAAAGATGTTCCTTGCAAAGGAGAGCTGGAAGGAAGGAATTTGTTGTCTCTAAGGATCTGATTCCATGTATTTATTGAAAACTTGGATTAGCACTCCGACAGGTTTACACTGGCTTCTGAGGTTACAGTAAAGCTAGGCAGCCATGTTGCTAGGATTTGTCAGCCTGAAACCATTTCTCACTTGCCTAGTATTGTTCTGGGTGTTTGTGCTAAGGTTTAATGCTGTTGCTTAAAAAAAGGCATTATTGTGGAGTTAAATGGATGAGATTGCCTTACCTTGTTTTGCAGTAGTCCTACACTCCCATGTAAACAAAATTGGTTTATTTTTGTACCTGAAGATAGCTGTGGGGGTGGCTGTAACATACTGGCTAGCACGTGAGATACCTTATACCTGTACTGGATAGAATGTGGTTTGATCCAGCCCTATAATTATTTGTGATAGGATTCCCCTTTAGTGGCTGGAGGCCTACACATAGGATATATATCAAGCAGTGTTGTCAGACCTCTGGCCCATAGGTCAGGTCTGGCCCACTTAATGTATTTATGTGTCTTGTGTGGCCTACGTTCACATGCTAAAGAATCATAGCTTATTTTTCTCTTTTTCCAAGAATAGAAAGCTTCTAAACCCTCGTGACTGTGCTTGATTCCAATGTGAACAGAGCATCACTCAGGCAGCGTTGTCTTTCTGAGTTTGAAACAATGACTCAAGAGCTGTGAACTACCCTGTTGCCCTCCATTACCCTCAATGAGGTGTAACTGTCTATAAAGCGTAATGATGATACTTTAAATGTCATAATTAATTTTTAATTGATGCTCATTGTAGGTACTGGGATGGTGAAGGGGTTGGGATTTAAGTCCACACCAAGATGGGAATGGGGAGGTCCTGCAGGGAAGGAAATGCAGAGGGAAGAACAGAAGCGGCACCCAAAGATAGGAGAGAGAGAGAGAGAGAGAGAGAAAAAAAAAAGCAGAAGGGTGGGAAACGAAGTAAAAAAAAAGACTACAACCATTTCTGCCCTACTTATCAGAATATTTTCCCAGTGAGTGATGCTGAATGGGACAATAAGATGACTAAATAAAAAATACGATTGATAACTAGAACAAGTAATTTTTTACAAATCATTAAACATTTTGAAACGTCAAAATTATTTCCATTTTGCAGGGCTTGTAACAGACCAGTTAAATAAAAAGAGTCCTGACATTTTTAATAAAAAATTTGTTTTGAAAATGTTATAAACATGACTTTGTTAATGAAAAATTTGGATAAATGTTCTGCAAATACAATTAAAAATATGGAAAATGTTGGGAAAAAGGAAACACTTAAGACAAAAGTTTGTTTTAAATAAAAGGCCATTTTCGGCACCTTTCCTCCCAACCCTCCCCCCGAAATGTGCTCAAAAATTTTAACTAGCTACAATAACTAAAATTGAGTTACAATATAAAGGCCATATTTTCCCCTTTATCTTTGTGCAAACTCTCATTGACAGCAATGGGAATTCCACTGTGGACTGAGAGTAGGTTGTATAGTAATAAATGTATTCCACAACCCTTAAATCACAGTTAAAAATGGGACTCAGCTCTTTCTGTTGAATAGGTTTGACAATCCTACAGCCTGCAACAGCATATGCATCACAGTCATCTGTAAACGGATGGGCCTGATTGCTTAAAACGTTTAAAATGAGACTGCACAAAGAACTAGATAATACACTGTATGCACCATATTTAGTTGACAGGATGATGTATTATGACCTATTAGATCCTTTATCAGTTCTAATCGCCATTATGGAAAAGGCCAGAGAAGCTTGTCCCTGATTCAAACTATGTCTCTCGCAAATAGAGATAAGTAGGACTTGAAAAACTTACATGATACCAGCTAACCAAAGGATTAAATCTAGTAGCCGCATGCTGATATATAAGAAGGGAGAGAAGTCTGGGTACAGTACCTACAGAGAAACCCAGCTCTCCCACTCCAGCTGCTGGGGGAGGAAGGGTACTGGGATTCTTCTTAGTTCTTGGAGCCAGTTTGAGGATTTTACCTTTCATGTCATCCTCTGGAGAGTAGGTGCCAGGGAGTATTGCGGGGTTGTTATTTTGTTTGTTTTTACTTCAAATTTTATTATTCAGGCAAACAAAGATGAAAGTTTAATATCACTGAATGTATGGATGTATATCCATTGAAGACATAGTTGTGATAAAAGCAACAAACAGATTATATGTTTCTTCCAACTCCATTGACAGGTGGAACTAGTAATTGATTAACTCTGATCTATTCCCCAATATGAGAGCAGCTCACCTAAACTGGATTACGTAGATTTCAATTTAAATGAGTGGAAACACCTGTTAAATATGATATTCAGTGTCCTTAGGATGTTACAATTTGCAGAAGAAAAGTATAGAATATGCAAGAAGATCAAAATAATAATAATAATGAAAAGGAAATGCTACTTTAAAAGTACATTTGGAAGAAACATAACTTAAATGTTAAACTAATGCTCACTGTCACCCTTCCACTTCACAAGGGAAAAAAGGAAAACCAATCCCAAGTCATGCTGACTGATTCCCCCCAATCATAAAACTAGCACTCACACTGTTGCTATTACTGGTGGAACTACACGGACAGTGAATTCCCAGTTAATGAATTCCAATTATGAAGTTTAGCAATGTAGACAAGGTCCTAGCTTCCAGGTGACGTCCAGAGTGACAATTGTTCTATAATTCTTTAGAGGCAGTGCATTGAATTAGAGGATATGGGTGGTAGGTTTGGTAGCCTAAGTAAAACTCAGGTTTAGCAATCCCACCTCCCTTGACACTATTTTGTAATAGTTATAGATGTACCCTAACCTTCCCATCAGTATTTGCTCACTAGCTTTTGGAAGTTCTTAAAGAATGTAGCAGCAATCATAATTGGTAACATATAAAACAGATAAGAGATGTAGGTGAGCCAATTCATTTTAAAGGCGTCTGTCTTACAGTGTCATGCTATCCATAGTTATTGCCATTGAGCTATCTCTTCCTTAAACACAGCAAGGAGGGTAAGAATGTTACGGAATCTTTATTTGGAGTCAGGTGCAGGGCCAGCTTCAGAATTTTCTGCCAGGCCTGAAAATATTTTGCCACTGACGCCACCCTGCTTCCCAATCACTCAAGCTCCCCTCCCCCCCAAAAAACCTGACTGTGACCTGCCCCCTCCCCTGCTCACCGCCACTCTGTATAAACATGAATTAAGATGACTGTCTCCATTTTATAAATAAATAGAGTAACTATGTGCTTCTGAAAACCAGGAATGTCTCTGTTCCTGTAATTCTTGTCAGCTTTGCAGAAAATGATATTATCCTGCTTGTTGGTGATGGTATGGAGAGATGGTCTCTATTCCTCTCCCATCTTATTTGCTGCTGCCAGATGGGGGTGGGTTGTGTCTGGTACTCTACCCAGCCTCCAATTTTGGGTCCTCCTCCTGGATGAATAGCTCCATGCATATTGTAGCAAACATTTGAAAGTAAGTTCCTCGTTCACTTACGTGCCAATCCCTAAGTACTCTGGACTTGAAAAGTTACCTCCACACATACTCACCAGAAGGAGAGACCGGATGAGCCTGGGGGAAGTGTGCCCACACTGCCATGCTGCAAACACACCAAGGCCACAGCTCTTCAATGTTCATTACCAAACTGTTATTCCCAAACAAATACATCAGTTCTGTTCCCTTCACCCCAAAGCAAATAACTTCTGGTGCACATATACATCAATTAATAAAATGGGGCTCTGCACCATCCCTTTCAATAAATGGATTCTGGGCTCTGCCCTGCTTCCCCCACCCCTCATGAATTTTGAACTCCCTGTAGTTAATAAATACTGCCCCCTGCCCGACTCCCATTAATTAATTCAGGTGCCTTCTTCTGCCCATTAATGAATTCTGAGCCCCAGATAAATGAATGGGACTCCATACCCGTTTGTACAACTTCTCTGGAGCTGCAGGATTCTGGGATGTGCCAGGAGACCCTTAGCAGGAATGTCAGCTTCTCTGCGCCTCTCCCTTCCTCTTTAAGGAAAAGTGCGTGTGCTACACTTTTTTCCTGCCCCTCTCCTGCCATCTGCAAAGAGCAGTTGGCTCTGCCACTCCACCCTCTGCCTCTCCCTCCCCTCCTGAGAAAGAGGAGCACTTCAGGGGGCTCCTCTGCTTCCTGGTCACCCCCTTACCTCCTATGAAGGACCAGGGTTGCTCTGCTCCTTTGGTCTTCCTTGCTCTGCAGGGAAGGAACCAATTGCTTGTCAGTCCGCTTGCCTGGGCAACATTTCCAGTCTCTCTAGGCGAGCAGGCGACTTGGCTTTTTAAACAGTGAGTCATTAAACATGACTTGGCTCTCTGCATGGATGAAGTGCTAGTGACATCATCAATAAAACTGTGGCCTCACAGCTTGGCAAGTAAGTGAAGGAGGAAATTATTTTTAAATATTTCATTTTAAAATGCATGTATTTGTAATTTCTAAGGGTACGTCTTCACTACCCGCCATATCGGCGGGTAGCAATCGATTTCTCGGAGTTCGATATATTGCATCTCATCTAGATGCGATATATCGAACTCTGAACACGCTCCCGTCGACTCCGGAACTCCGCCACCGCGAACGGCGGTGGCGGAGTCGACGGGGGAGCCCCAGACATCGATCCCGCGCTGTGAGGATGGGTAAGTAATTCGAACTAAGGTACTTCGACTTCAGCTACGCTATTCGCGTAGCTGAAGTTGCGTACCTTAGATCGAACCCCCCCCCCCAGTGTAGACCAGGCCTAAGGGTCTCCTATATTCTGCCGACCTTCCAGTTTGAGATGCTTGCATTACTGTTCCCTGTCCTGTGGTTACACTCAGAGGCTATCTGCTTCCAGGGCTATCAATCTGGAACCTTTGTTCAGCATGAAATTAAAGTGCTTTTATAGAAGAACTAAACAAAGTTAATTTCCTGGATGAGAACAAAAATACTGAAATAAATGTTGAGTTAGTTTGATACCATAATCAATTTTCTTGAGGTTGCCCAACCGTATGCTGCTTACTCACACAAAATTCACTTTTGCTTCAGTGGGAGTTTTGTCTGACGAAGGAGTCAAGAAATGTGCTTTGAGGACAAATTCTGCACTTAATTACATAGGTGTAACTCCCTTGAACTGATTCTAAGTAAGTGAGAGCAGAATTTGGCCTGTTATGTAAAGAGTGTGCTACTAATTTGGGGCTGGTTCCTTCAGGACCATACAGAGATTCATCTCGCTGGTGGTTTTACATATCTGTAAGTTTTTGTTTTGTTTTCATAGGCCAGCTTGACATTGGGCTACTGGACTTTCTTCTGTTTGGCAGTCTGATAGCTGCAGTGGACCCTGTGGCTGTACTGGCCGTGTTTGAAGAAGTTCATGTCAACGAAGTTCTGTTTATTATTGTTTTTGGAGAATCTCTGCTGAACGATGCTGTAACTGTGGTAAGAGGATTTCATATCCAAGAGTCACCCCAATTCTGGAGGGTTTATTCTGGACTAATATATCCACCATGGAATAAAGTAGCCTATTGTCTGTGGCTATCTGTTCACTTGTCAGCTACCACACGCAAGTTCTATTAGCTTGTTTGCAGACATTTTGTTGCAAGTATTATCTGAATGTGAAGAGGGCATGCAGGTTGCGTAGTATGTTCCTATTCCCTGGTTGGATAAATACAACTCATAAAATGCCGTTTCTGGTACAAATACTTTATTTGCCATTTCTAGCCATCATGACTATCATGATTTACTAAATTTATTTCCCGAGGTTTTGGGCTATCCTCTGCTAGTTCTTTGAGCTGCTTGTATTCATTTTGTCCAATTTTGCATATGCTCTTAATCTATGTACACCTCCCACATACCTTCTTTGTTTATGTCATCTTGGCCTTTCCAACTTTCATCACTATTTATCTGATTGCTTCCACGGTCATTACTGACAATGTTGCTTCCCAGTGACATTCATTTATCAGATGACAAAAGTTGCAGTGTTACCAGCTCTTCTGATTTTATTGAGAGTCTTGCAATGTGGGGTATTATTCTTAAAGCCCCAGCTCTGGGAATCCGGAGAATCCCAAAGGAATCTCAACTTTCATTTTTTAAAATGTTTCTCGACCTGATGGTTTCAGGAAAAAGTTTTAAAATGTGACCCCAGTGCTTTGTAAAGGCCCAGAAACCAAAAAGCATATAAACAGAACTTAAAATGCATTGTTTTTAAAAATCTCATGATTTTTGAATACTTGGGGTTGCAATAATGTGGTCAGCAGTTGGATATGTATAAATATCTCTGAGGACTACAATGTAGAGGAATAAGAGACATATAATACAGCCTAGCTAACTTAAGTTATTTCTGTAACATCTCCTCACTAGCCCTGTTCCTGTAGCAATGAAAGTGTTATCATAATTCCCCAAATATTATCCTCAATTTCTTTAATTTTTGCCCGGAGACCCATTTGGTGCTTACCAAAGTAGAATTCTCCAGCGTACATTTTAATTAAATAAACACAATATCGAAGAGATGATTTGATAATCAAATTATTTTGCTTTTAATTTCTTGGTGATTTATTTTGCCTATCCATTCCCTTTTGGATGCACAAAACCTAAAACATTTTTTTTAACCCACAAATCACCCTCTGTGCTAAAATGATAATTATAATCCATTTATCATAATTCTCACTTTTCTTCATCTTTCTTTACTATCCATGCCTTCTTTAAAAAAACTTCCATCAAGCACTTAGCTGCTACAGTGCTAGGCTCTATGGATGACCCTTGGAGACACAGGCAGACAAAACAGCCAGTTTTTCAGATAGATATATTCTACATATTTCATTTTTATCATATTTTGGCCTCTTCCTGTTTGATTATGTATTCTTGAAACAGTTTGCTGCTTCAAAATAAATGGATTTTTTTACCTCAGTCTAACAAAATTTCAGGATTTACCAGACCCATACATGTGATTATTTGAATTGGCTTGATTCAGGAACAAATATTAAGAGAAGCTACTTTTCTTTTTAGGTGCTGTACAATGTGTTTGATTCTTTCGTTGCAATGGGAGCTGATAACGTGACTGGGGAGGACTGCGTAAAAGGCATTGGTGCGTAGAATTTAATTATATGTTAATCATTGATAAAAGTCTGCAGGATTGTAATAATAAATCATTGTAATCCTGTCATTTTATGGCCTTTTGTAGCAGTGTGCGACCCACCACTGCAGCACCTCCTGCTGGCCATTCTGGAATTAGCTTAAGTCCTTCCACAGGACGCCCTCCTCTGGTGGTGTCTCGCTCGCCGTGCCCCACTCCACTGTTTCTCCCATTTTTGGGGGAACTTGCAGTCTATAGTCCAGTCACTCGCCTTAGTGGCCTGCTGCAGTCACCAGTCTAGTCCCTTGCTCCAGGGGCAAACTGCAGTCTGTGTTGGCCACTTCCCTCAGGGCAAGTGGGGGCAGCCCTAGCACCTTAACTGCCCTTCCTCCAGGGCCTCAGTCTGGCAGTGGTCAGCCAGAAGCTCCTTCTGCTCTGCTACCCTGTCCAGCACTGTTCTAGCCATGGTGCTCCTAGGCAGCCAGTCCTTCCCCCTAGCAGGCCAGGGAGAGACTCAGTCTGCTTTGTTGAGCAGCCCTTTATATATGGCCCCTGCTGGCCCTGATTGGCCACTGCAACAAGCCACCTTCCAATTGGCTCGCTTAGTGAGCCTTCCTCTAATTGGAGGCTTCTGCATAGGCTCCCTCTGGCCTTCTTTAACACTTCCTCTGCCTGGTGTGGGGAAAGTGTCCCACTACACCTTTACAGACCCTTTTCCTTCCATCTCTAACCCTGAGGTTCTGCGGCACACCCCAGAAGAAGAAACCCACACTTGTACCTCCTCAATATTTGAGAACTCTAGCAGAAGAATTTTCCTCCTGAGTAGCAGCTCTGGGTGTTGAGCTTGGCCTCTGAAATCTAAGTAATAGTTGTGTTAGATGGTTAAGACTACCTGACTTGACAACTATGCATATTTTCTTCCTGATTCTGCCCTACCATCCCTACCCTTTTGGAGCCAGTCCAGCAGAACAGCTCTAACCAGGGCCATCCTTAGGCCTACGCAGCATATGCAGCTGTGTAGGGCACCATGAAATTTGGGGCATATGCGGCAGCACCAGCCCCGGTGACCAGCCCTATCCCTTGGCCGCCCCCCCCTGCAAGGTGCAGGGCTGTCCCTACAGGAGGTGGAGCCCCAGACAACTCCCTCCGCCCTGCTTCTTACCCTTCTCCCCTGCTCCGGCCCACTCCCATTCCGCCTCTTCCCCCAGCGACTCCACATTCACCAGCTGCGGCAGGAAATGGAGCAACCCGGTCTCAGCCCGCTGCACTCCGCCACCTCCCAGCCATGGCACTCTGCTTCCCGCCACCGGTGAGTGAGGGGTTGGGGTAAGGATCACCCCCAGCTCTCACCGGCGGCGGGAAGCAGAGAGAGGCGGCCCCAGCCCACCCTGCTTCCCTTGCCCTGGCCCCAGCCATGTCGCTTGAGTTGGGGAAAGGACCTCCCCCGGCTCTTACCGGCGGTGGGAAGCAGAGCACCACGGCTGGGAGCTAGCGGAGTAGAGCGGGTTGGGGCTGGGCTGCTCTGCTTCCCGCCACTGCTGGTGAGTGGTGGTGGTGGGGGGATCCCTTTCCCCAAGGCCCTTCCGCAAGCAACACGGCTGGGGCTGGGGCAAGGGATGCGGAGCGGGCTGCTTCCCCGCCAATCCCCTGGGCCACTCTGGGCCTGTGGGCCCTCCAAAAGTGGCCTCCCACAGCTCCTGTCTCCCAGACCCTGGGTGGGGGGAGGCCTGGGCCCCACATGCCCTCCCCCCCCACAGGGGATGCTGCGTAGGGCACCCAAATGGTTAGGGATGGCCCTAGCTCTAACCCACTCCTTTCCTCTAGTAGGAGGGCTTTTGTAGCTGCAGCATTGTAGTTAAAGGGTTATATAGATATATATTCCCCATCTCTTTTAAGTAATCAGGATTTGACAATGGTTACCAAGCAATGTTGTCTAAGATGTTGCAGTTCTTTCGCATTCTAAGCATAGGGAAACATTGTATTATTTTATGTACCACTGTGTTAATGGTGATCCAGGCATATAATTTTGTATGTGGTCTCGGGAAAATTTGTCTTTATGGTGTAATGGGGAAATTTGTTTGGGGAAAACTCTTGGATTTTGAGCAGTCTTACTGTGGTGACCTCTAACAATAAAACCTTGTGTTTCCCTGAATTTCCTTAAGAATTCCATATACATACAAAGCATTCAAAAGTGATAAATATATGTTTAGAGGTTTTTTTTAGGTAGCTGAATTATGTCTCAGAAAGATGGGGTTCTAGTACCATCCCCCAATATCATTAACCATTTGATAGGAAAGCCGGTAATAATTAAGCCAGTTAGAAGGTATTGATTTTCTTTTAAAATCAGTATAATTTGCATTTGTCCTTGTTTCAGTGTCTTTCTTTGTGGTGAGCCTGGGTGGAACATTTGTTGGCATTGTCTTTGCGTTCCTGCTTTCCCTGGTCACTCGCTTCACCAAGCATGTCAGAATCATTGAACCTGGATTTGTGTTTGTGATCTCATACCTGTCCTACCTCACAGCAGAGATGCTTTCTCTTTCTGCCATCCTTGCGTAAGTCTTTTATTTTATTGTTCTCCCTGGCAGCGCTGGAGATGGAGTGTGGTTTTTAAAATCAATGAAATGTTAGATTTAAAGCACAGAGGAAAACTAGAGAATACTACACATAAAAAACCAAAGACCTGTTCTTAAAATCATGATCATAAGTAAGCAATGGGTTTCAGATCTAAAATACAGCCTTGAAAAGGAGTGAGGTTTCCAGGGTCCGCTTTGCAGCATGAGGGCCCTTATTGTAGAATATACTTATTTGTTGGTCCCTTATATGAATGCTAGTGCTTTGATCATAACTGCATAGAAATTCAAATTTTCATTCTGCCACAGAATTTGTGATTAACACAAACATTTTCTAAAGCATGAGACAAAGGAGAGTATTGCTCTGACAAGCTGCTCTCTCTACTTACAGATTTTAAACTGCCAAATATTATATTATTCTTTTAAACTTTCTCCACATGGCCAATTCCCCAGTAATCAGCTAACTAGGTGTCAGGACAGGCAGAGTAAATTTGCCTGCCCTGTGTTGAATCCCAGTGTGATCTTTCCCCACTGCTGTTTGTTGGTTCTGAGCATACCTTCCATCTCAGTTTTGCCTATCCACTTTCAGTTGTTATTAGCCTCTACTGTTTCACAGGCTCTCAACCAGAGCAACACCATAGCCAGTATTTTCAAGATCTGAAAAACCTACTGCAAATGTCAACTTAGGTTTATATCTAGTGTAAGCTTGAAAGTATTGACTGTGAAATAGTATGGAAAGTTGAAAGGCAGAGGCAGCTGGAGTTTTTTATGCTCTAATTAAACATTATCTTAGGGGGTGAGTGTTTGTGATATGTTTTCTTCTACAGTATTCATTTAGATGCATTTATTTATTTCAAGAATACCAACTGGAAGCTTTTTTTCCCTGTCTGGCAACTAAAGTAGAGAGAGAAATATGTTGCAATAAATATTATTATTCAAAGAAATGATGGGTTTCTTTTCAGGATAACTTTCTGTGGTGTCTGCTGTCAAAAATACGTCAAGGCTAATATTTGTGATCAGTCTTCTACCACCGTGAGGTACACCATGAAAATGTTGGCAAGTGGATCTGAGACTATTATATTCATGTTCCTGGGAATTTCAGCTGTAAATCCAGACATCTGGACGTGGAACACAGCTTTTATACTATTGACTTTGGTCTTTATCTCAGTGTACAGAATCATTGGTAAGAAAAACTGTCATTCAATTTTTGCAGTGTTGATGCAAAACATATTTTCATGTTATATGGGATCATGGCATTTAGGGGCTTGTGTTTTTTGATATGCACCCATAGTTCTCAGTAATCTCAGTTAAAGTTATTACAACTGATGGTGGGTAGGAGAATAGATTCTTTAGTAAGCTTCATCATTTGCTGAAATCATAGACCGTTTTAATCAGATGTGTCAGGTAGCACATCTGAGTCACGCAAGGATGAATTTCCTGGATTTTGCTGGTACTCACAAATCTCTAGGTCGAATGGACTTTATGCTAGAACTTCTACCTAAACAAAAGACTTGCACTTTTTGTCAACCATCTCTTTACTCCTCCCTCTTCCCTTAGCTTTTTTAATTCTATAATTAAGAGATTATATTAAGCTAATTTTATGCTTGGCTTCAAGCTTGAGACATGATGATGTAAGGCCCAACACAATTATAGCTCATATTCACTGGAATACGGTGCAAGTGATTTCCAATGGCTGGTGAGAAACAAAGAATGAGAGGCAATGCTACTGCACCCATTTGGTGTACTGCAAAATAGCAGGGATTAGCTGTCATTTTATTGGCACTATAAATGATTCACTTTCAAATGTCAAATTCCAAATAATGAATATGAATTTGCTAGGGTGTCGCTTATGTTCAAGTCAGTACTATTTAACCATTGCTTTGTTAAGTAGCAAAAAAAGACAGCCATGTAATATGCTAAAGTACTCCTTGAGTGGAATGTACACGCGCACATTCGCATACACTGACACCCAGGAAAGAATTAAACAAAACTTGTCTTGTGAAGGCTTCAATACTTGAGTTCAAAGAAAATACAAATAAAACCCTATAGTTAGATGGCTGCTCTTGCCTTTTTGGTTGGAGCCTCCTGGCGCATGAGTGGAAGACTAACCCTATGTCCTTCCAGATAGCATTCTGCATAGCAAACTGATAGAGTCTAATTAACTGCCTCTCCCAGCAACCACCGGGGTTGTGTGCTGCTTCAATAAACTGTTACATCCTTGACTGTTAGCGTTTTTGACATAATCCTGGGTAACTAATGGTGGAGCTGTATTGATGGACTATACACAGGGGCTCCAGTAAGAGTCATCATCAATAGCCAAAATAAAATTTAAAAATATCAAGAATGACAATAAGTGTCAGTGAAATAATTAAACTAGATGGTTGATTAAAAACACCGGAGATATGGTGATGTCAGGCCTTACATAGTTACAGCTCATGTTCTCCTGGAGGAACCGCAGTGGTGACCTGAATTTCTTTACAGAGATCCCTCCCACTACCAGGCGAGGGGCACAATCTGCACTCCTGAGCACAGGGACTACTCCTGGGGAGAAGTGCACAGAAGGGGAGGGATGCCTGCCCTACCACAGAAGGGAGCACACAGTGCGTGCACCCCTGTATGGGATGATGCAGCCCTCACTGCCTCTGCACAGCTGGAAGCTCCATGAGGCATTGTACCTTCTTGATCTGCAAGTCCCCGCCCCAGGCTCTTGCAGAGGGATACATCTCTGCAAGGACCCCAGTGTAGAGTGCTGGTGTAATGTTGCAGTTTAGCCCCCGAGACACAATGGTATGCAGTCAAAAAATCTACAGTATGACATGTTAACGGTGTCACGTTGCCTCCTGAAATCAACACCGTTATAACATCACTGTCTTCTTGAAAATAACAGAGTAAAATGTCATAAAGCATTTCTTACTGCACTGGAAAGTCTGCTTTACTCTTCCTCCTCTGTTACATTTCAAGTAGCACCACCCAGGAGGCCAGCCTGATGATATAAAAGTAGTGCATTTTGTTGCCATCAAGGGGTGTGAAATGGGGTCCTTACAGATTGTGGCAGTGAAGAGATATAGGTTGAAATCTTGGCCCCACTGAAGTCACTGGGAGTTTTAATGGTTATGGGGGGCGTGGGAGAGTCCCAGAGCTCAGGCTCCAGCCAGAGCCCTGAAGTCTACACAGCAATGAAACAGCCCCGCAGCCCGAGCCCTGTGACCCCGAGTCAGCTGTGGGTTTTTCTTTGCTGTGTAGACATACCCAGTTAGAGTGACCAGATAGAAAGTGTGAAAAATCAGGACGGGGTGGGGGGTGATAGGTGCCCATATAAGAAAAAAGCCCCAAATATCAGGACTGTCCCTATAAAATCAGGACATCTGGTCACCCTACACCCAGTGGGGCCAGAATTTCACCCAGTGTTCCCACACTGCAGGGACGTCACTCCAAAATTAACCCTTCTGGCCAACACTCAGAGCAGGGATGCTGATTGCTGGAGAGAACTGCATCCGTTTCCTTTGGTTGGAAGCGAGGGGGGTGGTCACAAGGAAGTAGGACCTTAGAACCTACTGGAAGGAAGAGAGTAATGAATGTAACAGAAAGTTTGTTTTTAAAGGAAGGTGGTTAATCCCTTTCTGTTACACTTCAGTGAGCCTGTCACTTTTGTTTTTATAGGTGTAGTGATACAGACATGGGTTCTAAACCACTACAGAGTGGTCCAGCTGGAAATAATAGATCAAGTGGTAATGTCGTATGGTGGACTACGGGGAGCTGTTGCTTTTGCTCTAGTTGCACTTCTGGATGAGAAAAAAGTGAAAGAGAAAAACCTATTTGTCAGCACAACTATCATTGTTGTGTTCTTTACTGTTATATTCCAGGTAATTGAATTACTTGCTTCTGCTTCTTAAAAAGAGGAGGAGGAGGTCTAAAAGGTATGGACGTGCCCCTCCATTTAAAGCAGTTCTCAGCTGTAGGTGAGGTACTGTTTCAGTGAGCCAAAAACATAATTGGCTTTGTAATTTTAGTAGCAAAGATCCCATTTTATGTTTTCACGTGGCACCACAGGGGACAAAACACAATTTGCTGTGTGCTAAAAAATGTTCAGCCTTAACAACTGCAGTGTATTAATAGCGCTCAGGTTAATA
This sequence comes from Mauremys reevesii, assembly GCF_016161935.1. Lineage (NCBI taxonomy): Eukaryota > Metazoa > Chordata > Testudines > Geoemydidae > Mauremys > Mauremys reevesii. Next base: position 112,920,323 of record NC_052624.1, on the reverse strand, counting down.
TTTGAATGGGTATCCTTCCCCTCAGTTGAATAACCAAGGGAAGCAGTCTTTTTACTGGTAATTACAAATATTAAACTGTTTTAGCATATGCCCTCTGACACATGTTTTTAAAGGGTATAAAAAAGGAATGGAAAAAAACATAATTCTACATGAAATCACAATTTCTGGATAAATAAATCAACATTTGCTTAAGTGGAACTAAGGTGACTGACACCAGCTAAGGATCCAGCTCAGATAGATTATAATGTTCTTAACATGTCAGCTTTTCAGAACAGATTGAGAGTAGATTTATATTCTTCGTAAGATGATTTTAAAATTTTTATTAATGTCTTGTTATCTAGGGTTTGACAATCAAGCCTTTGGTACAGTGGCTAAAAGTGAAGAGAAGTGAGCACAGAGAGCCCAAACTGAATGAGAAACTCCATGGCAGAGTAAGATTGTAATAGCAATATCAGGGGGGTTTGTGATTCCAATAGAAATGACTAGAGCTGATCAAAAACCAGGAAAGAAATTTCATGAAATGATTTCCCCTTTTGACAAAAACTAATTTCAAGATCAAAGAGTCCCGTGGTACCTTATAGACTAACAGACGTATTGGAGCATGAGCTTTCGTGGGTGAATACCCACTTCGTCGGATGCATGTCTATAAGGTGCCACAGGACTCTTTGCTGCTTTTACAGATCCAGATTAACATGGCTACCCCTCTGATACTTCAAGATCAAAGTAATTTTTATCAGCTCTATCAATAATGAACTGGCTTGCCCAGTTGTTTTCTGGTTACTCTTCACATTGCTTGGCGGGATGCCCAACTGGCTACGTTTTTTACTTCCTAAACCCTCTGGGGATGGGAGACAACCTGCTCAGCCTCGTGGGGTAATGGGGCCCATTATTGTTCATGTGGAAGAATTAGTGGTTGGGACATAGGGGCTTGATTTTGGGCAAGTCAGTTGAAGCATATGAAAATAAGTTTACTGTAAAGACAAAACTTTAACTCTTAATATTGGTTTATCTGTGTAAGGGACAATTACCGGGTAAGCAATTATGAGAACATATAACTTGCATATTACATAAACAGTAGCGTATAGTCCAGTGTAAGTGCTAATTTACAAATTAGCAGAGACAGGTTTCTAATCAAGACTGAATGCTGTTCACACCCCATATGTCTTGCACCTTTGCAGTCCTAGAATTTTAAAGACTCTTCACCTTCAGATCTCTTGAAATTCACCTTTAAGAGAAGGTCCTAATACACTTTTTACATAACTCCTTCCTGTACTGAATATTTTCATAGCGCTCAAGGTCAGAAGGGACCATTAGATCATCTAATCTGACCTGTATAACACAGGCCATAAATGTCACCCAGTTACCCTGGTATTGAACCCAATAATGAATGCTGTCAAGTCTGCATCGTTCTGATAGTTTTAAAACTAGACGTTACCTAGTGTGAATTAGTAACTCGCAACAATTTTTCATTGCAACAGTGGATACGTTATACACGAGGGAAAGGTAACCAATTAAGCATGTTAACAGTTCAACTCACAAACACAGTACTTACCTCTTGATGTGGCCTTAAGTTTTTTCATGTAGACAGAGTGCCAAGTCTGAGAGGTGTGTCCCATCCACCTCTGCCTCTTTGGAAACCTTAGTCTGGTCCTGCATATACCACTGTGGCCCCCTGCTGGATCCTTGAGTTTCAGTGGACTCCAGTTCTAATGCTTCTGAATACATCTGATGTTGAGCACACTGTTGCTTGTCAGCTGAGATGGTGTCTGTCTTACACCAAGAGGAAAGCTTACAAAATACTCATGGCAGAGAAGGAAAAGAATACAAAACACCCAGAAGTACCCTATATACTTTGTTCTTTCAGAGTTTCCCGACACATAAAATCATACCTTCCAGCTGTGTATTTGTGAAGTACCTTTGGTGTGTGAGTAGCAAGTTGAGGGCTTCGTTATGGCATTAGCCATAGCCCTTCTTTAGATGCAGTGCAATGCTGCTCCACTACAGTGTGAGTTCCAGTAGGGATTGTGTCTCAGGGAAGCACAATGCCTCCAGGAGCTCCTAGGAAGGGCACCCAAAGCACCACCCTCAAGATAGCGTAGTATACATTCCCAACCAATGGTAACGAGGTACCTGACTTATCATACCTTATTCTGTACATCCCTAACTCTCTGCTGTATAGATCTGGTGAGGTGATCTTGAGCACCATGCATATATTATATTCAGTAATAATGCTGATCAAGTGCACCAGTCACGGTGTGCACTAATCTAACTAAACTAAACCTGTCATGCTGTAGATCTCCAATAAATCAGTCAGCTTTTCAGAGTAAAGATTAAGAAGGCCTAGAAATGAAAAGTCAAATTCTGCTCTCAATTACACTGGTGTAAATCTGAGTGGGAGTAATTCTGTGGAGTGGAGTTACACCAGTGTAAATAAGGAACAATTGAGGACAAAGATTTACCCAAGGTGTTGAGTGTTTTACAGTGATAATAAAAGAGGATTGGTATTCACACTACACTGAGGGAAATATTCATTCTCAAAGAGTATGGCAAGGAGCTAGAAGCAACAAGAAAGAAACCTTCAGCTGATTAAGAAAAGACAAATACCTCATGCACTTCTGAAAGCAAAAAGGAAGGAGATGCAAAAGTGGGATTAGGATGAAGGGGCAATAAAACTGAGAGTTAACAAAATGGGGTCCGATTCTCCTCTTACTTAGATTCGGGTAAATCAGGAGTACTCAGTGGATAGCACAGTGATAGAACTGGTATGAGAGGAGAATAAGGGCCTGCATCTGTAGGAAAATTAGACGTTAATCTCAGCACACTCATGTACACAGGAAGTAATTCCACTGGTATTCATAACATTGTTCTGGAAAGACACCAAATATGACCCCATATGAATTAAACTATTTAATAGCAATGCCCTTAACTTCCACACAATATTTATTTTATGTTCCTTTTTGATAGGCTTTTGATCACATTCTTTCTGCTGTTGAAGACATATCTGGACAAATAGGACATAATTATCTGCGAGACAAGTAAGTAGTGTTAGCTGCCCTTATTTTACTGACCTGGGATATTTAAGGAAATGAGAATGTATTAACATAGTGGTAGCTTTGCTTACATCTGTTTGATGAGTGAAATGGGTCTTTAGGGAATAACTGAACGGAGACAGCTTGGGTGACACTGGTCCCTTTCCCCCGCTCCACCCCTCACTTCCCACTCCCTGACTTTCTGGAGTTAATCACACTAGATAAAAACCACATTGTTGCAAAAATGTGCATTACCTGCGCAGTTAGAAACCATTTAGAATATTCAACAGGAAGATTTTTTAAAATTCTAATATACTTCTCAACATTGATCCAGTTTGTTTACATTTTTGCATTCCATTCATCTTGGAAAATGAAACTACACTGGCTATTTTCATCGATTTCATCACTGTGAGAAAGACTCTAATGGCAATTCACAGATTAAACACCTTTGCCCTCCTCTGCTTCAGTAATCATTTCCTGGAGAACCAATTTTGTTTATTTTAGATAGAAAATCCCTTTTGTAAACTATGACTTTTAAGTGTTTGAGGCTGTCCAAGTGAAAAATCTGGGATGTTACCACCATCTTTTCAGTTTATAACACTTTAACCGGTTGATAATCCACTGTGGATTTTGGGGACTGTCCATCTCCCACCAATGGAACCTTTTCAGTGTCACAACTAAGGCCTGGGATTAGGCCTTTGCTAATGTCATCATCCGTATCTAGGGATCTATGCCCGTGTAGAATTATTTGAGAGGTGGCCATTTGTACAGGATTTGAACTGAACACACAATTTTAGCCCCTCTGATACCCACTTTAGGAACCATATTTGTGTGTATGGGAAAGGATGTTAATCTGTTCCAAATTGAAACACACAAATGTTACCTCCTTGGACAATAGGTTCTTCAGCTTCCAAATATTTTCACAATTTCATTTCAATTATATATAATGGATTATAATGAAAGTGCTCAGAAACCACGGCGATGGGCAGACTTTGAGAACTAGAGCAGGGAAGGAGAATAAAAGGGAAAAGACTATTTAAACCTGGAAATGTAGTTTCTTATAGTGCTACTTGAGGATGGGAAACCCTTTCAGCCAGGGGCTTAAAGCAAACTCTTTCTTTCCCCTCTGTTCAGTGTAGCAATGCTGCAGTAGGGCTGAAATAGAGAGCTTGGAGAGACCAGAAGTTTGAGGGGAGCGTTGTTCAAACCAGCTTCTGAGAGAATCTGGAACTCTGGAATCTATACAAATGTCACCTATTATGGTTTGTTCTGCCATAATAGATGACATTTGTACACCTAAGATAACATTTAATGCTCCTTAGCATAGCAGAGTAAAGAGAGATTTCCATTTGTTCCTACAATGATGTGTTTATGAAAAGCCATTTTCCCTTGGGTAACCAGGAATCCTGTCCTGGATTTGGGTATTGGGAATGAATTTCTGACGATGAGGAAATAAGAGGACATTTCCTTAGATGTGGCGCGTTGGCTGTGATGGTGATGAAGCTGAGGCTTTTAAAGTCACAGGCCAGACAGAGCCTGACTACTTCAACGTAGGAGGGGGGCCTCCCTGAAAAAGGAGGAAAGGCCCGACCTAATCTAGATACTTGGCTGACTATTTGCTTTGGTGACCAAGATCTCCTGAATAAATGCAATCTCAAAGTTACTGAGAACAGGCACCACCTCAATATCTGAGAATAATTCACTGGGGTATGCAGGGGCTTCTCAGTGGGGCCAACCTACAAGACATTGGGTAAAAAAATCATCTGTTACTGAAGGTAAACTCTTTTACATATAAGGAAAGAGATTTTTTAACTTTTACTGTGAGGGTTCCTAAAGGCTCTTAAAGATACAATCGAATAGTCAGAAGTAGAAAAATAAAATGGCATTATTCCCTGGTGTATGGTATATCCTATTGATTTTGAAACTAGAACCATTTTGTATACTCTAATCACAAACCTCTTACTGCTGTTGTTCTGCAGCAGCTGTGCCTGGTGGCTGCACCCCTCAAAAGATAGTTGTGAATTGTGTAACTCCATATAAGGCTTTTACAAATGTGCTTTAACTGTTATTTATAGAAATAAAGCAACAAAACATATTTCCTTGTGTTTATTATCCGATAAGGTGTACAGTAACTCCTCACTTAAAGTTGTCCCGGTTAATGTTGTTTTGTTGTTACGTTGCTGATCAATTGGGGAACATGCTCATTTAAAGTTGCACAATGCTCCCTTCTAACATTGTTTGGCAGCTGCCTGCTTTGTCCATTGCTTGCAGGAAGAGCAGCCCCTTGGAGCTAGCTGGTGGGGGCTTGGAACCAGGGTGGACCGGCAGCCCCCCTCTCAGCTCCTTGCTCCCCTAAGTTCCCTGTGCAGCAGCTGCCCAGCAGGCTATCAGTTGAAGCAGTTCAGCTGTCCCTCCTCCCACTGCCTTGTGCTGCTCCTGCCTTCTGCCTTGGAGCTTCTCCCGGGAGCCTCTTGCTTACTGTACAAGGTGGGAGGGAAGGGGTGCTAAAGTCAGAGTGTCCCCCTCCCCCCTGCTCCTGCCCTCCCCTTACCCCATCTCCACAGAGCAGTGGGGGACATGGGAGGGAACTTTCTGGCAGCAGCGGCTGTCTCAGCTTCCTGATCTAATTAAAAAGGAAATGTACTTAAAGTGGGGTCAGTGTACTTAAAGGGGCAATGGGCATCTCTCTCACACACAGGGTGTGTGTCTCTGTGTCTGTCTGCCATGCTGTCTCCCCTCCCTCCATTTCTGCTGCCTTGTAGAGTGTGAGGCTACATTAACAACAATGTGTTAACCCTTGAGGGCTCAGCTGTTCTAGTTTATCATTTAGCAGTAAGGCATCCCTGGGAAATATCCCACCCTCTGACTCCACCACCTCAACCAAGCTTCACAATCCTCATTGCTGTGTACAGTATTAAATTGTTTGATTAAAACTTATATAGTCATTTGGTGAAAAAAATTTCCCTGGAACACCCCCTATTTATATTAGTTATTATGGGGAAATTGGATTCGCTTTACATCGTTTCGCTTAAAGTCGCATTTTTCTGGAACATAACTACAACGTTAAGCAAGGAGTTACTGTATAAAAATGCTTAACTCAAAGGAACAGCTGTTCAAGCAAAACTAAAAATGCTAACTATCATTTAAATTGATTGCTGCTGTTAAAATTCTTTGTTTAAATCACTAGGTGGTCCAATTTTGATCGGAAAATCCTCAGTAAAGTACTGATGAGAAGGTCTGCTCAAAAATCAAGAGACCAGATTCTTAATATTTTCCATGAGCTCAACCTGAAGGATGCTATTAGCTATGTGGCTGAGGTACTTTTAAACATCTTTTCTTACACACTGTAACATCATATTTCTTTGTTTTGAATATTGCAGGATTTCTTAACTTCCATGTATTAGGAGAGCTGAATCAAAAGCAAATCTACTTTTACAGTGAAATGGTATTTGAAGTGCATTGTGTCCCGTTGTTACCTATTTATGTCATTGTGGTTCATTGTATTACCTCTAAATTCCTCTGTACCACTGGGTCCTGTATATGTCACTGTTCTGTTCTGGTAGGTATCATTTAGGAGCTTGGCTTCTGCCTCCCCATGCGCTGAGTAGTACCATGGTTTCACGGGAGCTATGCAAGTGAGCATGTGCTAGTCAGCATGTGTAAAGGTGGCAGAATCTGGCTCCCTATGAATAATTAAACAAGCTGTGGCTGAAGCAATAGTGTGCTTTCCAGTGACGGCTTGTGCAGAAATTCAAGTTAGAGTAAGCAGTGCAGACGGCAGTTGCAGACTGAGAGCATCTGGGGGCTAGCCTCAAGGTTGAGCTTATTTTTGTAGCCAAATGAACTACAAGCTTGATAAAGAGCTGGGGTTTTGTTTTGTTTTGTTTTTTGGTTCATTGGCTTCCCAAAAAACTAACACCAAAACACAAAACATTTTTGCTGCACTAGCAAATTCAATGTTACTCACGGGCAAAATCCAAAATCCAAAAGCTTTTTCATTTTGTGAGCCATGTCACAAGACAACAGTCTTTTTCTGGGACCAACTTTTCCTGCTCTACCACCTATTTGTTGGTTCTCTAATTGTTTAATTCTGCGGAACACCAAGAAGGACTCCAGACACCACAGTCTGAGAACAGCTGGCCTCTCAAATTCCTACCAATTCCTGGATACCAGCAGGCCAAAAATCTCCTTGTTATTCTCCCCAGCCTAGCCCATTAGTCTGGATATTGAGCAAGAAGGCTTCATTGATCCACGGCACATAGGCAGTCTTCAACTAATAGCTAGAACCACATCTAGACTGAGAGCTTAGGTCAAAGTGTCTTGTTCTAGTTATCACACACAGAAAGGCCTCCAGAAGTATAACTGCAGATGAATGTCCACAGAAGGACATTTCTACCTGTGACCAGAAATATCTGTAGCCCCATTTCATGCATTTAAGTGTCATGGGAGTCATTTAAAAAACATTTCATGCTTCAATCAGTAATAGCTCTAGCAGTAATATAATTATGAACCTCACATTTAGGTACCTTAAATATCTGATTTCCATTTCACTGTAATATTTATGTAGGTGTTTCTGTTTTCAGATGTCACAGTGATTTTTCTAATGCCATGGAATGGTTCCAAATTGCTTAGAACATAAATTACTATAAATTATGCGTAGGTGATTGTGCTGCCTGGAACATAGGTTTTCTCCACCATTGTCACGGGTCTCCTGAGTGTCCTTTTCAGCCCCAGTAACTGACCACAGCCACTCCAGGTCTTCTTAACCACCACTGTGCTCTATTATATATTACATTTACAATCAATAGCTAGCTTCCCCACTTGCTTTCTGGGGAAGGGTACACTAGTAGTACGAACAGCAACCAGTCCTGTCTGCTTGTTCCTTCCTTCAGGCATCCTACTCTCTCCAGGGCTTCCCTCCTGTCTGTCTAGCTGCTGAGGATACTTCAACCCTATTAGCCTCTCAGCTGTATTGCCACTCAGTTAATTTGCCTCCTCTGTCAACTGCTTGTTTTTCAATCAGAGCTCAATTAATATAAACTGGCAGGGATATGAGTGACAGGGTGTTGAGTGAGCTTCTGGCTTAGCACACCCTGTTACAACTATGTTTAAGCTTTCTTGATTCCTTTGCTGTGCATGGACATGTAAAATGGTCATGATAGAGCTATAGCTTACAAAATCACAATACGTTAGCTTTGATCTTAAGAATAATGTACTTCTGTCAGTGGGGGAAATATTTTTCCACAGATGTTCTGTTCACCGCTCATTAAAACATAGAGTCCAGTCCAAGATCTCTGTGCTGCAATTCAAAACCATATGTGGGATTGCCCCTCACTACCAGAGAATTTTTTCTCCTTCTGGGAGCATGACTTCACTCACTATCTACAGTCCACCAGAACAATGAAAATGTCAAGTAGCAGGGGGCACTGGCGAACATGGGAGACAAAAGTTTTGCAGGAATTCACTTTTGTATCACCACGCAGAACTGAAAGCAAAGCTCACCTTTTCAATTTAGCTTTAGTTCCTCATGCATGCATGCATACATTTCATGACTAACCAAACATTTGCCTCCTTTCTGGGAAGGAAGAAAAAATGATTACTGTCATATCTTGGAAGGTGTTCAGTTAGCACAGATATGGGTGCCAATATAAGAATCTAGATAAGTAGATGTTTACAGGTGGCTAGCAAGGTATTAGATGAAAAATGTTTCCCAGTATTGGAAGTATCCCTTTATATAGTGGAAAGGGGACTTCAAACTTTTGGTGGCTCTCACTGAGGGCTTTTAGAGGTGCAGGGGTACAATTTGTGGAAGATAAGGAGAAAGCCTAAAATGTCACTTTAAGTCTTCAAATTAGGACTATTAAGTGTGATGGCTTTGGGCTGGCCCTCTATACAAGGTTGACTTTTGTCCCAGGGAAATAAACCACATAGAATATCAGGGTTGGAAGGGATCTCAGGAGGTCATCTTCTCCAACCCCCTGCTCAAAGCAGGATACATCCCCAGACAGATTTTTACCCCAGTTCCCTAAATGGCCTCTCAAGGATTGAACTCACAACTCTGGGTTTAGCAGGCCAGTGCTCAAACCACTGAGCTATCCCTCCCTATGAAAAAAAGAGATGTTATTCCTGTTATGAAAGAACTAGAGGAAAGTTGTATTTATGGGTTATTTGCCTACAGAAGCTTAAAAAATGATGCCATCTATTTTTTATATTATACAATTTAGCCCTAGGTATACCTGTGTTAACATCATATACGCTTTGACTGAAGCCCTACCGCTAAGCTGTAATGCACCTTATTTCTTTCTGTGAACAGGGAGAGCGTAGAGGTTCCCTGGCTTTTATTCGTTCTTCAAGTACTGACAACATGGTCAATGTGGACTTCAGCACTCCTCGACCAAGTACTGTAGAGGCCTCTGTCTCCTGTTTACTGTAAGTAACTTTTTTTAGGGACTGTTTTTGTTTAATTTTTGAGTTATATAGGATTAAATACAAAAAATGGGTGTTTACCCCCAGTACAAAATGGGTGTCAAATGCTCCCATGCTGACTTGGTTGCTTTCTCTTTAGAGACTGATAACTGAGTGATTTTCAACAGTGACAGGTACCCCACACTGTTCTTTCTGTGCAAGCCTGTCTTCAGGTAAAAAGCATTACAGAGAAAACATATTAAAAACAATAAAAGAAGCTACACACATGCTAATAAGGGTTCACCCCAGCCCTAACATGGACTCTGGCAGGAGCAGTCCTTCAAAACCCCACCCACGAGGATTCTTTGTGGTTACAAGTTCACCACAGCTTCGGCTCAGAACAGGCCCCCAGTCTTATGGGGCTTCAGCAGGCCTAGTCCTTCCAACTCCTTCCCAAACGGCTGGGGCTCTCCATGGACCAGGGGTTCTGTCCATTTGCTGGATCAGGAAGAAGGCCCTGAGCCAGTTTACAACCAGGCTATTTATCCAAAAATCCTTTCTTTGTCTTTCTTGGTTCATGAAGAATCCAGTTTGAACTAGTATATACGCCCCTCTCCAGGAGGTGGCTTCAAAGGCTGATAACAAAGGAAGTACATTAGCATCTTCCTCACAGGTGCCGACTTTCCAAAGTGCCGGGGGGTGCTCGACCCCTGGCTCTGCCCCAAGGACCCACCTCCGCCCATGCTCCACCCTCACCCCGCCTCTTCCCGCCCAGTTCCGCCCCCTCCCCCAAGCACACTGCGTCCTCCTTCCTCCTCCCCCCCCAGCACCTCCTGCAAGCCCTGAAAGAGCTGATCGCAGCTGGCAGGAGGTGTGGGGAGGGAGGGGGAGGCACTGATCCGTGGGGCCCGTCAACGGGTGGGAGGCTCTGGGTGGGGTGGGTGGAGCTGATAGGGGAGCTGCCGGTGGGTGCTCAGCACCCACCATTTTTTCCCCATGGATTCTCCAGCCATGGAGCACCCCTGGAGTCAGTGCCTATCTTCCTCCTTCTACTAGAGAGTACATATAGTTTGACAATAACACATACAGAATTGCATTTTTAATACAATGGACCTACAAAGGTATTTGCCCTAATTCAGTGAGGTTTAACCTAATTCAGTAAAGTTTATTTTAATTCCGTAAGGTTTTTCCAGGATATTACAAGAGATTGTCAGTCTATCAAAGTAGCATATTATACGCATTATGTATTTCACCAGGTTCAAAGAGAACCCTTCCTCAGGGTTATCTCATTCCTGGGAGTTTAATGGAATACATTTTATGACATGAACAGAAATATAAAAGGTTACATGTATAACTAGAAAAATGGGAATAGAGAGTATCACATATGTGCAGAAAAATGAATGGCAGTATTTTTAAAAAATGGGAAGAGTAATTTTTTTACCTTTGTGGAAATCAGAAGCAGCTAAATGATTTTACACAAACCTTCCAAACTAAACTCTCCTTTGGTCAGAGACCAAGCATGAAAACTGTATCCCCAAGGGTGAATTTTTCAGAAAGTTCCAGTGTGTAAGAACAGGGGCTTATCATTCATACAGTTTTGCATCCCTCCCTGTAGCCAGAGCCTTGTGTGTTACATGATGCCAGAGCCACAGAATCCACCCTTTACCATGGAATTCTTGTTCAGAATTCATTATTTAAATGTTGTAAAATTTCTTTTTCTTTTTTTAAATTATGAGACATATTCCCTGGTATGCTCAAGCAGTTTGTGCCACTTCCATTATGTAAAGCAGCTGTACACTGGGTACAACCTGCCAGTTAAACCAGATTTATGCCACTTGGAATTGCAGAGTGGTGCATAGTTGCAATGTACCAATAAAGGTAGCCCTATATTTTTAAGAGCCAGCTATTGGTGAAACTAAGACTTTGTCTACACTAGCACTTTTTGTCAGCAAAACTTTTGTTGGTCAGGGGTGTGAAAAAAACATGTTTCACCAACAAAAGCGCTGGTGTGGACAGCACTACGTCGGCGGGGGATGCTCTCCCGCAGAAACATGCTGCTAATAGTGCAGGTTGAAAAATGGTACGCACATATGCTGAAAAAAGTTAGTGGAAGAAAGTATGGGGGAGGGGGAGGATTCTTTTTAAATGAGAAAGTGGTATTTTCCCTACAATTTAAAAACAGACATTTTTGCAAAATTTTGTAATTGTTGAACATTTTCATTTTGGGAAAAAAGTGGTGAAAATGAAGTTTCCACACAAAAAATCACTGATATTGAAATCCCATGTTTCAATTCAAAACTTTTCATTGAAAAAATGCTAATTGTATCTAGCTGTTAATGTGCTTATCCCTTAATGCCAAACTGCTTCCCACACTTTGGGCCAGATGCTTCCACCGTTACTCGCACTGAACCGTGTCCCAGTTTCAGAGTTTAACTGCACCTTTGACACACAAGCACCATGCTCTGATTCGACGGCTCCCACATAAGGCTTCAGGCTCTCAGCCACCATATCTCATGGGTGGAGATCTGCTTCTCTCTCACTCTGGATGAGGGGTTTAGGCTTATGGCCTCCTGCACTTCGGTGTGATTTCCCCAGCAGGTCTGACTGGGGTCCAGCACCTGTGGTTAACCTTTCTCCAGGGGCTACAACAGTGTATACCAGTGACACATCAGCCTTCACAAAACAAAATACATTTATTGTTAGGGTAAAAGCATTACAGGGAAAACATATAAAAACAATAAAAGTTCCCTATATGCAAGCTTACCAGCGGTCACCCATTAGTCTTATGGACCCTAGTAAGCCAAAGCCCTAGTTAGCGAAGGGTTGCTCGGCCCCACCCCTCCCTTGGACAGGTGATCGTGTCCGTTTGCTGAATGAAAAAAAGGCTCTGTGTTAGTTCAAACTCAGCCTTTTTATACCCAAAGCCCTTTCTTTGTTTGGGTCTCTGGGAAACCTAGTCTGAACCAGTATGTGCAAACACCCCAGGGGATGGTGTTTCTCTGGAGTTGTTTACAATCCCCAGGGTGATCACCCCATAGTGTTTTTTAGTTCCTGGAGGAGCTGTGGTAACTCTCCCCCATGGAGCAGAACACAATCAAACATAAATATTTCAGAAATTTAATACGTTGGTCCCCAAAGATGCTGCAAAATCTGTCACAAGTAGGACCTTACTTCTTGAGTAGACCCACTGATTTCAGTGGATCTACTCTAGGAGTATTTGATCTGAATAAGGATAGTAGAACTTGGCCTCTTCTGTCCCCTTGCCAGCTGCCGAAACCTCCAGCTTCCCCTCTGATAGCTTTTGCCCTGCAGTTATGCATTGTCAATACAAATATCTGTGGCATATGAAAAATGTGGAGACAGAGTTAAAAATAAAGCATGCAATACTAGCATAAACAACACAGAAGAGACTATGGCAATTGTATTATCTTTTGCATATTTAATTCAACAAAAATCTCCTCATTTGAATATTTCTGGAGTTGCCACCAAATTTTCCATCTGGTGCACAGGCATGCCACAAAAACTATAGAGCTGTGCAGCACAATATTGGTCCAACTTTCTGCAGAGTACGTGGGTCTTACCTACAGTATTCACCACTGGGCAAATTCCAGAGGTTTAGTCTCAAGTCACCTTTTCACCTTTTAGGAAAGAAAAATACACACATTTGTGAGAAACAAATGGCACATAACATTTATTGGAATAAATTTAACTGTGATATAAACAGTGGCAGCTGCTACTCATAAGATGCAAATTGGTCTGACCACAGATGTAAGTGGTCAAGTACTACTGAATTTGGTATTCCCCGGGTACAGAAAACTAGTGTGACTAATAGCATGGGGGGTGAATGACCTAGATCAGTGGTTCCCAAACTTTTTTCTGCCGAGGATCCCTTTGGCATCTGACTAAATATCCCAGACCCCTTTCATTGTTTATACATAAGTTTCATGTCATTATTACGCTATTAGTTCAGTTAGTTATGTCACCTCCAAAAATACACACACACAGTTCAGTTCAGTGGTCTCAGGATTCCAGGGGCTCAGTCCCAAGCTTCACTGTAGAGTCCTGAAACCCTTATACATGTATCTTTATCTGAATTTCCGTTTCCCCTAAATGGGGGTATTACTTGTGAGTGTTGTGAGTCTTGACATCTGTGGCAGAAGAAGAACTACTAAACCCTCACAGAGAGTGTGTAGTTCTCAATGGGCAAGTACTGGCATGACCAGAACGCCCCTACCAGCATGACCTCTCATGCACAGTGTCTGAGAAAAACGGTGTCTTCCCTGCAGCACAAGTGCCAGAATGCTGTTCCGGCAGGTTCTGGCCCTGTCCCATAACCCATAGCAGACCACCCAGCGGTCTGGGACCCCACTGTGTGGGAACCACTGAGCTAGATTAATAGACCTTCCATCCTGCAGGTGCACAAGGATGAGATGTAACAGGAAAAGAAGCAAACAGGCATAAGTTTATAAGATAAAGCAGATGATCAATCAATGCTAAATTGTTGCAGGTTGCACTAGTTTGTCATTTATCTGCTTTTCCAGACCAAATTACACCACCAGTGATGTCACTGCTGAATCTGCCCAGAGGCTACCACAAGAATTGTGCCCACTCACTCTAGACTACACTTGACCCATGATGATGTTTACTTGTTTTTATTCCATCCACACTTATCTTCATGTTTAAATATATTGCAGTGCATACTTTTTTTCCTCCAGTTAGTGATCTAGAAAAATGTTGTATATATTTTAATATTCTGCTTTAGGAGAGAAAAAGCCAGCTCCGTTTGTCTTGATATGCAAGCCTTAGAGCAGAGGAGAAAAAGCATACGAGATACAGAGGATACAGTCACTCACCACACACTGCAGCAGTACCTCTACAAACCCAGACAAGAGGTGAGAGCACAGTTGCAGCGATTACCATGTTTTCATTTGACAGCCAGAAGAAACAAAATTCAGAAAATTGTTGGGAAACTCAAAATAAAAGGACAAATCTGCAAAATCAATTATTAACTGAAGATGGGCTCTGATCCTGCATACCCTTAATCACGTGAGCAGTCCTTAATATACAAGTAGTCCCATTGATTTCAATGGCACTAGTCATGTGAGAGAAGATTGCAGAATTGGGCCCCAGATGTGTTCTGCTGGTTGGTTATTGCTAACTGGCTGGGTGAGGGTGAAATGAAGCATGTGAACTTTAGGAAGACTGAGCTGTTTAATCCAGACCTGTTCTAGCCAGTGTAATTAATCTGAAGGACTTTCAATCAATATTTTTCAAATTACCATACTGATAGGTAAGAAGGAAATAATTAACTACCTGGAATCCTGTTAGTGTGTTGACTTGTAATTAATTGTCTTTTTGTAATCGATTGGTTTTGGCAGTTGCCTTGGTGCTGGGCCCCAGTCTGCATTTCTATATAAATAAATGTTCTTTTATCTTCCTGGCTACAGCACATACATCTGTACAGTCGGCACGAGATCATTCAGAATGAAGACGAAAAACAAGACAAGGAGATTTTCCACAGGACAATGAGGAAGCGCTTAGAGTCTTTCAAGAGTACCAAACTAGGAATAAACCAGCCCAAAAAGCTCAACAAAAGCCACAAGAGAGACCGGGGCCAAAAAAGGGTAAGGGGTGTGCGCTTAGGGCCATTTACCCAGACAAAAGGCCCAGTGCTCGAGAGGATCCATTCCTGAGGAAGCATAGGGTAGTTTTGGCTCCCAGCATCAATCTCTTCCCTGTGGAAGCTCCTCAGAGGGAGTATTGGCGATCGAGACCCAAGCCAGGGGAGAGATCAAAATGTGGGATGAGTCGAGGGGCAGCACTGGAGGTGGCATTATACCCTCACCAATCTTGTGGAACGTACCCACCATTTCCCTCTGCACTGTGGGATTGGAATGGGGGCTGGGAAGGGGTGGGAAGAGGCAGGGAAGGGGCAGGGCCTTATGGAAGGGGTGGAGCGGGGGCTGGGCGGGGGACGCAGGGGGGGTTGAGCACCCAGGGGAAAGAGGGGAAGTTGGCGCCTATGTCTCCATGGAAGTTGCAGGGAGCTCAGGGGGGCTGATGGTTTGAGGAGATGAAACCCCAGCTTCTCCTTCATGGACGAAGGAGGGACAAATCCAACCTGCCCAATTGCAAAAGGAGTCGGGAACTTGGTCACATACCACTAATAGAGTTGTGTGTCTGCGCTAACATCAATCGGAGTTCTATGCAAAGACAAAATAAAGGCTTAAAATAGTTAGGCGTGATCACCACTGCATTATTCCAGTATTATGTTGGTGAACTCCATCTGATTGGCAGAAAGCTGGGGAATCAGGATCTCTATCTACAATGTGTACTGCATAGCTACCACTGTCTGCGGTAACTTGAAATGTTTTACTTTTTCAGAGAAATAGTAATGCCATACCAAATGGAAAAATACCTTCAGAAAATCCAGTGCAAGATTTTACTTTGAAGGAAAAAGGTAATTGCACTGTCAAACAAGAGTAGTTAACCCAGGGCTACCCAGAGGATTCAGGGGGCCTGGGGTCTTTGGCGGCGGGGAGCCCCGCTTCGGCGGTAATTCGGCGGCGGGGGGTCCTTCCACTACGGGACCCGCCGCCGAAGTGCCCCAAAGACCCGCGGTGGGGGGCCCCCACCGCTGAATTACCGCCAAAGACCCGGCATTTCGGCGACGGGTCCTGCTTTGGCGGTAATTCGGCGGCGGGGGGTCCTTCCGCTCCGGAGCGGAAGGACCTCCCGCTGCCGAAGACCCAGAGCGGAAGAAGCTCTGGGAGCCCCGGCCCCGCAAGAGTTTTCCAGGTTTCCCCGGAGCGAGTGAAGGATCCTGCTCCAGGGGCCCCGAAAAAGTCTCGTGGGTGCCTCTACGGGGCCCGGGGCCTGGGGAAAATTGCCCCACTTGCCTCCCCCTCTGGGTGGCCCTGAGTTAACCAGATTTTTTTAATCAACTTGTATTTTGTTGGAGGAGAGTGTTCTTGTGAAATTTCATGGCAGGAAAAAAAACTAAGTTGACATTAACAAATGTACTACTACCCACGTCACATTTCCCCCTCTCCATGCTGAAAACAGATGTGTTTGGAAGGAAGTAATGAACATTAAAAAATTAATACATTTTCATAGACAACTTTAACCTACTTTATAAATAACATTAACAAAATCAATGTTTAATCTTGAAATCCTAAAAATAATTGGAGGCCACCATAAAGAAGGCCACAACATAAACAAAATCTCAGCTTCTGACTCATGACATGCCACAGCTAACTATGATAATGGCTTCCTTTGTGATCCCACGGGTATGTACATGCACCCCTCATGACTTGGCCAGGCCATCTTGTAAATATCAGTACTTTCTCTGAAAGCAGAGCGAGCAGGCTGGAACAGGAGGACAGCATAACATGAACATGAATGGAAAGACAGTATAGCCAAATACTGTGCTGACTTTTACCCTAAATGCAACCCCAGTGCAAATCTAACCCTAAATGCAACCCCTAGCAAATCTAACTTTGGGCCAGCTAGCCTTGGCAGTGTCCCTAACAAAAGAGGGAAAGAAAAGACTCTGCACTTGTAATTTTGCATTTAAAGAAAAAGATCCTTGGATCTGAGTTTCAGCCGTCTCTTTGCAGGTGCTGTTGTCAATCACAATAAGTTGTGTCTGATGCCACCTGCCATGGCAAGTTATAATAAGGCATTGAGTTAAATTCTCCCCTCAGTTACCCATGCAACCCCGCTGATTTTAAAGAGGGCTGTGAAGTAGAGGGAAGAGGGGCGGTGTCAGAATTTTCCCCATAGCTTTCACACAGGAATAGTGTGGGTGTGGGAAGTAGAAACTCTGAGCTCAGGTATTTGCTCTCTATCAGTTTATTAGCATTTATTTTTATTGCCAGCAGCTATATAATGGCTGAATAATAATTATACTTCTATAGCACCTTTGATCTTAAAGTGTTTCCCAAACATTAACTAATTAGGCCTTCTCCTGTATTAAGGGATTTTCCGTAGAGGGGTTGATAAGGGATTTAATGTACGGGGATCATTTCACCAGCCACTGAAATGGAGCTGCCTCTGGGGGGAAACAGCAGGTGTTTAACCACACACAGCAGCACTACATAGTGGTTTGCGTTGAGAGGTGGGAAAGAAAATCATAGCCACTGCAGTGGGGAGCATAGATTGGCAGGAATTAATTAACCAAGTTTGACATGATCCAGGGCACCGATGTTAATCCCTTTATGAAAATGCAATGGGATCTTTAATTACCACAAGTTGTCAGGACCTCAATTTTGTATCCCATTTGAAAGAGAGCACCTCTAGCAGCACAGTGACCCTGACACTATGCTAAGGCTTTCTTTCAGTGCTGAGTAAGCAAGAAAAGTGCCACCTTCTGAATCAGCACTTGCTGCAGTTTGTAAGATTTTCATGCACCTCTCCTATCCAAGTACTCATCTAGCCCAATCCCCTTTAGTTTGGAAAAGCGAACATAATTACAGCACAAGATACTGATGCAGGAGTGATCCAGAAATCAAATATTAGTTAAACTGTACATTAGATGTGTACAGAATTTAGTTATAAAGATATGATTGCTTTCAAAACATACATTTACCCAGATTTACATTAAAGATTTACTATATAAATCTTTGATAGCTACACTAGCATCAAGAAGCTACCAAATAACACTTTGGGTCAAATCTTTTAGGAATCTCTAGTGCACACTGATTTTTTTATATTTTCTTCCAGATGTGGAATTTTCTGATCCAGAAGAAAATTATGAATCTCTTCATATGGACAAAGGAGTTGACTTTTTAGCTAATGTCACCAAGCAGAATTGCACAGATGCTACCTCTGGTAAGAAAATAGATCATAAATGCAGAATTTTCTTCAATTGCAAAGCAGTTTATTGGATTTTTTGTTAATAGCTTTCTACTGATGATATTGACAAAGGTTGTGGTTATGACTGCATAACCTGGCTGTGAAATGACTAATCACTTCTAGACTCAGCAAAAATGATTCTAGAGTTGTCCTGATTTTCAGTCAGCCAACAGTCAGCCATTTTGAATTGATTTCTGCTTTGTCAGGAATACATAGGTCAACTTGATTCAAATATGTTTTCTTCGTTTCTTCTTGATGTGGAATGTCTCTCCCCAAAATTACGGTGTCCTGGGGCCCATAACGGGCAATAGTTAGTCCTGGACCAGTGTAAATATAAGTTCTAATATCATTCTAGTGACCCTGCAGAGCTAGAAGCAGGGTCTTTCCATCACTGGGGTTTCCCAGCTTTCCAGTGGGCCACACAGCTCTTGCTTCCAGCCCTGGAAAGTTCAAAGACATCGGATTTTAAAACCATGACATGTTTCTGTCTAGAAGAAGCTATTTTAGGTAATGTTTAAGGTTTTAAAATGTGTTAATTTTCCCTCTCTCTAGTCCTGGTCCAGTAGGACTCACAACATAGTACCGTATATACTCGATCATAAGCCGGTTTGTTTATAAGCCCACCCTCCCAAGATGGATAAGTAAAAATGGAAAATTTTTATAACCCGTTCATAAGCCGACCCTATAATTCAGGGGTCAGCAAACTTTGGCTCCCGGGCCACCAGGATAAGCTGCTGGTGGGCCGAGATGGTTTGTTTACCTCAAGCGTCCGCAGGCACAGAGGTAAACCTAAGTAAACAAAGCGTCCCAGTGCGCCAGCTGCTTACCCTGATGGGCTGGGACAGCAACTGGTGGGGAAATGTTTTGGGAGAGGAGAAGCTGGTAGTCACGGGAGTAACCCCTGTGACTACACCCCAGATGACCCCACCCCTAGCCCGGGATCCCCACACACTTCCCATCCCATCCCTTCCCACCTTATCTGGGGAGGGCCAGGGGAGGATGTCTCTGGCCTGGCTGGAGCTGCTCCAGCTGGCTGGGCAGCGCGGCTGCAGCCTGCTCCGGCAGGCCAGACCGGGCGGCGCGGCCGCAGCATGCTCCAGCGGGCTGGGCAGCGTGTCCACAGCCGCTCTGGGGGCGGGGCCGAGCGGCATGGCTGCAGTCTGCCAGCCCCGGAGCTGCAGTGGCTTCAGAATCTGGTGGGACAGCAGTGTGGCCAGAAGTGGAGAGACTCTGGCCCCGCCTCTTCCCTTCTGGCTCTGCTGGCTGTGCTGCCTCTCCTGGCACTCTCTGTTGGGGGAGGGGCTGTGTCCCACCTCTCCTTCTCTATACCCGTTCATAAGCTGACCCCCCTCTCTGGTGCTTCCCTTTTTTACTAAAAAAAATCGGCTTATGAACAAGTATATACGGTAGTTTGTTTTCTGTAACACATGGCACATGCAGGCTATGTAAAGGTGTGGTGTAGTATAATGCTTCTATTGGATTCGTTTGAATATATCCAAACTCATGCTGATAGAACTGTTCTAATACACCACACCCCAATGGATACTGTGTTAGGGTGCATATGAAGTGACTAATAATGCTCCAGAAAAGAATTAGGTTTCAAACTGGATCTAGACTGTGGTTTTTTAAATAATATTTTACGGTTCACCATGTGCAGATTTGATATTTGTTTTCAAAGGGCTTTGTTACCTGTTTCCACACATACAAAAAAGGTACTTTTGACTGTTTGGGCCTGTTTCTCCTCTTGCACACATTTTACACTACTGTAAGTCCACTGACTTTAGTGGAATTATTGATTTGCAGTGTTGTCAGAGGAGAATCAGACCCCCGTCCTGTTATATACTCTTACTATCTGGGTTTACACTATAAGTTGTCGGAGACTGGGGAGCCAAATTCACCAGTATCCTCTGACTGCTGTAGTGATGCCAAAAAGCCATAAACCTGTCTTAATGGGCTAGTTAATCCAGGCTTGAATCTCCTTTGCATTACTGGGGTGATGCAAAAGAGCTGGTCAGTCTAGCCCTGGTATCACTCTTTCAAATATGTTTCATTTTTAAAGTGATACATTTAAAAGAAAACTAGAACTGAGCACATTTGGTATGATTGATTTAAATCCAATCAGTTCATTTGGATAAACTGTGCATTTAGGTTTTGTTGTCGGCAGAGCCTTCAGCCATAACTGCCAATGATAGTCAGGTTTTTTGTTGGTTTGTTTGATTTGTTTTTTAATCAACTGAGACTTTTAAAATAGCAAAATGACCAGCAGTAACGCTGCATGTGAGCAGAAAGCTGAAAAACGATATTTGTTTATGTTTTATTTCATTATGGCGATATTCCTGGGCTAAACATCCTATTTGCTGCCAGTTATTTTATTTTCCAACTGAATTTATCACTCATAAACTTTTGTAGGAATTGATAACCCAGCATTTTCAGCTGATGATGATCAAAGTATCTACATGAAGTTCCCGCCATGGTTAACTGATGAAGATTCTGTAGTACCATCACAAAGGGCCCGAGTACAGTTACCGTATTCTCCAGACAACTTCAGACGGCTCACCCCCTTTCGCCTCAGCAATAAGTCTGTAGATTCCTTTTTGCTAGCAGATGGCCCAGAGGAGCGACCCAGAGCTTTCCTCCCAGAAACAACAAATATGTAATATTTTAAAATTGACCTTCATTTTTATTTTAATCAGTCTCTTCGTCTGCTCTGGCCTCCTGACAGCTTTCCTTGTCTCTTTTTGTCTTTTTCAAGTATCTTTCTCTTCCTTGATTTTTCTGCATCTGAACATATGCTATTCGGCTCCAGTTTGAAACTGGTACTTTTAAAGAAAGTTGCTTATCTTTAAATATTTAGGGCCAGACCACTTGCTGGTGTAAATCATCACAGCTGTCTGGTCTACACCAGACCTTTGTTTGGGTTTCAACATTTCTTGTGCTATTTTAAAACCAAAAACATTTCATGCACTTGTAGGTTATGTACTATTTGTTTTTCCTGGTTTTACTCTGTTGTATGGCTTAATTTATATTGTGGGACCAATTCTGCCCTCTGCTACAGGGATGAAACTCCCACTGAAGTCACTTCACATGAGACTGAATTCAGATTTAACCTAATATCTCCTAAAGTGATAAACTGTTGTCTCCAGTAACTTCAAGCAGGCGTCGTCTTTGTTATGTGTTTGTACAGTGCCTAGCCTAATAAGGATGGAGCATTTAGCCACAACTAATAAATAATACTACTAGCCACAGCAATACATTACTTAAGATAAAGTTTAAAAATCAGGTACAGTTTTCTATAAAAATTGCATCTACTTTGTATAGGTGGAGATGACTACATAAGGGCAACACCTTGGGGAAGTTAGACCCCAGATTTTTATTAGAGCACTGACATTCATTTCACCATAAGAATGGCCATATTGGGTCGTATCAATGGTCCACCTTTCCCAATATCCTCTCTTTGGACAGTGGCCAATGCCAAGTGTTTCAGAGAATGAACAGAACAGGCAATTATTGACTGATCCATCCCCTGTTGTCCACTCCCAGCTTCTGGCAGTCAGAGGCTAGGGAAACTTAGAGCATGGGGTTGCATACCTGACCATCTTGGCTAATAGCCAGTGATGGACCAATCCTCCAGGAACTTACTTAATTATTTTTTGAACCCAGTTATAGTTTTGGCTTTTGCAACATCCTCTGGCAATGAGTTCCACAGGTTGACTGTGCATTGTGTGAAGAATACATCCTTTTGATTCTGAGTTAAATTTTAATTTGTGTATTTATGGAAAGCTTTACCTTATTTTTAAACTTTAAGTAATATTTTAATGTAGCTGCTCAATACAGCAAGTTGTCACTTCTACAGGTTATCAGTTCAAATCTGAATTCAGTCACATGTGAAATGAATATTTTAGTCTCACTTTAATCCCCCAACAGAAAATCAGTCCACAGTTTGAGATATTTCTATAACTGGCACAGGCATTGCTGTAAATGAGATGGCTCAGGTCACGAGTCAGTCATTATAACACAAACCTAGGGCAATGCAGAGATTTAGCAACAAAGCACAATAAACAAGTGTACGGTCTATGGTGGAATAATTAAGCACAAAGACAATGCCTAGTGTCATCTCTGCACCAGCAACTGAATTATTTAGATAACTTGAGGGTGCTTCCAGCTGAGAAGGGGAGAACCATATTCGAATAAAGTGCTGACAGTTTATTCAGCTCAGGGTATGGCTGTCACAAATGAGCAGGAAACTCCCTCCTATTAATATTGTCCTGAAAAATGTATGTACATATTTAGAGCCTGACTGACGTGCATTTACTCTAGCTTCATGCCTTTTGAAGTGATTGTTAGCCACCTGAGTTCAAAGGAAACACAGAACGTAAACTTTCCTAGGCTCTGAGCAGTGCAGAAACCTGACTGCAATGGAGTTCCGTAGTCATCTGAAATGGAATAAAAAGAGAAAGTTATATTTCCCTTTTCTCATGGCTCATATCTTATGAGGAGCAGTGATGCCTTTAGCTAGTTCCAGGTAGTGAAGTACGATGTGTCATTTTCACCAGTGGAGTGGAGTTCAGCTGTCTTTTGGTCTTATATTGTGTTTAGCCAATTTGCAATTATAAGTCTTCTTCTTATTTAAAAAAATAGCCATTTGGAATTACTGCTAGATGAATGAAATAGTACTGGAACTACTGAGTGGATTAAACATATAATAAATGCTATCCCAGAATTTAAACATATCTCTGACACTCACATCACTTGTTCACATTGAAAGTATCTGAAACTTTCTTTTTCACTGGAAATATATACATAGATTGCACAATATTGACTTATGTCTCTTATGACTTGCTAAACTTCTATTAACCTTTGTCCTTTATTCCATTCTATCGCCTTGATTGTTACTGAGTTTATCATTTAGAATAATATAATGGTACATAACAGCTTCTTGTGCAGATAAATGTGTGGGGTATATTTACAGTCACTGTGCTTTGTCTGTGGTTTCCCTCAAGGCTGCAATTGGGAGTATGTGTGCTGGATAAAAGTAACTTGTCATGTGGGTTAAAACAAGTTTTAAAAAGAGTAAGGTCCAAGCAGCCTCAGCTTTATTGTAAAGATCTTGCAATGATCCCTTTAGATGCATCTTATACTGTAAAACATTCCAATGTAAAAATAGCATTGGAACCCAAGGAGCCGATCCTTACAATTCAGTACTCCAAGGCAAAATTGCTTATACAGATAAATACATTTAAATGGCCACAGGATGGCACTGTCTCCTAAGAATTTGGAACAGGCTGATGTACTTGACAAACACTGGGCTAAATTCTTTCTTGACTTCCACCCTGGGCAATTCCATTAGCTTCACTAGGGTTGTACAGGGTGGGAGTTGAGGCAGAGTTTAACCCACTGACTCTGAGAACAGATTTACCTTCCTAAAGATACATGACCTTCAGCAGAATAGCAACCACAAAGAGATTGATCCGAAACCAATATTTCAAATGAAAATCAAGCTTGTACAAGAAGTCAATGTTTACGTACTTCTGTGTTTAATTTTACCAATGTAGGTGACACGAGCCATAGTGCTGCAGTGACAGGATACTCTTTCTCAGATGAGAAACTGCTGCCTTGGAAACCTGACCAAGCAAAACAAAATGCTTCTGTTTCTGAGACATCCCTCCACTTCATTCCATCTTGCCTTCAAAGGCCCTGGGCGCAAAGCTGTTCTTCACTGGGAAACCGAGGAAATACAACTCCTTCTACTATCTCAGAGCACACGACATCTTATGACCCAACCCTAACAGAAGTCTATTGGAAAGCAGTCTCAGAAACGAATAACAAACCACCTGTCAATTCAGGATATTGTTCTGAAACTAGTTATGAGCCAGTGAATTCACAACAAGACAATTCTGTAGATAGGCAAGAGAGGCTAGAGGAATCTAACCCTAAGGAGAACCAAGAGAAGAAAATGCTGCTTAATGCACAAGCCCACTACAGATCTGCTGCAGCCAGGCGTGTACAAAGTCGACGCTCTTTTCATAGACCAAAATCTTTGCAACATCCTAAGCTGCAAAAGTTAGCATCTCTTCCGTCATCTTGTCACATCCCTCCACATTCTCTGGAACAAGAAGAAACGCAGCTTTGAGCCTTGACTTACCTAAGAGAAGACAAGTGTAGCGAAAGTGGACAAAGTCTATGGAAAAAGAGGGAGAGAGTGAGAGAAACTCAAAGCATTGAGACTTTTTCTAGTACCATTTCAAGAAAGAAGACACGGGGGTCTACTTTTCTGCTGGACGTACACCAGTAATTCCTCATTCACATTAAAGGGACTTATGTGGTTGAATCAAATTGATAACTATGCTTCCTTGTTTCATCTAGACTGTTACAAAGATAAATTCAGAGGGTTATAATGAAAATCTTTTCAAAAGGGAAACTGTTTGTTGTTTTCAAATTAAAAATAGTTTTATTATGTCATATATTTCTATAAAACATCATTAAGGCAATACATTGCATCTGTAACATTAATAATGCAGATCAATATTCATGCTGCGTGAAATTCCTATATATGAGGCCAATGGTTAAATCTCTTGCTTGCTAAATCTATTCTGGTTGAAATAGATTAGTGCCTCTTTATTAAATGTGAAAGCTGAAGAAGAAATATTGTCCTACTGTTGAATTTGTGTATCATTGCGAAAAGCTAATTTAATTGTGGAATTTTGATTCTCTATTGCAGGGGTCGGCAACCTTTCAGAAGTGGTGTGCCGAGTCTTCATTTATTCACTCTGATTTAAGGTTTCGCGTGCCAGTCATACATTTTAACGTTTTTAGAAGGTCTCTTTCTATAAGTCTATAATATATAACTAAACTATTGTTGTATGTAAAGTAAATAAGATTTTTAAAATGTTTAAGAAGCTTCATTTAAAATTTAATTTAAATGCAGAGCCCCCCGGACCAGTGGCCAGGACCCAGGCAGTGTGAAGGCGGCACGCATGCCATAGGTTGCCTACCCCTGCTCTATTGTAAATTCTTGGGATGAAACCTTGGCCTCACTGAAGTGAATGGGAATTTTGCTGTGGAGTTCAATGGGTCCAGGATTTCACCCTTGTTATCTTGTTATCTGTTTTAAGTAGTGCTGGGAATTAAAGAATGTACAGAGATAGAATAGAATTCTAATTTACATGGTCCTAAACAACTCATTTATATTCTTAATTAAGCTGCTCTTGTTCAAATAGCCTCAGTCACACAAAAGTGAAGACATAGGTGATTTATTTGGCTACTTAGGTGTCTTCCAAAATATCTGTTAAATCTTCCTATTTATACATAGCCCTCTCTGGATATTTTTTTGGAACAGTGATTTTCTCAAATACTGTCATCTTCTGTGTCCTTTGACACATTGCTTAGGTGCCATGATGACTCAGGATGTTGCTATTTCTAAGTACTGTATACCGACACTTTGGCTATACTGTATGTATATATTTGTAGATGTTTGGAATTTGAGTTTTTATTTTCCATTTTTATGCTAAATGATGATCATTGAGATTCTACCAGATCTCCTCTCCTTACAAACCTGATCCAACCCCCAGTGAAGCCAGTGAAAGTTGTATTAGTCCCTGTATGAAAATGAAGTACAAGTGAAATGCTCTAAGGACTTTATATTTCCAGGCAAGACTTGAACTAACACTGCATGTCAGGCGGCTCCAGGCTTAGTTTAGCAGCTTCATATACAATTGGTTCCTCTGTGGTGACATTATATTCAGTGTAGCCCCAATCCCGAGACTCTGAGGCAGATCCTCAGCCGGTGTAAATAGTCATAGTCCCATGAAGTCAAGATAGCCACACAGGTGCTTTTAAAAATCCTATTAGGCATCTATCTGCATCTTTAGGCACCTAAATTCTTTTAAAAAACTGGCCCTACATGCCTAATTACTTCATAAAAATGGGACTTAGTCTCCTAAATCACCTAGGCACTTTTAAAAGTTTTAACCCTATAGTTAGAACTCAGATGTTACTTCAGATTCTATGGCCCAGTTTTCAAAAGTGGCTTCTAATTCTGGGTGCCTCCATGCTTGGGTGTCCAACTTCAGACAAACTGGATACCCAAAAAATAAAATCAGTGGCTCCTTGCGGAAATGCTGGCCCTGTACCTTTTTTCTGTCTATGGCCTCTTAGCTAAGCATGACAGTTGTGCTAGTGGTGATGCCATGAGGATGGACATTGTATGGAAAACTAGGTAGATAAATAACCTACTCCATAGGGTCTGGATTCAAATTACCAACTCATTATACACAAACCATCAAGTAGTTCTCTTCTTTATTTCAGTCCTCCTGTAGACCAACATTGACCACCTAGCCAGCTATTCTTACTCTCAATGCAGAAAAACATGTTGCTTGGAATAAAGTCCTTAGAAACCATAGCAAGTCTAGGACCTAGATGTATGATTTGATGTCAGTGTAATTTTTTGTGAACTGAGTAAATTATTATGTATTTTTATTATTGTTTTGGTGCAGGGAAAATATTTTGTAATCATAGTTCTGGGTATTATTAATAGGAGTGATTACTGGAATTTTACTCATCCCTGTGATGAGACATGTGGATCCTTTTTGAAAGCCACACTTAGACTGACCCATTATACAGCAGGAGAAAAACACTTTGGGCCAGATTCTCCAATGCCTTGCACCTAGAATAATCAATTACACCCACAAAATCTTATTCCCAGTTAATCAAGTGAAGAATTTTGATTTCATAGCATTTTATACCTATTGTGCCCACATGTGAGTGACTACACAAGATGCTAGGCAATGGAGAATCAGTTCTTTATTCTGAACGTTTTTGAGCCACATTTACCGATATGCTCTGGCTGCTTAGCACTGCTCTGCTGATGCAAGAGCAACCTAACTGGCCAGGTCAGCCAGGATGGTGGCTGTTTGCATCGCTGGAATGGCACAAAGCAGCCAAGGCATTCTGGTGAATCTGGCCCAATATTTTTAGGGTATTTTTCATAGTCCCAGAAAGGCAGCAATTGTTCTATCATACCCCAGCATAATGCCTAAGCATGAACAACATAATAGGTCAGATTCCATTTCTAGATGCTGGTTTTCTATGAAAAACATCCTTTGCCTATTACTTTTGTGCAAATTTTCTTGCTATGTTGTGGCAGTAATGAGTGGAGCATCTCATGTTGACACTGTAATTAGGCCTGGACTATAAGCTACATTTTCAAAAGTGCTCACAAACTATCTGTACACATGCAAACATCAGCGCATACTGCAAACCCTGATTTGCCTGTTAGTGCTTATGCAAGTGTGGGGACTTTTGAATACGTAGTCTTATAAATTCATGTTGTCACCTCCTGTTCTAGCAAATTGATATAGCACACAGTTAGGATGGGTAAACAAAATCATCTATACAAATGCAACAGTAACTGAAAAAAATAGGAGTTTGTAACCTTTGGTGTGTGTTGCAGGCTGTAGCTCCAATATAGTTTGCTGTTATATTAAACAAACAAACAAACAAATGTTAACAGAATTTTATCTACAGAAGTCACAGAAAGACATTTATATAAAAAGGATCTAATTCTCTATGTGTGTACTAATGAAGGTTTGCCAGCATAGCTATAGCTGTACAGGCAAACCCTCTTAGGGTACGTCCACACTACCCACCAGATCTGCAGGTAGCGATCGATCTATCAGGGACTGATTTATCGCGTCTTGTCTAGATGCGATAAATCGATTCCTGAACTTGCTCCTGTCTACTCCGGAACTCCACCAGGGCAAGAGGTGGAAGCGGAGTTGACGGGGGACCCGCGGCTGTCGATCCCGCGCTGTGAGGACGGGAGGTAAGTCGAAATAAGATACATCGACTTCAGCTACGCTATTCCCATAGCTGAAGTTGCATATCTTACATTGACCCCCCCCATCACAGCATAGACCAGGCCTTAGTGTAGACACAACTTATATTGGTTCCCTGAACAAAATAAGCTACAAAAACAGGGCTTTTTCTGCAGGTGTAACTGTGTGTACACAGATTTTTTTCACATGCCTAATGGACATTGCTATGCAGAAAAAACTTTCAAGTGTAGACCAGGCCTTACTCTACTGTCACTTGATTGACTTCCATCGATTTATCCCTGTTTTACACCAATATAAACGAGAGGAGAAATAGGCCCAAAGAGTCTATAGTCTGCCTCATTTCAGCTCCATACCTTTCTTGTGCGCTTTTTATTGCAAAATATATCCATTTGGTGCAGATATCGAGCAAGATCCTCAGCAGATATAAATTGGTGTAGTGCCATTAACTTCAATGCACCTACACAAATGTATACCAGCTGCAGATGTGGCTCTATGCATTATGAGTTGTATTTTCCTAGCTCTTTTCACTTTAATTTCATAACATAACCTTCACAATTCAAGCAAATATTGAAACCATAAAGTATAAATAATAGGTCTGATTCCTTGCACCTTGTCTAGTCAGGATGGATTTTGTATGGTAATAGTGACTTCCCAAAGTGCAAAGCAGTGAAGACTTTTCAGCTGGTAAATCCTTGTAGCTCATAGTGGAGCTGCTGCTGGTCTGCACCGGCTGATAATCTGGCCCTTATGAATGTGTTTTCTCATAGAAAGAAATATATTTTGTAGTCTGTGAGGAATTCCACGGAGGCTATTTATTGAGTGTGTATCTATGTCCTACTTTTTTGTACAAAGATAGAATCCATAAATATTTGATATCTTTTCTACAAATTTCACTCCAGAGAGGATTTTTTATGTTTATTATGCTGCACTATTAACCATTAACCTACTAATGTTAAAAAAATAGGAAGAGTGTAGTCTGCATTAAGATGTATTCTGTCTCTCTGAGCTGTGAAGATACTTGTATGAAAGGCTATTTTACAAATGTATGATCTAATCATTTTATGTAATACAAGTTGGAAAATAATGTGCCTTCAAAAGTCATTCTCTGGACAGCTTCTGTATGGAGATTCCATGTGCACTTTCCAAACAGTGTTAGCTTCCTTCTTATATTTTTAAACAGTAAATTTGCTCAATTAAAATGCCTTTATAAAAATGTTTTAAAAGCACATTGTGATGAGAACTTTGGCAATAAACTGTATGACTTTGGTGTAATTGTGCTACAGTGGAAAAACTGGTTTATGTAGCAAGTCCATCTCTGATAAATATTTACAAGAACATTCCAGCATTAAAAGTAATTTACTGAAACACAGCTTCATTGTTCTGGCTATTTTAAAGCTTATACTTTGCATGCACTACTGGTGAGAAGATTGTGGCTACTGTAATGTAGGCAGGTATAATGTATCTGATTCTGCTCAAACTTCTTGATCAAATGCATGAGAATTAACTGAGTCACATCTCTAAAAATTGTCTATTCAGTTTGAGAAAAGCTGGGCATGTGAAAGCCACTTAAACTTGGGGACAGTTTTTGCACTTTCCTGGCGGCTGTGCTGACACTCTTTCTACACCTACCAGCCTCCACTACAGTTTCTTTAAAATTCAAATATGATAAAGTGATCATTAATTTCTATCCCCAATGTGAAATATTTTACAACCGTGAAATGAGGAAAATTGACTAGTCAGTAGTACTGTAGAAAAGGACTTGGAGTTATAGTGGATCAGAAATAGAATATGAGTCAATCATGTGATGCAGTTGCAAAAAAAGCTAACAACACTCTGGCCTGTATTAGCAGGAATGTCATATGTAAGACACAGGAGGAAATTGCTCTGCTTTAAGTTAGCACTGGTGACGCCCCAGCTGGAGTACTGTGTCCAGTTCTGGACCCCACACTTGAGGGAAAACATGAACAAATTGGAGAGAGTCCAGACGAGAACAAGTAAAATGTTCAGCGGTGCTCGGGGGGGGGGGGGGGAGCTCTTCTTTTTTGCTTGGGGCAGGAAAAAAGTTAGAGCTGGCCCTGGTGGTGATCAATTGTTCTCCATGTTTACTGAAAGTAGAGCAAGAAGAAATGGGTTTAATCTGCAGCTAAGGGAGATTGAGGTTAATTATTAGGAAAAAGTGTCTAACTATCAGGGTAGTTAAGCTCTGGAACAGGCTTCCAAGGGAGGTTGTGGAATCCCCATCATTGGTGGTTTTTAAGAACAGGTTCAATAAATACCTGTCAGGGATGATCTAGGTTTACATGGTCCTGCCTCAGCACTGGGGGCTGGACCAGGTGACCTTCCGAGGTCCCTTGCAGCCCTACATGTCTATGATTCTGAGTGACAACAATGTGCTACTTATCAAAGATGCCATTAATAAAAACTAGGGCTGTCAGTCACAGTGAATGCCTGCGATTACCTGAAAACAAAATTAACACGTTAATTTTTTTAATGCGTTAATTGCATACCTCTGGGCAGGCAGGGAGACATTGGTGGCTGGGGACTGAAGCCCCAGCCCGCAGCTCCATGGCCAACAAGGGGAGAAGGGGGCTTGAAGCCCCGCACCGGGCTGGAGCCCTGAGCAGGGTTGAAGCCCCTCCGCACTGAGTGGGGCTGAATCCCCGATCCCGCCCAGGACTAAAGGGGTTGGTCACAAGTTTTTCTAACAGGGAGGTCACTTTTTTTTTTTTGAGTCCAAAAGGGGCTGCCAGCACAGAAAGTGAGAAACACTTAGAACAGGGGCCTGGCAAGCTCAGCCTCCCTGCACCTGCCTCTCCTCCCCTGCCACATGTAAATCCACCATCCCTTGCAAACAAGGGTTCACTCGGCTAAAGGGAGTTATGTAATAATCATCATTCTACATTTGTAAGTTGTGCTTTCATGGTAAAGAGATTGCACTGCAGTACTTGTACAAGGTGAATTGAAATACTATGTCTTTTGTTTATCTTTTTTATAGTTCAAATATTTGTCATCAAAAATAATAATATAAAGTGAGCAGGGTACACTTTGTAGTCTGTGTTGTAATTGAAATCAACATATTTGAAAATATAGAAAACATCCAAAAGTATTTAAATCAGTGGTCCCCAACGTGGTGCCTGTGGGCACCATGGCGCCTGCCAGGGCATTTATGTGCGCCCGCCTAGTGCCCAGCAGGGGAGAGAAGCCTTGAAAAACTGTTGGCACCCGCCACACTTTTCTGAAAACATGAATATGCTACTGGCCACAAAAAGGTTGGGGACCACTGATTTAAATACATGGTATTCTATTATTGTTTAACAGTGCGGTTAATCACACAATTAATCGCGATTAATTTTTTGAATTGCTTGACAGCCCTAATAAAATCTCAAGCAACTAAAAGCAACAAAATAAATATTAAAGTACATTTACAATCTTACATTGCCCATATAATATGCAAACGCCTTGGGTGAAACCCTGGCTTCACTGAAGCCAATGGTAAAATTCCCATTGATTTTAATGAAGCCAGGCCTTCATCCCTTTTTCTTTTCAAATATAAGGAAATCCATATTTCAGCATGGGAAGAACACTGTTGACATTCAGCAGCCTACCTGTGTTTTTGGTTGGTTGGTGCTGGTTTCAGTGAAATTACACTTTCTGATTTTGGAATTTCTCACTTTTGGGCAATGGGCCCTTTAACTTTCCTTTTCATGTGTAGGTAAAGATGGAGAGCCGCTCCCCAGCTGCAGTGGTGCTCTAAGCCACATTTCTGTCCCCCATCCTAGACCAGCTTAAGGGCTGATCTATGTTGTGCTAGCCACAGTGGTCCAGCAGAGATCATGTGGAGTTTCATGCACTCCTCTCCCTGGCACCTCACCTCCCTGCAGAGGCAGATTAAGGTCTCCTAGGGCCCTGGGCCAGATAGGGTTGCTAACTTTCTGATTGCACAAAACCGAACACCCTTGCCCTGCCCCTTGACCCACCTCTTATCCAAGGCCCCGCCTCCCACTCCATCCCCCCTCCCTCCATTGCTCACTCTCTCCCACCCTCACTCACTTTCACTGGGTTGGGGCAGGGGGTTGGGGTGTAGGCTCTGGGGTGGGGCCAGGGATGAGGGGTTTGGGGTACAGGAGGGAGCTCAGGGCTGGGACAGCGGTTTGGGGTGATAGAGGGGGTACCAGCTCCAGCTGGGGGTGTGGGCTCTGGGATGGGGCCAGGGATGAGGGATTTGGGTGCAGGAGGGGGCTCCGGCCTGTAGCTGAGGTGTTCAGAATGCAGGAGTGGGCTTAGGGCTGGACCAAGAAGTTGGGGTGCGGGTGGAGGTGCCAGCTCTGGCTGGGAGTGTGAGCTCTGGGGTGGGGCTAGGGATGAGGAGTTTGAGGTGCAGGAGGGGGCTTAGGGCTGGGGCAGATGGTTGGGTTGTGGGAGGGGGTGCGGAGTATGGGCACTGGGAGTTTTGGTGCAGGAGGGGGCTCAGGGCTGGGGCAAGAGGTTGGGGTGTGGGAGGGGGTTCAGGGTGCAGGCTCCAGCCGGGCGGCACTTACCTCAGGCAGCTCCCGGTTGGTGGTGCAGCAGGGCTAAAGCAGGCTCCCTGCTTGCTGTGGCTCCGTGCTACTCCCAGAAGCGGCTGACATATCCGGCTTCTAGACATAGGGGTGGCCAGGAAGGATCCACACACTTCCTGTGCCCACAGGCGCTGCCCCGCAGCTCCCATTGGCTGTGGTTCCTGGCCAATGGGAGCTGTGGAGCTGGTGCTTGGGGCAGGGGCAGCGCATGGAGCTTCTTTGATCGCCCATCCACCTAGGGGCTGCAGGGACAAGTCAGACACTACTGGGAGCTGCACAGAGCCAGGGCAGGCAGGAAGCCTGCCTTAGCCTGCTGTGCTGC